>NC_084766.1:29443666-29750000 GCF_028858725.1 Colius striatus
ATCAGCTACATTCTAATCTATAAGCATTAAACAGAACCAATCATTAAGGAAATCTATGCTCCCCAAGGCTTTTCCATGTACATCCCCCAATCCAATTTATGTTGGAGCTGTGAGACCCACTGAGTCCAGGCAATGCAATGTAACCTTACCAGCTCAGGTGCCTCCACATCACACACTGGGCTTCTGGCAGGCCTGGCAGGATGATGCTGTGGGCATAGGCTCTCATACCTGCAGCCAACGTCAATCCATTTAAAATACACAGCATTGCTAACCATCAGAGACAGGGTAAATTCACTGCTTTTTCTCTTCCTCCTGGAAAAATAACAGTCTGAGGTCAGATACCTAAAGGGGGAAAACACTCAGACAGGCACTAAAAGAAGGTAACAATGGGGCTGGCTGGGCTGGGAGCCTGTCCTTTCCCTTCTCTGCAAAAGACACTGACTTGCTCTAAGCATAAGTGCACCCAGACTATCACTGTTACTGCTGAGGCTCACAGCTTCACTTAAATCCCATAGGTACAGGTCTGGGTAGGCAAAGCCAAAGGCATTGGAGTTACATGCAGAGCAAGCTATTTCTTTTTGATCTTCATGTAAAGCTTACAGCAAAATCAGTGAACTAAGCCTCAGCTTCCCTACAAGTATATCTGCCTTGCTAAAGAACACCACAATTACAGTGTAAATTAGCTTTACCTGAATAGTATAAAGTTTACAGCAGCCATAAAAACATAATTGGAATTAGTAAAGGCTATGTGCTTTAACAAGCCAAGGTCCAGGACAGGCTGTATTCTGGATGCAAGTACATGCTATGTACAGCTATAGTTAGTCTAGCTGAGCAGATAATTCTAAACTCATGTTGTCTCCAAAATGGGGGTGTGCAGATACTCAATTCACACACAAGACAGAGGTATTTTCTTTAATTGTGTGAATGTGTGTACACAAGTGCCTGTCCCAAGGCAGCACACCATGGTCCCAAAACTATGATTATTTATACACACAATTTGTACATGTTCAATATGTTAATACATATGCATTAATTGGACAAAACTTCTTTGCCTAGCATATAAATGAGCACACATGCCCACTTTGCCTTCTTTTGAGTCTGGGGTGTAGCTGGAGTTGGTGGTCACTATCTTCTCCTGAGAGAATTACCCTTTACCTAGTTTTTTCATCATTTGGCAGGCATAGGTAGTTTGTCACAGTCTCTTGACTTTTCTTCCCATTAATCCTACCTAGGTTTCTGCTTTTGACATAGTGGATTGTTTCAAGCTTAATCATTGTTTCTATCATGTTCTTAACAAAATTGGCCTTGTTCTTTGAACGTTTCAACATCAATGCAGTACAGAAAAACTTTCATATGGACAAACTATTAAGTGGGAAAACAAATCCAAGATCTGAAGTCAAGGCACTAAAAAAGAGAGATAAGTGAAGCTACTGTCTTCCTACTCCTGCAAACCTGCTGCAAAATTCCAGTTACATTAGACAAGCATTAGAGAGGAAAATGGAGACTGCAGAAGCTATAAACGTTAAGCAGAGAAATGCAACTGTAAAAGCAGAAAGAAAACCCCTGTCATAGAAGGAAACAGAAGTGAAGTTTAAAATGTGATTCACTGTTACTTTGTGCAAATAACTGCACATACATTAAGTCTATACCACAGCAGAAAGAACTGGGTAGTTCTGGGGGATTAAAAAAACCCCCAAATAACAAAAAACCCCCCACCTAAACCAAAAAACCTCAAATCAGCAGCCGAACTGGAGATTCAGCCCACCAGCAAATATATTACAGTAGTAGGAAAAATACTTTACTCAAAGCATTTTGTCAGTATTGCAGGCTATAAAGCTCTGCTGAGCATAATGTACACACACCTGTAGAGAGAAAACTATTGTTGGGAGGGCAGCTTTATACCCAGAGAAAATAATACCAAATAGTCTATAAGCAATACATGATAATTTCAAAAGGTTTCTATTTTTCACCTAGCTCTTCACATACATGTAACCGTCAAGCTCTACTGAATCAACAGAAGACCTCTAAACAACTCAACAACTTCTTCTGTGTTTCTTTTCCTAACCAATTAATCTCCTCTACGCAAGTTCCTCCCATTTACAGGCTCCTCTCCCAGCATGCTTTTCTGCTTGCTGATTTATTTAAACCGAGGAGAGGGAAGTAGCTGTAGTTTTTAACATGAGGGTTATCTAGCTGGTCTGGGTTTCCTACTGTGTTTGTAAGGCTTCCTTTTACTTAAGGAAAAGAGGTTGGCTCTCCACCCCATCTTCAAAATGGTAGGAGTATCTTTTTTTGTGTAGTTTTCTGAAATATTTTCTGTCAAAGTAATGAAGTTCTACTTTTATTTGTTTTATTGCTAATGGGCTTGCTTGTTACTCACATGGGTTTCACTATAACCTATGTGCAAGCACAGTGATTAGCTGCTGGGTTTAAGATAATGAGGTTTTCAGGAGCTTGCTAGGAAATCTCTGGTAGTATGCTATCAGTTAAATGTTAACCTTAGGCTGAGGTAAATTCAGATACATGTTTGCTCTTTGCTCCTCATAATACAACTGGTGTAATAATATGCAGTGATAAAAGTTATTAGCACGTTGATGTTCTTGGTGCTACCTTTTATCTGTGTGGCTATGTAAGGGGCTTAATGATATTTTAGCTCTCTTAGGAGGTCTGTGTGAATTTTCAAGTTGAGCTTTAGTTCTAGCTCTTTAAAGCATGCTTGTTGTGTGTCTAGAGATGATTTCCTATTAATATAATGCTGATGCATGCACGTTTTGCAAGAATGTCATCATGTATTATCTAATAAGGTAAATAGTAAAAGATCCATCATACTGCCTATTTTTGAACTTTTTCAGTACTTCAAAGGGCTAGTTGAACATGTTCTGTATTTATTAGTTGGTAGTTTTCAAGGAGAAAATCTGATATATAAAAATCTGAAAGCTTGGCTTGATAATTGATCTGACAAAACTACTTTTCATACTAAGCAGTCATGGTGTTACTGCCATCCCGATGGAGGGACAGTAATATCAGACATAATAGAATTCTTAATAAAGAATTACTTTTCTATTTAAGTATACTGAAAGCCTGAGTCCAGTAGCTTTCATGAGCAAGGCCCAGAAATAGGCTGTAACGTGTATGCTGAAACTACAGAGCTCTATACTTCCTGAAAGTAAGTTACTGAGGCCCTGTTCTTTCCCACCCTCCAGCAGAGTGCTCCTCAGCCAAGATCAAAGGGTACTTGAACTGTTTGCCTCAGACTTTCATAAGAGGCACTCTGAAAGCAAAGTCTGACTAAAGCATATCTTAGGCTTAACGCTTAAGTTACTGTGGATTTTGCTTTCTGCCTTTTTTACATGGCTCTGTTTAGTAGTCACTACTGAGCTTTTGCACTTTAGCTTCTCTCAGGATGCTAAAAGTTAGATGTTCATAAACCCTGCAGAATACAAGACTTCTCCTTGGTGCAGCTGGAGGAAGATGGCATATAATGCTTCCAAGGAGTAAGAACTGGTACAGTGGCTCACATCAGCTGGACACCAGGCAAGAGCTGCACTGTGTAAGCAAATGTAGAGTGAGCTATTGGTGGTTAACCAACTAATTAGTAACCCTAGTGTAGTTGGCTGTACTCTACTCTTCCTGCTTGGAATGAGTCAATGTTACTTCACTGATGCTGATCAAGTTCTCATGATCACCTCAAAGACATCTGCAAACTGTTTCTTGGGTGAACTTGAGACAAGGAATTTTAGGAAACATTCTCCCAGGCAGTGCATCACTGTTGCTTCTGAAGTTGTGCAAGTGTCAAGAGGTTGCTTTGCCGTCTGTAAGGAACTACTGAGATGGAGATGACACCGATTCCTTTCTTCATACTTGTGTGTTTGGAGGCATGAAGCTCTGCCACTTTCCAGTGGAGAGAATCTCCTAAGTTGGAGGAATTGTGAGTAAGTGTTTCACTCCTTCCAGCCAGTGATGGAATTGCTGTAGGGGTTGCAGGGGGTGGCAGTACAGTAGAAATGAGAACATGTACTCCTGAACTCATAGCTGTAAATGGTATCTCTTCTGATAAAAACTAAGCCTTTGCACTTTAGAGCTTAGTGCATCTTATCCCTGACCATTGATAGGGCAGACAACATAGGCACACTTAAACTATCCAGCATCTTATTGCACAAGAGGTCTAACAGGTGGTTTGAGACATGCATAGGGTATTTGGATTTGTGGCTTAAGCTACGATTGTAGTTGCTCCGTAGGACAGATATAGGATAGAACCATTCTCGTCCCATGGGCTGAAAACTCTGTCAAGTACTGACTCTTATCCTCTCTGCTGGCTCTTCTGCTTTGAAGGCAGCAGGATTAAGTGGCTTTTGAAGACCACCAGTAGTGACTTGGATTTGATGAGTAGTTACAGTAGGCATGGGAAACAAGTGTCCTAATGCTGGGAATTGAGAGAAATTTATTTTCAGTATCTTGCCACAGCTTAAATAAGAGAACCTTTGTACTTTAACAGGAATGATTAAAAGCCCATCTGAGGAAACGTGAATGGAAAGTAAGAGCAAAACACCGTCACTAAATATTAATGAGGTAGAGGAATTGAAAAAAGTCTATTAGGTACCAAAAGCATTTTTTGTGTACTGCAAACAAGATATAGGTATTTGTGCTTTTTGCTTTTTTGGATGACACACTAACTCCTGCAGCTTTAAAGGATGTTAGGTTTTGGCTCTCACATGTATAGTCTCACACAGTGCTGTAAGCTGGCTAATGAAGACAGTTGCTATGAAAAAACAAAACCAATAAACCAGAAACAAATGAGCACAGGATACTTCCCAGGCTTTAGAGAGAAACTCATCAATAGGTCTTTCTTTAACTTAAAGATCTGTTTGGCTTAACTGAAAATCATTCTTGAGTAGCTATAGTCAAGACAGTTAGGTTATATGGGGATTAGACTACTGTCTGGTTCCTCTGTCTATGTATGAGACCTGTGGAGTCAATTCAGAATCTGAAGGCAAAAGCTTTGCCACATTTAATAATCTTCATGCTTTCCTCAACTTGATTAGTTGTGTTCTCTAGATCTGGAGTTCTCTGCTCCAAGTATCATTATCTAATGTTCAGTCTTCCTAGACGTTTTGGCACAAACTGCCTTGCCCATGAGTCAGTGAGGAGATGAGAATACCCTGACAGAAAGTTTTCCAGTGACTTACCTACTGCTACCTGGGGCATTTGGGGTTAGTGAGTTCTCTGATCCTTATCACAAAAGGGTCATAGGTGTCCTTTGTTAATTTTCTGTCAAGTAAGCCTATGTAACAGACAGTAGCTATTTGTGAAAATTGCACTGCTCTTATTAGGCAGTGTTAACGCTAAGTAGTGTTAAGTTGTAGCAGAGTACTTGTTGCTATAGTCATGATCCTCAGTTCTGTTTATTACCTCTACCATGATACTGTAAAAAAAAAAATGATCCTTCCTGGTTTCTGTGATTGTAATTTAGCAATACCTTTACTATTTTAGTAATACTCTCTCCTATTGAACAGCTATCACATTGAAGAGTTTTCTTGCTTTCACTACTCACATCATTGAACTGTAGGCATTTTTTTTTTCAGTTATACTTAATTTGAGAAATTATATATTGGTTTTCCTCAGGCAGATTTTTACTCTTGAATAGAAACAATTGACATCTGTTCCTTGTCGGACTTCATCAGGCTTCAGTTTCTCGTGGAGGTGGATGCAACATGGATTAAGATTTATGGGGACAGGTGACTTGAGATCTCTTAAGAGGCTTAAAGCATTGTATAAACACGCTTCATTATTGTACCAGGAGTCTTTGGGGGCAAGCTGCTGAAATGATTTGTCCTATTGCTTAACAAACTATTTAAGTAACCATGGTTCATTGGTAGTGAGTGCTTCTAACTCACGTCTATTAAACCTGTTTGTTTCAGGTTCAGCTCTGGCTCCGCTGATTCAGCACAATGATCTGGATACTTCAAGTCTTATTTTCACCGCTCCCAACACCAGCATTGATTAGTCTTATTTTATTTGGAGCCTGTGTCTTCCTGTGGGTGATAAGCAGGCCAAAACCTGTTGTACCTCCTGTTGATTTGAACAAGCAGTCAATAGGAGTTGAGGTAATACTTAGTCTGCTTGTGGACATGGACTATTTGGCATTAATCCGAACAGTGATTTGTTCTGACTCTGGGTATCAGTGGAAACTCTCCTGTCTGATATACACAGTCATTTCTCCCAGATGTACAACTCAACAGCATGGTGGGGAGAAGGGAAGCCTTAGCTCTTGCAACAGGGTTAGGTGGGCTTTTTACCAGATGGCCTTGTTTGTAACTGATTTTTTTTTCTATTTTAAATGCTTTGCACTAGCTTTGAGGCTGGTGGTAGACTTCATGTAACTAGGCAAGTGGTAGCACTCAGTCTGGGTCAAGGTCTCTCTAATAACCTGTAACTGAATTTTAATCTAAGCCATCTAGAAAATTCCTCTGCATATGACTGATGACAGAGTAGATCAAAATCAGGAAGGAAAATGAGACTTCCCTAACAAAGCAATGTTATTGAAATGTTTCAAAAGGGATTGCTGGGAGAATGGCTAAGGAACAAATGACATTGCATCTGTTCTGTAATGTTTCATAACTATGCTCTGTTCCTAGGGAGGAGCCAGAAGAGGTGCAATCTTGTCAGATAATAACCTACTTTCTTACTACTTTGAAGATGGTAAAACCCTGTATGAAATTTTCCAGAGAGGGCTGCATGCTTCTGGTAAGCTTTACATGTGCTAGTTACTACTTGCCTACCACAAGTAAATAAAATTATTCCAAGCTCTTTTGCCTTGACACTTATCTGTGGGAATAATTCAAGATCCTAAAACCTTTTCTAGCCTTCTGTGGGGTAGAGTGACAAGTGACATTTTTTTTTCCCCCCCACTGATGTAGAAGTAGACTTAGTTGGCAGACTGGGCAGGAGCAAGCATCTCTGAAATCTATCACCTTAACCTGCTGAAGAGTCAGCATCAGAGGGAATTGGGGGGAACACTTCTGTTTTGTCTTCTGATGTGGGTTTTAGTGTAAGATTACTGCACACATGACATCAGGGGTCCCACACGTGGAAATATGTGATAGCTTAAAAGCTATTTCAATTTCATGTGGGCTGTGTCAGCAGACCTTGGAAGTATTGCTTGTAAGAATAAAGCCAGCAGTCTTACAATCTTAGTTTGGGCAGAGACCTGGACACTGTGCACTTCCATGCTCCAAGCAGCTGGATGTCTGACTGAAAATATTTCCCACTTGAAGTGTTGCATTGAAGTGCTATGCAACTTCAGTATCGAGCTTTACAATTCCTTTTCCAAATTCTTCCATTAGGAAATGGCAACTGTTTAGGCTACAGAAAACCCAACCAACCTTATCAGTGGCTGACATATAAACAGGTGAGCATTGTATGTGACAGACAACTTAATGTGAAATACTGTCTTGTAACACTAACGTAGGGGGGCAACTATCTTACAGGTTTTGGACAGAGCTCAATACCTGGGGTCAGGGCTTCTGCAAAAAGGATGCAAGCCATCACCAGACCAGTTTATTGGCATTTTTGCTCAGAATAGGCCAGAGGTAAGCAACAAGTGGAATATTCTTTCTCAGAATATTGTGACACCTTGGGGAGAGAGGAGGGTCTGTATTTAAATAGCTTGAGGTTAGATGAGGAACAATCACAACTGGCTTTTCCCTTCCCAGTTCCCTTATTACTGACTGAGCACATACCATGCCAGGTATGTAATACAATGATCTTGAACCCTCACTACTCTAAGAATCCTATGGATATACTCTTTCCACAATCCCCTACTTATGTGTGTGTGGCTAGTCAAGATGGGTGAAATCTGTAGGTAAATCTGTCTTGTCAGCTGCTAGTTATCCTTAGCTGTACTGTTTTCTCTTCAGTGGATCATTTCAGAGTATGCCTGCTACACTTACTCAATGGTTGCTGTTCCACTCTATGACACTCTGGGGCCAGAAGCCATTGTATATATTGTTAACAAAGGTAAATATTGACTTCCACTACTTCATAATGATTTCTCTAAGAAACTTTGTTTTGTGAAGGCTGAAGTTCAAGGGAATTTGATGCAAAAATCGGAGTAGCTTTAACATTACTGCTAGATGCTGTGGACCATTCTGCAATCAGAGTGCTTAACTATTTGCTATTTGAGGTTTTGCAATCTTGAGCTCCCACATTGCCAAACAATCAGACAATGCAGACAGGTTTGCATGCAAATTAAGACTAGATTTGTGTCTCTGATTTAAAGTTGTAGGATGTAAAGAGTGGAGGAGGGAGGGGTAAAGAAATGCCTAAATCTTTTTAAACTATCTGGTTAGGGCCTGTTCTACAGAAACAACAACTAGTATGCTGTCATGGAAGAAACTGGTGAGGGAGCTTGAATAAATATTCAAACTTTCTTCTCTCATTATTAAGGGAGAGATGGGGGGGAAATACCCACTGTTGTCACAACAATCTGGTATCCAACTGATAAACAGGATTTGCCAAGCAAAATCACTTCAACGGTCATGCTGGTGAACCTTGGAAACGGGTTGTCTTGGGAATACACAGCTATGTCTTACTGGGCTAATGGGGAACTGGCATGTTTAGTCAAATCCAGTTCTGCTGCTGACTTAATGGGAAATGCTTTTGTAATTGATAAAACCAGCCTGCCACATGCATGGAAGCTGAGGTCTTAACTCAAGAATTGTATCTCCCTCTTTCAAACGCATCTAAATTTCTTTAAATTTAAAGAAAATGACTAAACCTAAGCAATCAGTGAGAACAATTCTGAGCTCTTACAGCAATATCAAAAGTTTAAATGCTTATCTTCATGATGACTGAAGATATTTGGCTTCTGTTCCTTGGCATTTGCCCAATCAGCTGACCATGGTAGGAGGAACATTCTTAGCACTGTAAGTCAGACATTGAATCCATACACACAAATGCAAATAGCTTTAGAAGAAACCACTTCCATGTTCTAAATATTTGTGCTACTGAGCTGTCACTCACTAGTCTCACGTCTTGTAAATAGACCTCTAAAATGTAATTTTTTTTCTATAGCTGACATAAGCATAGTGATCTGTGACAGGCCTGAGAAGGCACAGGTCTTGCTTGAGAATTGTGAACAAGAAAAGACACCATGTATGAAGACTATCATTCTTATGGACCTCTTTGATAAAGAGCTCAAGGACAGAGGAGCTAAAGTGGGAATTGAAATTCTAGCACTTCAGGAGGTTGAGGTAGGTGACTAAAGGATTCTGCTTGATCTTGCAGAGGAATACCTTGCCAGCTAGACACCTGGACCTTCTCTAGCAACAATGACACTTTAATGTAAGCATTATCCAGTTGTCACACCTGTACCTGAGATCTTGATGAGCTGTCATTTTGAAACATTTGGCCAAATGGACTTGGCAGAGTTCAAACCATCAACTACAGTTGTGTCCTTGCATTCTGGATAGGCAGTATGCATTAAACTGAAGACTTCCTGAGCTTAGTTTGTGGTGCAGTTTAAACAAGATTTATCAGGCTTCTAAACTGATAGTTGTATCTAATTGAAACTAAGTGCAAATTCCTAGCTGCTCTGATATTCCAATACTAGGCTTAATTTTCCAGATATGATGCATAAATGTAAAGTATGAGTCATGGCCCATATCAAGTAAAATGAAATATCTCCACTCAGGATTTGCAAATTCTTTAAGCAGTTCTGATCACACTCAAATTCATTCTTGCCACAGCCTCAGGAGTCAGTTTTTTTCCAAGTTGTATGTTTAAATTCAGGAAGACCAATATCTCTAAATGAGACAGTATCAAAAGGAAAATAAAAATAAGTGTTGATTTGAGATGCAATTACTTATTCAGGTAGAGTTGTGGCACGACTTTCTGTTGCAATTGTTAAGATGTGTTTTTCTCTAACACAGGAGCTGGGAAGAAACAACATCAGAGAGCCAGTTGTAAGTATCTCTCTGGAACAGTTATAAACTTGTAAAACTAGTCTCTGAAAAGATCTCTTGCCATGCTCCTAGTAGAGAAGGCTGGCAGGAGTTTTTTTTTTTTTTGTACCTTGTTTTGCTATTTCCAAACAATTCCTGGTTCATCCTATTTCAGGAAGTGTATGTAAATACTGATAAGCAACATAATCCTTACTCTGACCTGTTTTTCCTTCTAGCCTCCGAAACCTGAAGATCTTTGTGTTGTGTGTTTTACCAGTGGAACCACAGGTAAGAGAACATATAGTGATGTTTTCCCACTAAAACAAACTCCCTGCTGAAAAAAAATCCTTTCCAGCACAAAAAAAGAGAAAAAGTTAACAATATAGAACTAAAACAGTAAATTAGAACAGTGTCAGGCCACTACTTAGTTTTACTTGGGTCATTGTCACTCAAAGTCAAGTGCACTAAGACAAAGCTTCTTAGAACTGGAGGGAAGAATAGCCAAAATCATGTTGCCTTACCATATGAAAAAAAAGAGAGTCTTAATGTTAAAAAGATTGGCTGTTTAACTTGTGCCTGTATTTTGATCCATAGTGGCTAGATAAATATCTTGTTTCAGCAGACTCTGCTGTAATATTCCTTTATATAATATTCATAGCTGAAAGCCCTCAAGATGAGGTGTATTTGTGATGTCTTAAGGCAGTGTGTGCTATGACTGAGCCAAGAGAGTCCAAACTGAGCCAGACAAGACATGGGAAACAGACAGCAGAAGCAGGCAGTCACAGCTGACTTTGCTTGATCTCTCCAAAGGTAACCCTAAAGGAGCCATGCTGACACATCAAAATGTTGTTGCAAATGCTGCTGCCTTCCTTATAAGCACAGAGGTAAGCTACTGCTAATAGTGATATCTAGGCTATGTCAGTCAGTCATGAAACTAGCTTAAATGTGAGCATTTTCTGCAAACCAGCCACCTCATGCTTTCCTAAGTGCACATATTTCAATGGGACAATAGTATAGGAAGAAACTTGGCTGAACCTTGAACAAGAACATCTACAGAGATATTTTTCTAGAATGAGTCAGTCCTAAATGCCAAGAGTACTAAACTACTCTATTTCAAGTCTTGCCAAAACATATAACTAATCATGATCTAGTATGGCTGAACTACAGCTGCAAATTTTGAAGATGTGATGGATGAGCCCAAGTTGCTTCAGTCATTTGAAGTGTCTATTTCAAATTACTCAACTTGATACCAATATTATTCACTTTCTAGTTACTCTTAACTCAAGCAGGCATAGGGAGTGCCAACCAACTTCTACCTCTTTTCCTTCTAGAACACATTTGAATTTACAAGTTCAGATATCACTATGTCCTATCTTCCCTTGGCTCACATGTTTGAGAGAGTTGTACAGGTATGTACAGATACATGCATTTGAGCTTCTATAAATCAAATTGTAGTAAAAGGTATGATAGCCTTCTGTATTTCCCCAAAACCTATTCACACTAGAACTTGCCTACCACTGGGCACTGGAAATTATGCTGTTTACATAGACAAATAATTATGGCTAATGAATCCTTGACTGAGCTTTGTCTGGTCAACTTTTAGACTGTGGTCTACAGCTGTGGAGCAAAAGTAGGCTTCTTCCAGGGAGACATCAAGTTGCTAACAGATGACATGAAAACTTTGAAGCCAACGCTATTTCCAGTTGTACCAAGACTGCTCAATCGAATATATGACAAGGTATGTGAGCAATTGTAGCTAAATTATCTTCATGTTTGGGTGTCTAAGCAAGCATACAATATTAAATTAATATTGAATGCACCATAACATCACCATGAGTTAATTACTCCTTAACAGGAGGAATTCTTTAAAAG
Organism: Colius striatus; assembly: GCF_028858725.1. NCBI lineage: Eukaryota > Metazoa > Chordata > Aves > Coliiformes > Coliidae > Colius > Colius striatus. The sequence goes on from NC_084766.1 coordinate 29,455,480, forward strand.
CATTTCTGAGGAGATGGAAAAAGTCCTGGAGTGTAGGAAAGGTGTATCCAGTCATGACTGGGCTAATTCTGTGGCTAGTCAGAGACAATAAGCTTGTTTGCTTTTGGAATGCAAATGAGGCAAGCGCAAAGCTACAGAGGATCCCTGTCCCTCAAAGATATGGCTGTAGTATGCCAGCAGCAACGAAACACAAATTAGTTTTGGCTCTTGGTTCATCTCCTAGATCATAGTGATGAAAACAGACCCTAGAACATCAAAGTAAGCTATGGTCCCTCCTAACAAAGCAAGGACTGGAGATACAGATGTGAGTTAAACCTTGAGAGTCACCAATACTTTTCCTTGTAGATAAAAAGTGGTGCAACGAGCCCGGTGAAATGTTTCCTGTTAAACTTTGCTGTGATGATGAAGACAGCTGAAATAAAACAGGGCATAATTCGAAATGACAGCATCTGGGATAAGCTAATCTTCAAAAAAGTTCAGGTAAGATATTTTAAGTGTAAGCAAGCTGAGCCATGTAGCATTGGAGGATCTGATGGCTTCTATTTCACTTGTAGGCAACCATGGGTGGAAAAGTACGTGTAATGGTAACAGGTGCAGCCCCTATATCTCCATCTGTCCTGACGTTTCTTAGAGCAGCATTAGGCTGTCAGGTAAGCTGAGTTTTTTCTTAAAGATCTGTTTGATTTATGCCAAAACAAATGACCAATGATACAGCTGTGGCCTAGCCCAGCATGATTCCAGGGGGATTGCTGTCAGTCTTCAGTATTTGCAGGCTATTTGATCTGAGTTAACTGCAATGGGAACAAAATTCTGCAGGGTTGGCTTCAAATGATACTACCAAAAAACTATCCTGTAGGCTCTAGAAAGAGGAAGAGAGCAGCAGAAATAGGAACACTGAGCACACTCAAAGTCAAGTAGCTCCTTCTGAGCTTTGTGGCTTATCCTGACAGTCAATGAGCTCCCAATGTAGTACATTTGAAACCACAGTTTAGAGAATGGTGATGAAAGAAAGGTTTGGATAGGTGAACTTGAAGAACATCTGGTTACACCAATAAGACCAAGAAGTCTTAAAGACTAAGATTGTCTTGGCTTCTTTCCTAAGAAGATTTGAGCATGACCATAGCTGAAACTGAGCTCTATCGCACCAAGAACTTTGTGATCAAAGAATATTCAACCTTTCTCACACAGATCTTTGAAGCTTATGGCCAGACTGAATGTTCAGCTGGGTGTACTTTCTCAATGCCTGGAGACTGGACAACAGGTATGGCAGCTGAGACTTATATACTCCCTCTTAGCTGTCAACAGAAAGTGGCCCTCAAGCTTAGGTGCTCTACTGCTTTTAATTCAGTCCTGGGTACTTAACCTCAGAGTGATTCTTAGTAGCAACAGTCACCTGTATGCTTAAAAGGTACTGAAATTCTTGACTCAAGCAAGTGAGGATCTTTTGTGTGAAGTGACATGGGTCAGCTCAGACCCTGTCCCAGTGTATAGGAAAGAAGTATTTGTACAGAGCTGAACAAACTGGACAAGGATTTCTCAAATGGCTTAAAGAAAACAGCTTTAGCTCCCAAATAACTTGTTTTATTCAGGAATTATGACTAAAATATCAGACACGATACTTGACTATTTTCCTGAAGTACTGACTGATTTTGAAGATTTAGCAAGGATGTTTTTAATATTGGGTATTCTATGTTCAACTCACCATCTCTGGGAACCCACTAACTGTAGATCAGAAGGAAGATGAAATGCAAATAAATACCAGAGTGTATGAAGGAATTCTGTGGATTGGTGTGGTGATTACACCAAAAAATGGCTCTAAGCGTTGAGAATTAGTGCCTACGTACCATTTCCAGACAGTTAATACAGGATATTAGTTTAACTTCCTTGAACATTTGGTGTCATACTCCTTTAAACAGTACTGCTTCTTGCTAAAGCAGTGAACAAACTGCTATTAAGTACCTGCTACCACTGAAGCCTTTTATATGTAGGAGGCACCTGTGTTCTCCCATCGCACTTCAAGACCTAGTCTTTCTAGCTTTAGATCAAATAGAGTCAATTACTAGCAGAATCCTCAAAATATAACTGTTCTTGTTTGGTTGTTTTTTTTCTCCTCTTAGGCCATGTTGGAGCCCCTCTGGCTTGTAACATCATAAAACTAGATGATGTGGAAGAAATGAACTACTTCTCCTCTAACAACGAAGGCGAGGTGGGTACCATCTTCTGTGTGCGTCAGGAAATACTGAAACATCTGAATCGTTAAGACTTGGTGACTGACAATGTTCTGTGCTTGCATTAATGTAGGTCTGCATTAAAGGACCAAATGTGTTCAAGGGTTATCTGAAAGACCCTGAGAAGACAGCAGAGGCACTTGATAAAGATGGCTGGCTCCACACTGGAGACATAGGGAAATGGTTGCCAGTGAGTAATTGCTTTATTCAAACGATCCCTTGGATGTGAATTCCTGGCTAGCTTACAGTAATCGGAGAAGCTGGAGAAGTGAATTCTAGAATAAAAGCCTTACATGCTATTATTTTGTTATAATTCACTAAGTAATCCTAGGCAAAGCTCCAAAGACCAATTAGGTTGCAAGACCTCCTAGGTCAGCAGTTGAGACTATGTCACTTCCACAGCAAAGAACAACAAGGTGTCTTGGTTTCTGTCGAAGGAGAAGGAGCTGTCTAATTGTGTCCTGAGCTAACTCGAGAAATTAGACAAAGTGCCCCTTCTCTCTAGAGATCAAAGACCAGTTCTAGATTACTTTGTGACTTTCACATAACAAAACCAAACCTATCATCTACTTCTTACGGAAGTAGAAGACAGATTTATAGATGACAGACTTGAAAGTAATGGCCTGCACTTTTAAATTCCAGAATGGAACGTTGAAGATCATTGATAGGAAGAAGAATATATTTAAACTTGCACAAGGAGAATACATTGCTCCAGAGAAGATAGAAAATGTCTATATCAGAAGTGCTCCTGTAGCCCAGGTTTTTGTACATGGGGAAAGCCTGAGGGTAAGTGACATTAGGACTGAGCATCCTGTAAGATTTCTCCCATAGTGAGTTCTAGAAGATTGGGGACAAGAGTTCTTGAATAAGATCTGTTCTCAAGAATGCCATGTTTATAGGAACATCCTTTCAGACCTATAGCCTTCCAAATTGACACCAAAGAATGAGAGATCATGGCATCAAGTTGCAAGCTTGTATGAGATTAGTGTGTCAGGTCAGCTCTGTATAGTTCAGAATCATAGAATCATTTAGGTTGGAAGGAACCTTTAAAGGTTATCTAGTCCAACCCCTCTGCAATCAGCAGGGACATCTTCAACTAGATTGCTCAAAACCCCATCCAACTTGATCCTGAATGTTTCCAGGGGTGGGGCACCTACCATCTCTCTGGGCAACCTGTTCCTGTGTTTTACAAACCCTCGTTGTAGAAAATTTTTCTTCTATGTTGTCTAAATCTCCCCTCTTTTTGTTTCCTCTTGCCCTATTACTGCAGGCCCCCGTAAAACGTTTGTCTCCATCTTTCTTCCCTCCTTTAAGTACTGAAAGGCTAGAAGGTCTTCCCAGAGCCACTTTTTCTCCAGGCTGAACAGCCTCAACTCTCTCAGCCTATTATCATGAAAGGGATGTTTCTTTACCTCTTTGTCACAGAGGTGTCACCTATGTCATCTACTAGCAGACTCCAGTCTTCAGTCTGCAAATCGGCCAAAAGCAATTGCTGGAGCATTCAGCACACATAATGATCTGCATTAGTACTTCAGTTACTGCTGTCAGAACTCAAATAAGGGACTCAAATCCCTGTAGGTACCTTCCAAATTTTGGAAATAGATGGGGATGTAGATGTGGCTTGTTTTAGAGACACTGTCTACAATCAAGTTCACATGGACAATCAGAGTAATTTCAGACACCTTATCTTGGTTTCAGCATGACTACTTCCACTTGTTTTCAGTCTTGTCTAGTAGGTATAGTGGTTCCTGATCCTGAGACGCTTCCAGAATTTGCAGCAAAACTGGGAATAAAGGGTTCCTATGAAGATGTCTGCAAAAATCCAGTGAGTGGCTTTGTGTTTTTAGCGGGTTAGACAGAATTTAGTTCTGAAGTCCAGTCTTGCATTGTTTAGACTTCATTCTGCTCACCATTTTTTTTTTTTCTTTTTGGTAAATTAAACTGGCTTAATATTGAGTGAGTCATGCAAACAAAGTAAAATCTGCAAGTCTTATAACATTTCAAGGACTATCACTGCTTCTTTTCCAATGAGAAGATAGATGTGACCTTGTAGTGGCCTTAGTATGAGAAATCTTGAAATAGGTACATACATTCTTGGCAACTTCAGTTTTCACTGACTAAGCAATAGGCATGGTCTTGAGCTGCAATTACAAAATGGCAGCTTTACCCACTCTGTTCCTCCTATTTCTTCTAGGCAGTGAAGAAAGCTATTTTAGAAGATATGGTTGGGCTGGGGAAACAAGCTGGCCTTAAATCCTTTGAACAAGTAAGTATTTCCAAATTCTACTTGTAACAAACACCTGTGTTGCTAATGCAGTGGCTGAGAAGCCTTCATTCCTGTTTTGATGGTGATAGGATGGGACCCAAGATAGCTGTCCTAGGCAACTGAATGAAGTAGGCAGTGAAACACTGGCTATCTGCCTGTCTCTTGAAGGAGGAGAGAAGTGGGCAACAGTAGCAATTGCCATGAAGTGGTTCACCCTAGCCTGCAGGAGCTGTACTGGAGTTGCAGCTTATCCTTGATGTGTCAGAAAGGAGTTTAACTTGCATCAGAAACCAGTTCAGTTCCTGGAGCTTCTGAGACTGAGTCCTTGCACTGAACTCAAGGAAGCTGGGAAGAACTGTTGTTTGTCCTTGTAAGTAATCGTGACACATGCTAAACTATTTTTTCCTTATAGGTCAAAGACCTGTATATCCACACAGAGATGTTCACTGTAGAAAATGGACTCTTGACACCAACGCTGAAGGCAAAACGAGCAGAGCTTGCTAAATTCTTCCAGATGCAGATTGAGGCCCTCTATTCCAATATGCAAGACTAAGTGACCAGTTTAGATTAAACTGCTGGGAGTATCCAAACAAATCTGTGACACTACATGACCTATGAACAACACGGGCATGAGTGGAGGGGAGCAAGGAAAACTTAAATGTATTGTTTCTGGAATCCTGGGAAAAATACTTTCAGAAGAAGATGGCTATAGTATAACTGACAACTGGCAGTGTTCACATCTTGCAGGACTATGCATCAGCTGTCTAGGCAAAGCCAGAACTTTCATCTTCCTTGGACTGGGACTGAAGTGCAAAAACCACTCAAGAGCCTCAGCCTTAAAGGCAGCTGTACGCACTTGTCATCATCAAAAGCAAACAATGTTTTCCTGCTTGAACTATGAACTCCATTGTGACCTTTTGTGGATTAATCTACAATCAGACTGAACTCTTTGATGCAGTTACATGTATTTTGGAGGGGAGATAATTAAAAAACTTAAGTGCAGGAAAACAGCACTTCAGTTTCCACTCAGGATGCTATAACCTGCCTCAGCACAAGCTGCCATAATAGGAATTGGAGTTTAATACCTGTTCAGGAAGTACAGAAGTGAATTTCTAGTTCCCAGCCTTGCACTAAACAGTATAGGTTGCTTGTGATGAAAATGAGTAGTCTGATGTTAACTGGTTTACAAAGTACATGTGTCTGAAGCAAACATAGGTTATACTCTAGTATGGGAGGCCCTGATCAGTTTTCACACATGTTCTCAAATGCAATCAATGGCAGTTAAACCCTCTACACTTACAAATCTGAGCCTGGTAAGTGGAAAACTTTAGCTGTCATTCCTAAAGATGCAATAAATTGTAACTGCACAATCAAACTGAAGCCTATGAGTCACTTGTTTCTCTGCTGCACTCTGTCAGCTGCAGGTTTCCTGCTGCCTGGGTATGAATAGCTGCAGCTAGAACACAACTGCTGCAGAAAAGCTAACTTGCTTCCTACGCTGCCTCTGCTTAGCCCCAGCTCAAGCCATGAGGTGTAAGACAGTTCCAAACCAAATGTTGCTCCTCTACTCAACTTTTCTTGTAGCAAGGCAATATGGGCTAAAGTCTTCAGCATAAACTCATTCTTCCAGCTCTGCCTAACACATGAAGTAAGACTTCAGGTATCATTTTTTTCTAGGGCTAAAGCTGCTTCTTTACAAAACTATTTTGTCAGGATGTATATGGATTCTATCTTTAGAAACATCATCAATTGGTGTATTCTGTTTCTTCTGACAGTTCTTCCCTGCATACTACTCCGCTGTCCAAAAGATGATACTGTGCTAACACAATGTAATATGGGGGGAGAATATGTGTAGGTTTCCTATGCCTATTCTCCTTGCCTGTACCAGAGCCTTGGAGCTGGTGGCTGTTTCCCTGTTTAATGCTCTTGGTCAGATATCCCAAAAGGAAAACAAGCAGCAGATTTGTTGGACAGGAAAGACGTACTCCTTGCTGTGACACAGCTCTAGCTTTGACTAGTAAAAGCAACTGACCCATTGCTATTACTAGTTTAGGCAATTAAACTTCTTCTTACCATGGCAAACTGCAGTGCTTTAGATTTTCCTGTCTCCGGCATCTGCTAGTAGCTGTTACAAATAGGGAACCAAATGAGTAATGGCACTGTCTGAATAATACAGCAACTTCAGTATAAAATGGTCTTGGGTACCGCTTCTCCTGCATGAATGGTTTCCAATATAGGTCTGAAGTGTAATCAGGAATACTTTGGGCATGCTGGCATTGAAATAGCGCAAAAATTATTTCAGGCTACTGTTTGAGCACTAAAGAAAGCTACAGCAGCCTTGAAGCAGTGTTACACCCAGTGAACAAAGATTTGTGGTAAGGATGGGTATAGGTATAACAAAGTTAAATTCTCTGCTACTTTTTCCTTGGGCTACAGATATTGGTGCTAAAATAACATCCAGTCTTCTCTACTTGCTTTAAAAAGCTCTCCTCTAGTTGCTGTCCATTATGAATTGATCCATTTGGGCTGCAGTATAGATGTGTGTATATGCTGAATAAAGAGATACCATGACTAATAAAAAATAATTCACATAAGGCAGATATTTGATTTGAATGTTGACAATAGATTCCTTTTACTTAACAAATTGGAAACAACTCATATGTACTGCATCAAGAATTAGACTGCCTGACTTTTAGCTCTCCAAATCACAAAAGAATACCAAAATACAATTTTTAAGTGTAATTTCCTTCCATCGCTATGAAACAACAGCTCTAACTGGAACTTGGTAATTAGTAGTTAGTGTCTTCTGTTCCTGATCCAGACAGGAAGCATTCAGAGGGAGCTACTGAATCAAAATGTATAATTTGGCTTTAATAAGGTTCTTATTTCAATGAACACTCTCAAGACACCTCTAGAATAACTCCCTAATACCAGAGCTAGGCAACTCAATTGTATAAATGAGAGAACATGCAAATCACTGGCTTCTTAGCATGGAAAGTTCTCTTCTCCTGGTTACTTCCTTGCATTTGAAACAGTAACTAGAGGGCAGACATTTAAACTGTAGCAAGAGCATGTATTTGCTCAGTTCTCAAGAGACCTGGATTAAAATCAGAACCTTCTTAGTTAATAGTAGCGAGGAGGAGCGAACTCTTTCATCATTCCCTTTACTGTTGGTAATCACCACAAAGGTACCAGGCACAAGAATACCAGTGCTAGTCTTTTGCACAGCCTCTTGTATACTGTAATCTAGTGCCTTCCATGTTAAGGACGGAGACACCTGGCACAGGCAGTGGCTTCACTGCAAAGAAGAGTCTCTTCAGATTGGAGACCAAAGCAAGGATAGATAAGTAAAAAGGCAAATGTTCATCGATGTGGTGGTTGAACAAGCTGCCCGAGATGTCCATTTACCATAGCCAGTATTGTTTGCTTTTATGACAGATTCTGTTTCTGGTTTGGTGCAGAACCTGCCTCAATTAAAGTAGGTAGCTATTTTTTATTATCCTATTTCATTGTTTTCCTTTAAATAGGACACCAGGGTTCCACTTCAGTATGCACTTATCCTTACTTTCCATCATACTACAGCCTGAGCTAGGCTGGTGTGCTGTTACAAGTCTAGACTTGCTGTTAGATGACTGAAAGGATGCAAAGCTCAAAACTGCAAATAAAAAGAGCAATTCTGCCTTTTATATCCGCTCCTTGGAAGCAGATCTGGAAGGAGCCTTTTATATCTGCTCCTGTGGAAGATAATGGTCTTCCACAAGCAAAAAAGCAGGGAGAATGAAGAAGAAAAAAACATAGAATGGGATGGTAAAAAGGAAGGAAAAGAAAACCTACTAACATTAAGAGGCAAGAGTTCCTTAGAGGTGCTTTGTCTTTACACTTCATGCTCTGACAGTTTCAGCAATGGAAAAACAGCTTGCATGTTGTTGCCTGCAGAACCTCTAACACCTTTAGGAGGCATGAATTTTGGTTTGGCTGGTTGGTTGTAGGCAAGCACTGCAGGCTGAAGGTACTTTAATTGTAAACAGAAACATGGGTTACCCATGCCAAAAAAGAGAAGAGGTAGGAGACTTCATTTTACCCTCAAGAAGACGAAAACAAAAAATCCCCCACAGATAGTTAATTTCAGATTCTAACTGTACTTCTGAAGCAGAGCCTCAGGGCATGCTGTAGTTCAGTATACATCTTGGTCTGCAAAATTCGGCTCAGATGAAAGATGAAATAGATTTGAAGATGCTCCTCCATGACTAAAAGATATCCAGTCCTCTATAAACAGATCACAGCTCATGATCTGTGGTCATTAGCGCTAATAATCTGTTCCTATTACACAGCTAACTGGTGCCTGCTAATATAGATAGCAGGTATTTAATCATTTCAAAGTCAAGAACAAGAGGTCATTAGCTGCTAGCTTCTTCAGCTGGAAGACAAGCTCGTTTACATAATCTCTGGTTCTAGACTCCAGACACTGAACAGATACCTGTGCATTTGAGACTAAGAGTATTACAGTGTGGAGATTTTCATATTAATTTTTTCCTATATTCCAAAACAGCTACATCCTGCTGAGTTACGGCCTTTCAGCTCTTGCTAGCAGAAAAACTAGGAGTATGATACACTCCTACATCTCTAGTGAAACTCGCTTCTAGGAGTGCTTTGATTTCAAGAGGGGCAAAAGCACCTGTTTGCAAACTAATCAAACTGAACACTAGCTCTTCCTTGCCACAGCTCAGAGACAACCTGGGATCATGTCTCACAATCAGCACTAATGCACAGCAAAGTGGAAGTAATAAAAAACTGGCTTTGTAATGGAGATACAGTCTGAGTAAGACCATACAGGAATAAGGTTGGCTTGTCTGTATGTAGTACAGACACTTAATATTGTTTAAGAAACAGTTATCTGCCTGAGACAACTCATGCAGGTGGAGGTAAGCTGGATGGCAATTTAAAGCAGTAATTTCTAAAATCCTCTCAACATACAATTAAACTATGAGAAAACAAATCCACCTGCTGCATTTAGGATACATTTAGAAAGGCTTCAGCTGGTACAGGTTACTCCATTTTAAGGGATTCCTTCTAGTAATCCATGCTAGGTGCTAAACAGAAATGTTTCAGGAAAGGTGTTTATCAGTAGCAACTAGGCTCACCAAAATTTTCACTCTTGGCACTACTGCTTCCTTTCACTCTGAGGTGAGGATTTCACAGGGAACAGAGACAGCTGGCTCTAATTTTTTGCCATTAAAAGCACAGAATATTCTTATAGCAAGTGCTGGCCTTTCTGATCTCAAAAGACAACTTACGACAGTGAAATATTTACTTCCCAGTCAGTTCATATTCGCATGCCTATAAAGTTCTTGGAGGTCTAAGAACAATTAAATTCACAAGTGAATATGAATGTATCATTTATTTGAGGTGGACAATTCACATCATAAAAAGTCACAGGTAACAAATTTTATCTTGAATTTGAATCAGATGTTTATTTTAGAGTATTCAGGGGCAGCGTCAGAGAAAGTAAACCACAAAAGATAAGCAGCACGCATCACAATCAGATGCGGTGGAGGAAAAAACCCTAAAATATGAACCCTCAGAATGCAATTTAAAACAGCAAAGAGGAAAAAGCCTGACTTGGGATGAGAAAGGTGCATCTTGAAGACAATCCACTGAATGGCTTCTTCAATTATTTATTATTAAAAAAGTATGCAGATCATGGCACAGACATATCCAACCCTTTCAGCTCTGAGGAAAAGAAAACCATGTCCTAATATATTCATTGCATAAGTCTGAAGTGATACAAAGAAAATTTCAAGTAAAGGATTGTGGTTTGAAGTAAAAATTCTTCTTATTTAAAAAATGAGAAGGCTATCTGTTTTTCTTCTCTCCATCCACTGGTTGATCCGTTTCTGAGTCATATTGGCATTTTTCCACACATTTCCTAGGGAACCAGCCTCGTTCTCTTATTCCACCTTAAGACATGAAAAGTTGCATTAACTTGGAACAAAACATGACCCACTGCAGAGGTAAAACATAGGACTGGAAGAGACATCAAGAGGTTACCTAGGTTATTTTCTTCTCCAAGGCAGGACATCTAAGTCATTCCTAATGTCATTGCCTGGGGATGTGTGGATTCTCTCCCACTGCCTAAAATGTTCTCAGATATCTCCAAAGTTTTTCAGTGCTCTACCTTCCTTACTGGAGAAAATCTATCCTAATTCCCTATCTTTCCATCTAAGTCAAGTTCACAACTCCTTTTTCTACATAACGGACACAGAAAGCAGCTGACAACCTTTTCTGCAACAGACTTAATGCAGTTGATGACTACTGGCACATAGCCTAAAGGCCTTCTCCTGTCTCTTTTTCCTCTCCAGGTAAGCCATCCAAATTCTTTCCTCTTTTCCTTATAAGTCATATATTCTGATTATTTTCTTTGTTTTCCTTTACAGCTGATCTTCCTCTTTCCTGAGATGCAGTAACTGCTTTTACTTGTGGCAGTAGTTCAGTTGAATCTCTGCCAATGTTGAGCAGGATGGAAGGATTACTTCATGTATCTGGGAAGGTACATGCTTTTTTCTTAGACTCATTTCTTTTTGTTGACTCATTTTAAGATTATGATTGACTCTTTTTCTCAGAAGTACTGCTACTTAATCATTAATTTTTCCATCTTGCTATAGTGCAGCTTGTTATTGCTGCTTATTTATAGCATTTCGTTAAGACATTCCTAACAAACCTCACCCTATTTCTGAAGCCCAGTTCTCCAAAGTGTCAATGTTATTTTGAATTCTAATTCAGCCTCTCAGTATATGCCAAGTTTCCCACCCAGACCACATTTCACTCACATTTCAATATAGCACAGATATCTCCTGTTTATCTTCATAACAAGCCACACAATACAAACTATTACCATGCTCACTTGAATGATTCACTTAGGTTTGACATTTGAAAGAGCTCTCTATGGTGAGCTGACAAGAACTTCTAGCCCATGAAAGTCTCAGATCTCCCATAAAAAAACCCATCATTTTCAATGTTGTGACTGTTGGCTGCCTCTTTTTGGCCAACAAAGAACATACATGCAATGAATTAATAACTGTTTGGAAGAGGCAACAGAATCCAATGCATCCTCTGGCAGGTAAAATTTTAGTTCAGTCCTAAGCAGGAAGACTAAAGTAAAAAATGTAAAAATTTCAATGCAACTGGCTGTGATGTGGTCTCTCTGCAGACAAAACATCCCCTTGTTTTTAAGATGTGCAAAGACTAAACTCAGGTTTTACAGGTATACGTGGTGTTTAGGTAGGATATCTGAACGTGTTTAAAAGAGACCACTATTTCAATATATAAAAAAAAATCATCATTAACTTCTTTAAAGTCTAAGAAGTGTCCCCCTTCCCACTCAACCTTTATTAAGCTGTTAGATAGTGTTCTTTCACTCTGACAGATCAAAGTTCGTCAGAAATGGCAAGTTTACCAGATATAAAGAGTAAAAACTGTGGATATGGTTTCAGAGGGGAGAGAAGCTAACACCCGTAAGGCCAGTCATTATACATTCTGAAAACTGAACAAGTAATATTGTCCACATTTCTAGACAGCTATACAATTGCTTTTCAATTTGCAGCAGAAAAAGTGAAAATAACTGCTTCATACCATTAGCAGCTGAGTCAAGAATCTTCTCACCATACATCCAGTGTCTGGGGAAGAGAGCACAATAGGTAATTAGATGCCAGAACTTATCTCAGTCTTTCTTTTAACCAAACAAAAAGTTGTTGAGCCACTAACTTTAAGCCTCTTGTGGCTAAAATCAGATCCCCTTTACTCAGTGCAATTCTAGGTTCTTCAGTGCATGGTGTTGTGAAGAACGTTTTAACACCTTTAGTCACGGGGCAGCAGACACCACTGTAATCTTCCACTGCTTGATAACGCACCTGTAAATTTGAACAGAAGATGGCAATGTGTTATTGTAAGGAGTTATGGCCTTGCTGACAGTTTCATAAAACACAACAAAAAAAAAAATCAATTAAAGCATACTGTTGGGTTTGAGCATAATGAGAATGGCTGTCAAAAGCACTCCAAATTAAATGTTTAAAATGAAGCACGTTCATCTTTATTATCATGTTTCTTACCATCTGGAAACAAAAAGACAAATGCAAAGAAAGCTAAATGCTAAGTTTAATTAAGCAGAGGTTGCGGCACAGCATTTGTGCAGAAACATAAAGTCTTTATTTAGTTACTACATTTAAAAATGAAGAAGACAATTAGTCTCTACAGTTACTTATATTTCAAAGTCATTTCAGACCAAACTTCACAAATACTTACACTTCTTACTCGCTTGTCTGCTTTCTGTTTCAGTTGCTCTATCTATAAATGATTATAAATAGAAATTTAGGCAATATTTAGTTTAAGAAGATTTGTGTATTCAACACAGAATTAAGTCAGGTATTGAAACTATCCAACAAACACAGGAAATATCATTATCATTTCATTAAAAGCATTCACAAAAGCATAACTTTTTTGTCTATCAAAAATTGAAGAACATTTGACAGGACTATTATAGCTATTTCTAAATTACTATATTTATAATTAGATATTTGTAAATAACCAGATGAATATTTCTGCAAAGGAAAGCAGGTAATCAACAGTGGGGAGGATTAACACGGGATATCACCTGAAGATCAATTACCGTCAAACTGTATTGATGACAGCCATCTCTTACTGGCCAATCCAGGCCATCTCCCTCAGGAATCCCAGACCATGTAAACACTTGCTTGAAGTTCTTCCATTTACTTCCCATGTCATAGGGAAAAATAAAAGTCTCACCCGTTTGGTAGTACTGGATTCTGTCTTTGGCCTGGAAAAGAATTGAGAAATAGAGTACATAAAAACATACTCTACAAACTCCATTTGAGCAATAAGTATTAAGAAGGCCAGGTCATAAGGTCAGTGTGAGTCCATGACACCTAAAGCCTAACATTTTGAGACATGAGCAGTAAATTCCTGCTACACTAGTCCAGGCTTTTAAAGTTATTACAACAACCGTGGCATTTAGAAGTATGCCCAGAAGTGCATCCTTGCTCTTTAATGACAGAGTTAACTGGCTACAGTGATTAATTCACTCCATGCTCTGTTTTTACTTCATGACTTTTTTTAAGGACTGATGCCCGACTATTTATCAGTTATATACAAAGACTTCTATAGCTCAGGATTCTTTGAATGATGATGTGCATAACTCCACATTGGCAGCGTCAATTCCACCTGCAAGAACCGTGTACAGGGGTGTCATCTGGATTTCCACCATTCCCCAGTCAGTGACTTGTCATTCTTTCAGTAACGGTGACACCTAGTGGAGTCACTACAGAAGAGTTTGTTCTCGCACTAATTATTATGATTTGTTAAACTGATGTATTACAGTCTGTGTTGTTTTCAGAAAGGATACATTAGCAGTCTGTGTTTTACAGTAAAAATTATAACAGATTATTCCAGTAACAGTTTTCTTTCATTTATGTTCCATTGTCTTTTCATTCAAAGATCTAATAGGACGAGAATCCAGCCAAGATAGATTCCATGCAAGGAAAAGGCACTACAATACTTAGGTACCTATACCCAATCAAGACCCTCATGCTAGTTTTGACACAGAATAAAAGAAAGACAACAAGGTAGCAATGAAATGTTGGTGGACTTATACAAAATAACCTGGTAGCACTGAACTAGTTTTGAAATATTGAGCTTGTTTTGTTTCCTCTAAACTTAAGTTTCTCCTGCTTGACTATATTTCTTCTGAAAAATCTTGTGAAAACCTCTATAAAGACACAGAAATGAAAGAGAAACTTAAAGGAGAGAAGACTAGGCATCTGACTATTTTCTAGTTCTACTTCAATATCAAGAATTCTCCCAGGTTGAAACAGACAAGTGGGAAATGACAAAAACCATGAGCCAAAACACATCACCTAGAATGGGTAGGAGAGGTGGAAAACTAAAGACAAGGGCAAACATAACAAGAAGCAAAGCCAACTCAAGTTTCAGGCAAAACCACACATACTCCAAGCAGATAAGCAAAGTCTCTCAAAAGCAATTATTTTTCTATGTCACACCAATTCTCTCAAACAAAAAAGAAAAAAGCTATGCAGTTAAATGTTTTCTCATCTATTTCAGTGAATGTCAAAGACAATAAGGGAAAAGCTGGTTGTAGGTGTTAAGTCAGTGGTGAATTGAAACGACATCCTTGGTTTAAAATCAGAGAGATGAAACAAGAAATTGATAAATATGAAGAATAAACTTTGTATCAACAGTACAAGAATACTCTAAGAAAAGCTTACCTTTTCTTCAATCCAGGACTCGATTGAAGTTTTATTTGTCAAAATGACTTTCATCTAAAATAAAAGAGGTAGATGAAATTAGAGTTGATTTTCTGCAAAAGTACATCAGTTAGGTAAAGAAAACTTCATTTAAGAATCTAAATTTGCTTTAAAGAACAAAGCAGCTTTTATAAGCTTAACTGAAACATAAACCACTCAAGATTAAGATTCCTCATGGATACATACTGATGTTATCCTCTATAATGATACACTTAGTATCACACAGTATTTGTTTTTGCTTAAAATATGTATTTTTGTTTCCTTCCAATTATTTGAAGTAATATATTAGGCACGTTTATACCTGTTTTCAGGGACAGAGGCATGTACTCCTGAAATACCAAGTACTTTGCCTTTTCCGGAGAGTTTATAAAGCCCATCTCATGTTTTTTTATTTCATTAGCCTCTCACCTCTAAGTTCTCCTATGAAAAATAATTTTAAAATATTGTGGTAACAACAGAGGAACTGGGAGAAAGCAACATAAACCCACTGGAAAAGTTACACAATATAAGCTCCAAACAGCTACTCCTATCTCAATCCCAAATTTTACGTCTGCTCCACAAGCTGGCAAAACTGTTAAGTTTTTACCTTCTTTGTACCAGAAGCCATAAACTTACCTGGATAATAAACAGCATACCAACAGCTATAGTTGTTCCTAATGCCAGTCCTAAGGCAAACAAAGATGCAGCAAATGCAGACAGTCCAAAGGGAATAATGGGTCGAGGGTCTCTCTTGGCTGCACTCATGTCAATCTTTACAGAACTCCACCCAAAAGATATCTGCCAAGGGAAAAATATCGTTCAGCTTTAGCATTCTGACTGCTGAAACAAAACAAGTTACCAATAAGAAATATGGTTCTGAAGGTAAGTGTCCAACTTCTGGTAGGTTTATAATTCAAGTGGAATAACTTAAAAAAATAATTTCAAAGAACCCTTCTTCAGAAAAAGATTCTTTACTAGATGTAGGTCACCTCTAGATGGAAGCTAAAACAAAATTACCATCTTGCAAGATTCACAGGTTAGGCCCAAAATAAAAAGGCACATTAACAAAAATGCACTCACCAGTTTCAGATAAATGTTTACAAAGCACAGTACCCATTTTCAATGCAAACACTACAGGTTCTCTTCTGCAAGCTTTAGCAGATAACAGTTCTCAACATTACTGCTCTGCAAATACAGTACACAACCTTCATCTGTTACACTCAGGTGATGTTTTCAAGCCCTTTATCGCAACCACAAAGGCTGAAATCAAAGCTCATAATCTCAACCATGCATCTGAGATAAGGGGTGTATTGCAGAACAAGCTTTGCTCATTGTTGCTCCAGTTAACGTTTTCTGTTTAAAAAAACCCAACATTATTTTTGGAACTAAAAATAAATAAACTATTTTTTTTTCCCCTGGAAGAATTGTGTCCAACTCTAAAAACCTGCCAAGCAGAAGAAAATAAATGGCATCTGACTTGTGTGTTGGGAGTAAATAGCAACCAGCTTTTGTGTCAGCCAAAACACAGCCTGTCTTTCTCTATATAACTGTTACTCAAAAATTGTCTTCAATCAATGCAAAGAAACTTCCAGTGATTATGACAAACAACTGGGAGGGTTGTGGGAGGAAGGAAGGAAAGGAAACAAAGAATTTTCTCTGAATTCTCCTCCAATTGATGAACATACTTCTCTTACAGCTAGAAAGCAGAACTGAAAGTACATGTTGGAGGAATAACAAGGAATTTCACATGCTGCTTCTCAGGAAACCAAATTGTCTCATATTTCCAGAGACAAACTACCCATCTGACTTAAATAGTGTTTCAAGCATTTAGTTTTCTTACTCTGTTATAAAGCTGAGTGTACATAGTCATAACAAATATGAAAGAAGCATGAATGCATCCCAGTGGAGCTAAGAGGAGGAACAGAGTGAAAGATGCATGATTCTGGTATCCACAACAGTTGTTGATCCAAGGACAATGGTGATCCATCTTCATGACACATCTGTGAATAATACATATTGATTAATATAGAGGACACATATGTTTTTCAAAAAGCTTAAAGAAGAGCACAGATATTTTTTTCATATTCAAACCCCCCATTAATTAATTTAAACCCATCAATTTCTGACAGATCCAACACAGTAGCTTTTTTTTTGTTCCTATTAAGAATGCTATTTCATGTTGTAGAGTGAAAGAAAGCAAAATAAGAAATGCACCCAGGTTCTACTGTCTTTATCTATCCCTCCTCCTCTTTAGTCAAACTTGCTAGTTGCTGATAACACCATATCCCAGAACCAGGGGACAGAGGCCTAGAAAGAGACAAGTAAGAACTATCAAAACAATAATTAAGTGCTAATATTGTTGTAAATTCTTTTAAATAAGCACACCAGGAAAATAAAGGAGATATCAAATCCCCTATGAACTACTTAAAGAACATTTAGACACACAGAAGTGTGTTAATGTCTCTTTCCGATAGCAGCCTCTCCGAAAACTTCAATTATGTTGACCTCACACCACTAAGTCCTTTTCAAAATCCAGCTAGTGTAAACATCCTGGAGACACTCTATTCCACATAAAGCTGCTTATTTTGGTGTAGCTTACAGGTGCAAAAAAACCCCAAAACTGATAAAAGATCTGTCCACATTCTGAACTGCATTGATTTAACAGGTTAAAAAGTCACTAATTATAAGTTTGCAACGCATCTGCACCAAACCAAAGGACTGAACAACACAAATATCCAGCTTCTCTGAAAATATGAGTTAGTTGTTTTAGAACTACTGGCCTCATTATCTTTTAAGATAGTCCATTCCCAATAGGAAGTTCAGTTTTTCCCTTTGAAAGAATTAATTACTCTTCCTTAGCGTATGCTCAACTGCCACTGTACAAGTTTTTGAACATACGATCATAACCATAAGCACAAGTGTTTCTGAGGAAGTTCCTAGATCTTAGCTAGAAACCTCAATTTGTTCAGGTAGGCCTCCAGAAGTGGCTCAATTCATGCACTGAAACTTGCCATAACCCACTGCTGGAAAGTCTTCTGTGCTAAGGTACCTACTTCATGGCAACAGGCTGGAAATACATGTGGAATGAGTTACTTGGCCAGTGTGGAGAGGGCAGAAAATTCTCAAGGCATACCAATAAAATGATCTGAGGAATGTGCTGAAATTTCTTCTGTTTTATTTGACAAAAGATGGATTATTTAAAGAACTTGCTTTGCAAAGACAATGATCAGGATCTGTTGCCATTTTCTATTAAGCCCTTGAAATACAGACAGGCACTTGTAGAAAAGAGTCTAATTTTACATCTGAGGATGATACAGCCAAATTACAGCACTGCTCTACAGCTCCACTTCCTAAAGGGACACTGACTGCACATCTTGTGTTTATAGAAAAAACAAGCAAATGTGTGTGTTGCAATATCCTTTATCATGTTCTCTAACAGCCCTTCAGAGGACAACCTGCCCAGCAAACCCAAGAGAAACGCAACTACAGCCTGGACTGCAGACAGCTGGAGTGGCTTGCTATTTTCAAGCTGCACTAAATTCCAGTGCAGCTATTTATAATAAAAGCATCCTTTATCTCAGAACAAGTTTGTTGGAAGACTAACACATAGCAAGGCACACACTTTTAAAGTTGACCCAAAAGGCTTATTAGCTCACTTAACAAGCAGACTCCCCCTCAAAAAAAACCCCAACCTTTTAGTGAAGGACAAAGAACAGTCCAAAATTTCCACTCAAATGATCATTTAAATCCTATTGGGGAAGGTGGCAGAACAGGCTTTTCTACTCCCTAAACAAGTGAATGTTTGGACTCAAAAGTTACAAAAGAAGACTGAAAGACTTGTATTTATTTACACAGGCTCACTTCCCTGAAACAATACTGCAATGTTTTGTCAATACTGCCAAGAATTTCTTGAAAGGAATCGATTTCAAGTTAAAAAGAAAATATTGAAGACATATTTATTTACTAAACCAAAACACAGTAAAGCCATATAGAAATCATAAAACTAGAAAGTGGAAATATTGGAAATGGGCAAGGTGTTTAGATGGGAGTTTTTTAAAAGTGTGCAACATAAGACTTAGAAGAACAAATTATATTAATAGCTCAACATTAGATTTGAAGCTGCTTTAACATGGATTTAAAGAGAGAGAGTACCTGTTACACTTTCGACAGTGGTGCGAACGTGGTGCCTTATAAGACTGACACACTTTACAGTATTGGAGGTACATGCAATCCTGAGATTTTTCCTTTAAACAGAAGAATAGGTGTGTTAGAGTCATATACATGATTCTACTGGCAATACATATCTTGGCGCTTTCCTAACCTAAGCATCTTTGCTTTTTTCTGACAGGGTGTGTTTCATAACCCAACCTTATTTTAATAGTAGGTGGCAAGGAGACAAAAAAACCCAAAATGAAATAATCTATTAACTATCAACACAGCCATCTCCCACTGTTGAAAGTGCTGGTTGCTAAAAGAAATAAACAGGTCTTCCATCAGGATGAGTGACCCTACAAGCTGGGTTTCACAGTGATGTTCTGAGAATAAAAAAACAGCATGAAGCCTTCATAATTTAAAAAAAAACTCACTCATGCACCTCGTGTCTCCATTTTACCTCATAAGCCAATCTAGGCTTGCTACTAAGATAAGCATTTATGTTCAACTAGATCCCGTTTGCCACCCTTACACACGCATGCCAGGTATAGCAAGATGACAGACAAGAAGACCTGTAGATAGTGAGCAGTAATATTGGCCAAAATCCTGTGTTCATGAAGTGAAATACCCAGTTGCCCTCCTACAACTTCTCATTAGACTCTGTCCTGAGAAATATTCCACAAGTAGAAACGTGATTATTACTAATCCTTGTATCATTCCACTTGAATGCAAACTCTGGCCAGTTGTCTTGAGATACTGGACTTGTATAATTCTGGTCCTTGACTACTACTTACAAGAGACTACTGTAAGGAAATGCAAATATCTACCTTGACTTACAATACTATGTTGAACATAAGATAAATATTTTCTGACTCACATATAAAAAAATGCTAAATGAAGTTCTTCTAATCCTTATCACTAGCAGCAAAGTCTTTAATACAGGACTGGCTGTATGAGCGCACAGATAACCTTGAAGTTCTCATTCCTCGCTAACTGTACTTGTTTCCGGTTGTTTTGCTTTGAGAGCACCTACAAAACATAACAACTATTGCCAACAAAGAAGCATTGGAGTTCAGCCCCAGATCACCCTCACTGATAGAACAAGGGCGGGAGGGAGTAAGCTGGAGTATACTGGAAACACTGGAAGCAGCAGCAAAGCGGGAGAAGCGGAAAGTAAAGATGTCGAAACAAGATAAGGAGAAAGGAGGGGCCCGAGGGGCTGGCTGCATTCTTCGGGGAAAAAGGGGAAATGGTGGTATTGAAAGATAGGCGATTTCTGCTTCTTTCTGACCGCCGCTCTTTCAGAGAGGCCGGCACCGGGATAAGGGCAGGCCTGCCGGTCCCCCCCGCCCCACGCCTCAGCCCGCCCCGGGGAGGGAGGCGATCGAAAGCCAGCGCTTACCGGCGTCCACCCCAGAGGGACGTACCCCGGGCCGACAAACATGGCGCTGAAGTAGTTATAGAGGATCATGACGGTCCAGTTGAGAAGCATGATGAAGTTGATGCTTCCCCCGGCAGTGTCCAGGGGCCAGTACCACAGCACAGCATCCACCATGGCAGTGGCTGAGCATATGGCCACCACGGCTAGGGCCACCAGCGGCCCCCAGTGGCACAGCCGCCGCGCCTGGCGCAGCCCCCCCGGGCCGTCCATGGCCGCTACCGCCGCCCGCCCGCCGCCGCCCCGCCGCCTCCGCCGCCGCGCATGGCTCCCGCCACCTTCAGCCCCGCGCCGTCCCGCCGGCGGCCAGAGCGAGGGAGCGCCCTGAAGAACGGAAAGGGAAAGGCAAAGGGGAGGTGTCGGGGCCCGCCGGGCCTCAGCCTCCGCCCCGCCCCGCCGGCCGCGGCGGGGAGCGGAGCCCGCCCCCGCCTCCGTCCGCCGGCGCCTCCGGGTCAGCCACCGCCCCCCGGCCGTCCGTTTGCAATAGGATCCCGCCGGGAAACAGCGATGTCCCGCCCGTAGTGCCGCAGCCTCGTCTCCCCGTCCCCGCTCTGCTGAAGGAGCGGGGTTACGAGGCGGGGCGCGGGGAGCTGCGAGGGCCCGTGTGGTTGAGCATGAGTGTGTCACCGCTGCCTCCTTCTCTCGGCCTAGAGCTGCCGTTCAGTCTCCCAGGCGAAGACAGCCAAAGAGTGTCGGCAGGGAGCTGGGCGGTGCTGGTTAAAGCACCTGAGTCGGGGCGGAGAGTTTCTCCGGAACCTGCATTGAGGCGCCCGGAGGCGAGGGGACGGCTTTGAGAGTGGCAGAACGCGGAAGCGGTTGTTTGCGGAGCGGCCGGGGGTGCCCGGCTGAGCACGGCATCTCCGCGGAACGCAGCGGGGCCGCGCCCCCCTCTCACCCCATACCAGCACCGCCGCCGCCGCAGCCATGTCCTCCGATTTCGAGAGCTACGAGCAGGACTTCGCGGTGCTGACGGCCGAGATCACGGGCAGGATCGGGAAGGTGCCGAAGCTGGTCGGAGGTGAGCGGCGGGCGCCAGCGGCGGGGGGGCTGCTCGCCTGGCGCCGTGGAAAGGCCGGAGTCTCCCGGGCGGCCCGACCCGCTCCTCTGTAAGAGCCTCGCCAGCTCCTGGAGCCGCCGGCTTTCCAGCAACAGGCGCTAGAGGTGGTGGCGGGAGGTGTTAGTGTGCCTTTAGCATGGTCTGTGTGTCCCGGCACTCGAGCTGTGTTTTCATGCCCCTTACGCAGCAGAGCCAGGACTCATCTGCCTGCCCTGGCTGCACATCTGTTAAAGCAGCGAGTGACTCATATTAAGAATAACTTGACAGACTACTGTTTGCTGGTCAGTTGTAAGGATCAGCCCTTCCCTCCTGACTCGCTCAGGGGTCGTGCCAAGTTATGCCAGTGCAAGCGAGGGGTCGAGCAGAGCAGGGCTTATAGTTGGGTGGATGTTTCCTCTACCAGCATTGCTACCGAGTGCTTTTTGTTGTCGTAGTACCACAAAATCGATAATGGAAATCAAGTCATTCTCATGTGGCATAGACATAATTTGTGCATGATTTAACCTGAATCTGTATTTTTGCTGCCTGCTGTTAAAACATTTGACTTGAGTAATTGACTGTGGTGACTCACATGTAGGAGCAGATTCAAAGAAATCACTGTTCATTTCCTTTAATTTGTTTGTCAGTAGCCTGCAGCATTCATGGTCTGATTCATGATGTATCCCTGCAGTAGAAACAATAATGTTTATGAGAGCTTTTAGGGTAGAAAGCTGAAAATTATAATCTCTGCAGCCAGTCTAGATGAATCTTCTGGTGCATACCAATCAGTGCCCTAATACAGGGCTCCTAGTATGTGACAAGAGAAGTTGAAGCTAGTGGATTTCTTCTCTATCCCCCTTGTAGCTCATCTTAATGCCTTTTCTGTTTCCAGGTCATTCAATATTTCTGTCTCTGCTTCCTATATGCATTTCCCAAAGTACTAAGATACTTAAACTAGAGGACTGAGTATCATATAAGGAAGGACTAAGCACACACTAATGGGAAACTTTTCCATATGACTAAAGGAAAAATATCATGTATCCAGAAAAACAACCTACTTTTGGAATGGGAAATGCATCATGAAATGATGAAGTAGTGACTCTAAACAAAATTTGAAGTAAGTGGTCAACTGAAGCACATGATCTCCGTGCAACTTCAATTCAGAGGTCCAAAACAAATCTGAAATGAATAAATTGGGATTTTGATTAAAAATGTGGATATTTTTTCTGGAAGGTTATGTCTAATTCTTATCTTTAGCAAGGAAGCAGGTACTGTGATAAATTTTGTTTCCATGAACATTTACAGGCATGATTAAAGGACTGGAAACTGCCCTTTCCTTGGCTTCACAAAACTCTTTTGTCCTTGAGCATAGACAAAAGGACATAGGGGGGAATAATTCAGTCACAGTCTACAGATACTTACAAGGTAGAAGGTTTTTTGTGCTCTGTAATGGAGACTTATGGATGAAAGGAGAGATCTGAAGAGTTCCTACGTTTGAATTTTTGAACTGGTGTAATTTAGGTTGCTCAGAAATTATATTTAACCTGCACATGTGCTCTGGAACAATTTACTGAGGGGATGAAGTGAATTCTTCACTAATGTAAAGTACCTAATCAAGGAAATATTTCCCACTGCCTCACAAAGGGTTGTTCTTTTTTTAAACAGAGTAAATGTAAAGCTGTCTTGTAGGAAAGGGAAGATGGCATAAATACAGCAGAGGCTTTTGTTCTGAAAAGCAGGAGTGCTACACAGTGAGCTTTTGGAAAAAGAATAGAGATTTAACTTCCTAATTGTATAGGTTTTGGAAATGTCTGTTCAGTAGTAGAATATTCTGCTCAGTAGGAGTGGAGTTCTATAATTCTTTCCTTGAATCAATCTCACTTGTTCTCGTAGAGAGACTTTGGAGCTTAAATACAAAATGTTTAAAGAGTATTGTCTTAGACAATGATGGATCCTAGAAGCAACAGGCTTCAAAATTGTGATTCTTTTATGTGGTAATTAGAAGGGTTTATTTGTTTTGGTTTTTTTGTTTTATAATTTCCCTTCCTCTCAGAGGACAAAGAATACATGTCCCCTGCTGGACTGGGAGTGTGATGCTGGGCTAAACGGCCTCAAGATAAGATAAAAAAAATTAACCATTGCCTTTATTTTTTGTAAAGAGATGTGTTTCCCATGTTAGAATTTGAGGCTAGTCATATATGGTTTGGACTGGCTTGCATTTATGAGTATATTTATGAGTGATTGCATTGCTTCAGTTGTCAGGGCTATTCAGTCTGTCTTCAGCAAAAAAAAAAGTCATGTATGTCTTAAAACCAAATTGCAGTCTAAACAAATAGAGGCACTGAACAACCTGGAAAAAAATCTCTGACTATGCTGAACACTTTAATCAGAAATATTTTAAATACACATTTTTCCCTTGTTTCTTAATAGGAATATTTGCAAGATGTTTGCTTCTTCATCACCAGAAGTTCCACTTAGTTCTTGTGGAGATGGCTGGGAGAGCCTCAAAAAAGGATTATGAGGTGGGAGGGGGACATGAGGAGAGATGCACGTGAGGTGTCAGTTTTCAGCAACAGTGATTTGAGAGAGATTGCTGATGGCCTTCTTCCTCCACGCTGGAAGAAGCAGGATGAAAGGTGTAAGGACTTGTGCTACTTCTGCATAATACAGAGAGATCTCCTGAAGTCTAGTGGCTGGTTTATTTCCTTCTGCTGCCCAAGATGGACCTGCTGTAAGCATCGTGTTCATTTGAATTGGAAAAATGCTGCTTAATTATTTTTGCAACATTCCTGCATTCGGTGTTGTCAGGACTTTATGCTGTCATGTGTTCTAGGAGGATGATGGCTCAACAAACAATCCAGTTGTCACAAACACATAAATAGTTCAGCAAGAAATGTAACAAAGGCACTCTGATGCTACAGAAGCGATAATCAGCAGGGACTTTAGAGTGTCTTGGGAAGAAATATCTTCTATTGAAGCAAACATCATCTGGAGAAATAAAGAAAGTGTTCTAAAATAAGAAATGGCCTTTAAATAGAATTTCTGTGGTGCTCCTTCAAGTCATTGAAGAATGAAGATCACTGGCTGGTGTGTTTTGTTAATGTTCCTCAGTGTTTCAGAGAAACATCTTACAATTTGACCAAAATTTGGTATAAATTTTTATTGTTGGATCTGAGAGTTTTATCAGCTCAAATTATGGTACTTGGGCTTTTTCCAGCATAGTAGCCTCTGAGTTATGAAGCTTTTAGACTTGAGTGCTATTCTTCTTCCAATACTTGATACCTTCATTTTCTACTGGGCGATCAAAGCACTGTATTTCAGTCTGTAACATTTATTTGAAGAAGATCCCACTCTTAATTTTCTGTCACCCTTGTACTAGAGTTTATGGTCTCCATTTCTTATCTAGCTCATTATGATGTGCCTCTTGAACACTGTTTTATAGCCCAAAGAGAGAAATGTGTATTGTTCCATTTGTCCCTACTGTTGGCCAGTAACTTTTGGCAAAATGGTGAACATGTAAACCACATCAGCCAGCGTAGCAAAATCTGTAAGTGGTCTATGAACTGAAGCCCTTTCTTATTCACTCTTTTCCTCAGCATGTACTAATAAAAAGAAGCAATTCCACAGGCAACAATATTGCTCAGTCGTGGTCCAGATTTTTCTAATCTCATCGCTGGTTGTGAGATCAAAGCAGTGCTCTGTTATCTTTTTACACTTGTAGACAGATTTTTGCCTTTCTGGAGCTGCTATATTTTGGTGGACAAAACAGTGACTAATGCAAGGGCAAAGCCAAAAGAATTGAGGAAAATGTAGCAAAAGCTTATTTCATATAAGCAAGTGATGCAACCTTATATACAAACACAGAATGGAGAAACTTTTGTTTCCAGTCTTTAGATTTATTAATATTTTGTCAAATCAACCAGTTAAAAAAGCTACATGCCGTATTTTATTTAGGATGTTCTGCTTGGCAATGTGGAGACAACAAGTCTATTATAAATTTAGATATATTTGGCGGAGCATTGTTTTTCATTTTCTTTCAAGGATGCTGTTCATTCTGATTTAAGAAAAAGTTGTAAGGCTCCTTTTCATTATTTCATATGATGGAAGTATATGTAAGGAAATGATCAAGTAGGCAGATTGAAACCTAAGACACAGCAGTGTAATACAGTTAGTAATGTGAAGATCTTTAATTGGATCGTAACCTGTTGATCCTGATCTTCTAAATTAGTGGCAAGCTTCTTTTACTCTGAGTAACTCCCTTTGACCTCATCTGCAATCTCCTGCTAGTCATCCTGTGGATATTGTACCTTCCTTTCTATGGGGATTCTGACTGAAATAAGTTGTTTCCTTAGCTTAATCATGTCACTAAAACTGAAAGTATGTGGTTTGAAAA
This sequence comes from Colius striatus, assembly GCF_028858725.1. Lineage (NCBI taxonomy): Eukaryota > Metazoa > Chordata > Aves > Coliiformes > Coliidae > Colius > Colius striatus. Next base: position 29,481,306 of record NC_084766.1, read on the forward strand.
CCATTCCAGCAGTGCTTTCTGATTGACAGTATTGTAGCATTTCATGGTTCTGTTGCTGATATCAACAACAGGCCTAGAGGCATTGGAAATCCTGCAGCAAGTGGCTCCAGGCAGCCTGCTCCCACCAGGATTGTACATGGATGCAGCCAGATGAAGAGAGGAAAGTGAAAGCACGTGGGTGATACTTATATTTGACTTGCTTTTCCTTACCAATGTGACCCTCCTGGATCCTGCCACCCTTTCTTGCTCTGGGGACTACATAGTATTTCGTGTTCTAGAGGATCAGCAGTTCCAACAAGTTCATCTGCTTGCTTGGAAATCCATGAAGATATTGCTCCAAAGCTGCCAGGATGTTACCACGTGCCTGCTCACACATCTGTAGTTGAAGGAAGAACAAAGCCCTGTTGTCAGTATGCCTCACTCCCAGCAGTTGCTGGACGATTATGTATTGATAAATCTACTATGTTAAAATGCAGCTCTGGAACTGGGTTAAAGTTTAATTAATTAAGCCATTGAAGATCATTGGAATACCTCCTTAGTTTTATGGGAGCAGCCAAATCTTGAGTACTAATGAGTTTTCTCTAACCAAAGGTCTTATTATCTCAGTGGATAGGTAAGATCTTACTGGTCAGTGGAGTGCTGGATAGTTCTTGTAATCACAAGTACGCACAAAATTTGTACATGAAACATCTTCCCAGAACCCCCAACTTTATCTCCCTAAATTTCAGGTTACTTAATGTGTATGGAAATCCCAATCCAGTAAAACTCAGGGAAATACTGAAATTGCTATAATACATTTATTTTCTGCTGCTATATTTTAAATTTTTACTTTAGCTTCAATAAAATGATATTGTGTGTTTTATATCTTACATTGTTTTTCCTTTTGTTCATCGTCATTCCTCCACATCCAAATGAAGGAAAGAACAGAGGTGTTTTGAGATGCTGGGTGGAAGGATTAAAATGTGTAGACAAATAAGTGGCAGATTTTCTCCTCTTTTTATTTTAGTCATGTTAGGAAGTTAAAACACTAGCCATTACATTTTCTGACTTGGTTGTCAACATGAGAACCTGGTGGGGAATTAAAGGAAGACATTGCTATCAGTGAACTAAATGTGCTGCACAGAAATGAGCATTTCCTATGTCTGCTGTAGCAGAATCCACCAAATGTGGCAACATGAATTCTAGATTTGCAAGAAAAACGGCTTTTCCATGGCTTTAGCTTGGTAGAGAGAAGTACTTGATGGAATTTTATGCCTTTTTCAAGGTTAAGAAGCGAAACTGTTTGGGGGAACTTAGAGGTGAGCTCTAACATTCAGTTTGGGGGAGGAGGATTCAAATGCTCCCTTCTCACTTGTGTCACTGGCAGACTTCACTTTATTCAAGAGGCTTCAGTGTTCTTCAAGTTTTTATTCTAGCTGTGTTTTGCCAGATGTAGTGCTGTTCAGTTCTTACTGCTACCACTCAGAAACACCTTGATTTGTTCATATAGGGTATAGCAGAGTTGAAGCCTGAGACAGCCCCAGCTTCAGATGAACCTCATCAGCACTTGGACCACTTGCTCATCCAGTCTAATCCCAGGAGTCTTTGCTGCCTCTCCAGTTGACTATAACAAATTCTTGAGAACTTGGGCTTCTCCAAGAGGCATTTTCCCTTAGTGGAGAACCTCAGACTATAATCTTATTTTTGGCCAGTAAATTAATTACCCAAATGTTCTACAATGCTATAACAGCTCTTGGATGATAACCCAGTGCATATGATTTGTTCTTGTGAAACTGCCATGTGCAAGATAGTGTATCCTTATAAATCATCTGGTTATTTGCAAAGATCTCTGCATTATCTTTAAGGTGGAAAGATTATCCTGAGTCTGATCCTCTCTGCAGGCAGAGCTCCGATGTATGTAACTGTAGACAGATCATAATGTTCACGTGTCCTTAAATGAGAGAGTAGAGTATTAGGTAAATGAGAAGATAGATGGATAGACCCATGCAATTGTAATACAGAATACTGTGGAACAGCAATAGGAGGGCTCAGCTGAAACACAAGTTGCTTAAGCTGGGTATGCTTTACCAAAAACTCAGTAGCAATACAGTCCTTTCAGAAATAGTTCTGTTGTTTTTAAGAAAGTTTAGTTTAGGGGCAAGTTTTACTTTATGTGGCAGAAATTCTGAGTTTGATTGCTACCTCAGCATCCCCTGATTCCTGCCTGTGACACTAAATTTGCTTAGAAATAAAGCATTTAAGCCTGTGAGAAGCTAAATTATATGTTTTTAATGAAGCAGGTCTCTTGAAATTCAGTGGCTTGTGACATGCAGAGAGTCAAAGGAGATAATTAGATTGTCTTAGATCATTAGATGGTCTTCAGTATGTCTATTCTAGGATACAAAGAAGTCATGTGGAAGAGAAGCAAAGGAATTTAAGCTAAAAAAGAAAACTGTGAGGTCTAAAGATACACAATAAAATCTCTTCTGCCAGTGCAGACTTATCCCTCATGATCTCTGAGGAGAAAGACTGCAGATAGTTTTGTGTTATTCACTTTTAATCTGCTCCATCAGGCAAACCAGCACAGATGTCTCATAATGCTCTTGCTTTCAAACAAATACTGGTATAAAGGGCTGTATGTTTAGAGTTTTGCTAACTTTGTTGAGACAATGGGTGGATTTACAATCTTAAGGATAGAGGATGCGGACATGAGGGGTACAAGGAGATGCAAAACGCAGTTCAGATGTTAGTATTGAAGTCTGCAGCAATTAAGCCATGTGGAGATGTTTTATTATGTGAATATATGACTGAATATTCCTCAGCAAGTCACTTTCCAAGCTGTAACAAGCAAAGTGGTCAAGCAATTGGAATATTTGGCAGATGTGACACTAAATCTCAGTTCTCAGTCCTCTGGATATTCTACCTGAGAAGGCACTTACTGTCTATAGCTGGAGTACACACTTGTTGGGAAACCTGGTGAATCATCCATTATAGCTTGTAGCCAATGGTAATTTTTTAAGTTGACTTCTTTTATTACTAATTTACATTTTTACTGCTACTAGAAGATTGGTTTTCCTGTAGTTCTTATGGCATTTCAACTTGTTTCTGTCAAAGCAAAAGAAATGGTTCTAGACCCAGCATAGGATTCATTGTAAATGGGATGATTGGTTTTGTGTATGTCACATTTTGCAAACAAATAGGTTCTTAAAACAAGCAAATAAGGTTCTTAAACCATCGTTTTATTTCCATTTGGCAGGTGTGCCTACTCATGCATTAGTACACACCCAGCAAGCACCTGCTGAGGTGTGTAACAGCTGTTCCTACACCTGGACCAGCTGTAGCTGCTTTCCTTAACTAGCAAGTACTGCGTAACAGAGAAGGAGATGTCAAGGATTCTCCAGTCTCCTTTTTTTAAATTACTAATGTAGGTATCATAGTGCTTGATGATGTCACAGAATAAAATCCCTTGAGTCAGTTTTAACTGGTATATACAAGCTTTTGAAATGGTATCTCTTTCTTGCATGGCAAGAGCACAATTATATTGGTATTTTTACAATTCTGTTTCAGATGAGAAGAAGCAGATGGTTGCAAATATTGAGAAACAGCTCGAAGAAGCAAGGGAACTGGTATGTTTTGGCTTTTCATATGTTAACTGCTATTTCCTAGGGAAAATAATAGGATCTTTAGCAGTAGCATTTAACACATATGATGCCCTAAAAATACTTAACCTTCATATATTAGAAAATTAAATAATCTTTTGGAAATAAGAATATTAGATATTCCAGAGAAGTGCGTGCTTTTTTAATCTTGTGTTAAGTGATTTAAGGTTTGCGTTATTGCTGTAAGCTATTACAGACTTTCAGTTGTGGATTAGGCCTTTTACTTTAGGAAGTGAGTATTTAGTATTAAGTGTTTCCACACTGGGACTGTTTTTTGTTTTTCTTTTTCCTTGTGAGGCCTATGCATCTACTTGTTTTAATCTGTCTGATTGTCTTGTAGAGCAATAGATTTTTTTTTCTCTTTACTGAGTGAGGCATAACGATATTTAGTAGTTTGAGGTCAAGGGGGCAATCATAGTATGGGTTACTGACCCAAGTAGAGTATATATGTTAATCAAGCATTAGTTAGGGGTCCGTGCTGACAGAAGAAAGCAATATGTGTTAAGCAACTGTGACTTTTAAAATTTTATTCCCCTTATAACCTGTCATGTCCTCCACCTAGATGGAGTATAAAAGTAAAGTTTTGTAGATGTGGAGTAACTGAGCAAAGGCTTTGGTGACAGTTGAGACTGACCTCTTCCAACATGTCCAATAGCTCCTTGCCTAAAGTTGGTTTTGTTTATTGCTTGCAAATGAGTTTTGTCTATCTAGTGTCAGAAATGTAATGGGACTGTTAGGTTAGAGATAGGAAATTAATTTCCCTAGCTTGAAAGCTCTTAAAATTGAGCAACTTGAATCAATGGTTGTGTTACTAAATAAACAGTAATATTAAAATTCACTTTTTTTCAATTGCATAGGAAGAAAAAGGTCCCTAGAGTGTATGTTAATGTACCTGATGCTCTTGGTTTAAGAACTTAATTAGTTTTGTAGACTAGAGCATTGGAATAGCATCCAGAAAAGCTGGATCTTGGGATGACTCCCTGCAGGTTTACCCTGTGAGGGTGGCAAGGTGTCCAGCTTCTGTGATCTGGTGTTCTCAGTGAGAGACATGGTAAAATTACTGTCCCATCTCGTGAGGATGTTCTGAAGATATATTAAGACCTTTGGGGCACCTTCATATTCAAACAACTGAAAGAAAGTAAAAATCTAGAAGTGTTTTTCATTTCCTTTTCATTACAGTTTGACTTGGGAAAAAGGCATAGTGGTATAGGGAAACTATCATGGGTGATCTGGTGAAAAATCATTTAGGTTTGGTTTCCTACTCAAAGTAAGATTGGAAGGAGCAGAAACTGACTTAATGGCTCATTACTTCTCTCCCTATGTCAGAAAAGGATCATCTAAGTTTGTATTTATTACAAGATTAAAAAGTGAATCCTGTATCTGTAGTTTATCCTAATGATGATTTTCATTTAATGTACTGGCTTTTCCTTCATGCTTTTGTTTTAGGTTTTGTTGCTAATGCTGCTAGACAGGTGCTTCATTCAATTATTGGCTTTAAGCAGTTACCTAACATGTTTGTGGTTAATCACAAGTCTTAGGTCTAAAAATCAATTTGAATGAACCTGCTAATAACAGAAATGATTAAAAAGATCCTCTTTTTAAACCAAAGGCTACAGTAGAAAATCAAAATAAACCTCATTCTTTGCTACTGAGAGTTTTCATAAATTGCTTTACCTTATTGTTTTGAGTAGTCAAAGCTGGGTTTAGCTGATTTAGTTTTATTTCCTACTTGGTTAGGAAATAACACTCTCATGTATTATAAATATTGTTGTAGAAATAGTTTATTTACATTGACTAAGCATTGATTGTTTTAAAACACTGTCTTCTTTGTTTAGGTAAAATCACTAGTGTAATTGATTTGATGGATGTGCAAAACTGACACGAAAACTTTCAGACCCCCAGGCTGCTTTTTCAAGCCAGAGTTATTGAGTAAGAGATCTCTGGAGAGAATTCCTGTCATCTTGTGTGGAGTATCTGAGTGTTACTTTTACCAGTGTTTTAAGAAAGGCAAATATTTTGATAACCATAGGGAATTCTTTGAGTATAAAATCTGGCATGTGCTAGAAGAGTTGTAATTAGCATTTTTGAGTGAAATTCTACTTTTAAGAAGTAAAAACTGTGTGTTATTTGCCTTTATGTTTTATGAGTGACACATCACAAAATTGTGTTGCAAATGCTAGGTTATTATTTAAACAGTTATGGTGTTTTTTGGTATAGCTCTTAGTTTCATGACCTTAGAGTCAGAATAAAATAGCAAAGCTTACATGCTTCATAAAATACTAGCAACTATCTAGGCAATTTCATGTAGAAGTGTTTCTGCAGACTTATTTTGGAGTGTCAATGGACAACATCAGCAGCACTACCTTACTTTGTTGTGTTTTTAAATGGAAATACCAGTGTCTGCTCTCGTTTATGCTGTATTAAGTGTCCTGGATGTTGTTAGAAGCAAATCTACTAGACTGAACCTTTGAGGATGTGGCCTGGTTTGTGAATTTGGGAAATGGTTAGGTGCCAAAATGCTTAGCTTCACTATGGTGGTATCAAGTTTGTACTTTTAGGTTTTCGGAAGAAAACTCGAGTTTCTATGGATGCTTTGACATTTAAGTGCCAGATTGTTTTTAGCTTTATGTAGAATTTAGCTCTGTTCTTGCTTGTGTTTGAAAAGTATGATTTTATGACTGATAATATGAGTACTAAAAGTGAAGATGCATGAAATTAGGTTGCATTTAGGTTCACACCTAGTTGTATTTGTACCACTGTCTTCTACATGACTTCACATGGAAGTTTATCAGCCCAGCCACAAAATGTACTCGTTTAATCTCATGATGAGAAAAAAAAAAGTGTTAAACATGGGTCAGTCCTAAATATACATGGTTCATCATTGTTCCTTGGGCCTTACACTCTCTGATATTGACTCTTGAGAATCAAAATTTTGGATTTCATGGACTATGGTCTGATCCTTGCTGCAAATTCTGTATTTGCTGGGACACAGTTTCATCTTTATGTAATAGATAAGAATTGAGACTTCATTGAAATAACCCAATCTTGCACATATAATTATATATATGGGAGAAATGTTTTCTATGTTTATGGAACATTTGAGATCAAATACGTTTAGATGGAATTGATAAGAAGGAAGCCATTAATTTCAGCTAATGTTTTAATTTATAATTACCCTTTTGGAAAGTGAAGCCTGAGCTAAAGAACTGGGTAGAATTAGAAATTGCTTTGTCTCTTTCAGTTCATTACTGATGATTTAATTAAAGTCTACTTTACAGTTTATTATTGAATATCATTTTGTATAATCAGAATAGATCAGGCAGAATGAATTTTGAGTATGTGATAATTCCATTGATTAAATTCAGATGCTTTGCTTATGATATGAGGATGAAATTTCAAAGCACAAGCAAGCGATTACATAGGAATAAGCTGTAGCTCTCCCATGTGAAGACCTGTAACCAATAGCTTGGGATTCTAATTGAAAGGCATTTCCGATCCAATGCCATATTGCTCAACTGAAATCAGTAGGAGGTGGGTAAATATTGTCTCAGAGCCTACAGCAACCAAAAAGAGGTATTCTTTTATCTCTTTTAGACAAGTTGGAAAGATTTTAAAAGGCAGGTAAGAGACTCTTCATCTGTGCAAAACAAAATTCCTGAACAGACAACAATATGTAGATTAGGCCTCATGACCTAGTGGCTGGTAATTAGCAGGCAGCTCAGCCTTGGTTTATAATTACTTTTGGTTTCATATACCTCCTTGCCATATTTATGCCTTTTAGTATTTTTACATGGCAAGAATAAACAGAAAAAGCTTACATTAAAAAATATGTTATCTCTCTGATGTTTTAATGCATTTAACCGTATACAAGTTCTTGATTGGTAATGTCTTTAAACCTTAAAATTCAATTATTTAATATACCTACATACTGATTTGTCCTGTAGGTATAGACAGTCAGTTCAGGCTTTCTGCTGAGTAAGCAGAATTTAAAAGAATCACAGAGTCTTAAGGGTTGGAAGAGACCTCGAATGATCATCTAGTCCAACCCCCCCTGCCAGAGCAGGACCACCTAGAGTTGGTCACACAGGAACTCATCCAGCTGGTTTTGAATGTCTTCAGAGAAGAACAAGAATTATTTTTTGAAACATAGAAGCTGATGTTGAATAAAACCTGAAACTTGCTTATATGTGCACACATGCATGTCTCTACACATATACCTGTATAAATATATATATGTACACACCTGTGCATGTGTGTAAAATTAAATAAAGTTCCTCTTTCAGCCAAAGGTTTCCAAAATCACACGCCTAGATGGATACAGGATTTCTTCTGAGCTGTGCTCATTTGCAGGAAGTTAGTTAATTTCAGTTTCACTGTTTTCTTGTAATGAAATGTGTTCATCTGGAATTGAAATCCAAAAATGGCTGACTAGACTAGTTACTTCTAAGTGTTAATAATATTAATTTTGTCACTTGTTTGATGGTTTTGATAAATTTTTAATATATTATGGAATAAACCAGATTTTTCTTGATAAAAGGGGAGTATTTCTTTATTTGTGAACAATTTAGGTAAATTCATCCTTGCTTTAATTACCCTTTTGATTTACATGTTTCTTCTTTATTTTTACTCACTAGCTTGAGCAGATGGAACTTGAAGTTCGAGAGATCCCACCTCAAAGCCGAGGAATGTACAGCAGTCGAATGAGAAGCTACAAACAAGAAATGGGAAAACTTGAAGCTGATTTTGTGAGTTCTTAACATATTACATAAAGAAGGAATGTATGACAATTTAAAAAATATAATAATGCAGTTATTCAGGCAACTGAGAAGGTATTTTTGACTTGTGAGAGGATCAGTTCTGTGTGTATCTTGCTGTATTTATGAACAGGTGAAAACCAAACTGGGGAAGAGAAGCTCTTCTTTTTGTAATGGTCTTATACCAATATTCAAGTTTCTAGCCTTCTGTCCCTTTGCCCTGAGTCAGAACCATTTCTGTGCCAGTAAAATGTTGTGAGTCTTCATGCTGTAGGCAAGTAGTCAGCTTTGAGTTCTGTTTCTGTAAGAATGACTGGTAGACTATAAAAACAATATTGAAATTATAAGTATATTCTGAATGGAAAATAATGATTTGTTTAAGCCAGCTTGTAGTAACATGGGCAGTAACGTGAAAAACAATATAATCTCCAATCCATATAATTTTTTGAATGTAGTTTTTCTTATGTGTACTTCATTTCTTAGTCTCTGTGATTTCTTTTGCTTTGCGCTTAAGACTCTTCTTGGCTTTTGTACAAATTGGTTATAAATACTACGTTTTTCCAGTAATGGATGCAAACTAACAAGATTCTCTTGTCTAGGGGCTTCTGCTACAGTTATCAGTCCTTTATTGTGACTAGGATTTGTGCTGAATAGATTTACATAGAGACAAAACTGTTTCCTCTGAAATCTTGAAAAAGTAAGTTCAAAGGGATTGCAAAGTGTAGAAAAATGCTATGTTAATTGGCAGAAGCTCAGTTCCTCCAGGGTAGGGAGAAAAAAGTAACTAGTGGCAGGATTTTCTGTTCTCTAGAGAACTGAATTTTCTGGGCTTGTTGGCAGCAGTTTATTCCTTCAAGGAAGGGGAGTCAATGTTTGTACCTGCAGTCAGGAAATTCAGCTGACTGTCACTTCTCTGTAGTTCTGCCAAGTTGAGGATTGGCACAAAAATACACTAGTTACAAGATGGTTAAAATTTTGTAAAGTTTGAGAAATATTAGGATGACAAGACTTGCATCAGAATTTTGAAACAATCTTGTGCTGTTCCCCTGTAGGAAGTACGTATGGCTCTGCTGACTAAACAGAGGCTTCCAAGAAAGAGCAGTTTCTAGACCAGTAACGAATGCTGTTTATCTTCTTAGAAGTGGAAGAATTCACTGTCAGCGTAGATTTGTTGTTGGCCTGTGTCTCTGTGTAGGCAGATGAGGGAATTGTTACTTCCGTGTTCCCAGATAACAGGGAATGGGAGAGTTCAGAACTGAACACTTTATAGAAGAGGAGAAATGAGCATTGTGTGGAAGAGCAGATGAGAGCACTAGGAGTTACGTGATTGCAAGAACCTAAGTTTGCGCTCAGAGTGAAGAAACAAAAACAACATGAGAAACAGGAGAACAGATTGTACTAATGGGAGAAAAACAACAGCCCAAAACCCAAGGATGGCAGAAAGTGAAGTGAAGGATGCAGCAAAGCACTGAAAGGAAGAAACCAGCTATACTTGGAAAAAAAATCTCAGCTATATAAAAAATGGTGTTGTTACAACTAATTTTTCTACATAATTTTAGTTTCTACTATCATTTTTCTAAGTTTGTATATGAGGGTTTGAGAATCTTTTTGGATTATTCTCCAGTCAAATAGCAACATGTTGGAAACTATGTAACAAAGTGAATCAGTTATGAGGTCAGAAAGAGAAGGAAGGAAAGGGAATGTTATTTTGACCCTAATATCTCAAACATGGAGTTATTTCAGAACTGGCACTGGTAGTTTTATACTCATCATAATGAACATGGGGTTTGATCTTGTGGTTATTTGTATGCCTTATAGCATCTTGGCAACATGAAGTTTTATTTGTGACATGTAATGTCTAGTTGAGTTTATCATGTGCAATATGTGTAATAATGACAAAACACTATCTAATATTATTTACAATGTCCTGTGGCATCTTCATGAATATACAGTGGGGTTTTTTTTCTATGTGCTTTACTATGGCAGAAGTATATTCTGCAAGGTACAGATTTCTGCTTAGATGAGCTGTATTTTAAAGTTACTCCAAACATCGCTTATTTATCTTAACTTTGTAATCAAATAGGAACAAGTTGCAAGTAGGAGGTTTGTTTCCTGTCATTACTAATCCTTGTTATCTTCAGTCATGCTCACAGTTCATTGTCAGTGCCCTGCAGTCCAGAGATGTGGAGGCAATGACATCTGCCTCATGCACTTTGTTGCACACAGGTAGTTGGTAACCCACTAACCATGTTAAATCATTTCTGAGGAGAAAACACCACCTTGCTCCATCTTGGGCCTCCCTCGTGGAAGGGAACAGCAGTCATGAAAAAAAGAATAGCTTGATTTTGTCATTAGAAGTACACAGTCTGTATAGCACTGTGAATACAGATGGGGAAAATTAACAAAGTATGCATTGCACCTCAGCTTAGTGCAGTAGTGGTTTCTAATGCTTACCTCAATACTGTGCAGTCTTTCTTGGGGAACAGATGCCTGGGGAGAAAAAGAAGATGAGGGCAAGCATAAAGTGGTATTTCTTTACAAAAAAGATCTGTACACTGCAAAAGGATAAGTTTCAGACTTGCTTACTGCGTGTGACAAATGTATGAAAGCAGAATAAAATTATTTGTTAAACTTTACGCTGTCTTTTTTTAACTTGCAGGTGTATGTCTTGATTTTCTTGTCTTATTTTCATTAGTATATACCAGTACTGCATATTTAGAGTGGTGTTTAATTCCTATGAGGCTAGGAAATCTGTAGTCCCAAACCTGCTGTGGCTCTGGTGCTCCTGCACAGACCAGTCTTACTGTGTTGCAGAGACTGTAGTGATGGCTCTATCTTGTGGCTCCAAGTGGAGTTGCAGACCATGTATTTCTGCTTGCTGGGTTGATTAAGGTCTACTGAAGAGTTCCTGAAATTTGAAACAATCTTCCTATGAGCAGCTCTTTTTCCTGCAACTACCAATGCACCATCATGTGATTTTTAAGCTTACGAACATTTGGTTTTGATGATTTCAGATGTAGAATGTCCGTGGTAACTGTCTGCATGATGTAAATTCTGAATGCAAAAAAAAAAAAAAAGTTTAAGCCTTTTAAGTACATGATCTCTAAATACTATTTATTTTTTCATTTTTTTTTAATGTTAATTGTTACCTGAAAGTAGCCAGTGATCTTTAGGCAGTGGTAAAAGGCTTTCCAGATCTTATAAACAGACTTTGACCTAAATCTATTCCAGTTCATGTGAAACTGTATCTGTGTAAACTCAGCAAATGTATGGTTATCTGCTTGCATTTTTATTCACCCTTAGGGTTCCATGTACTGGCTCAATGTCAGCCCACCATAAAAAGGAAGGAAAAAAGAAAAAAGGCAGACTTTTTCCTGAAAAAGTTACAGCTGAAGTACAAAGAATTTAAGTAGGTGGGGGAAAAGCAAGACTCCAGTGAGACCATATTGCACAGTAATAATTCCTGTTACAAAAATGACTACTACACAGTCAGTGGTGGGAGTAGGATGGGTATATTCCACAAGAAAAATAACCATCAGATAAAGGAGGTTGCATAGGAGCTGTTCCTATTCTGTTGTGGCAGCACAGAGGCAAACTGTACAAGTAGCGTTTGTTGTCAATGCAAGAGCCAACATTCCTTCCTTTTAAAGACTCAGACTTGGTACTGATTTTGGTTATTCTGACCTTCAACTTAAAAGAAAAAAAAAACAACCCAGAGGGAGTGAAGTCATAGATATATAGACAGATAAATTGTACAAAACTTGACTAAACATTTAAACCTTTTTGGCATTTAACAATAGTTTCAGTTCAGTCAATACTGAAGATATATATTCACATTTCATATCTCCTATAGGTTCTAAGATCATTGTTAAAATGGCAAATGTTGTTAAGCTTTAAAAACATTTAAGGAGATAAGGAATGGAATTTCATTTGGTAAAGTTAGCTCTTTTGTGTGTGAAGTACCACCTGAGTGCAGAAGCTCACCTGAACAACTGCTACAGCTGTGTCAGTTAAATTCTGGTTGCTTTTTGCATATAGTGATACCCTTACCCACACAAATGCTCATATGGCTATAACTACAATGAACAATATTTCTCAAGTGACAATGTAGTGGCCTGCATCTTTATGTCCAGAGTCTTCCCTAGCTTTCCAGTTAGAGGTAAAAGTTTAGAGGCTCTACTGTTGCTGTTGGATTATTTTGATTTGTATAGCAAAGCATTATTGCTTTGTAATTCCATAGTCATAAACTGTGTGTGGGACAAATGTATATATACTTATAGTTCTACTCCAAAGATATTCTTTAAAATAGGGAAGCCATCATGCATGCATGTCACTTGTACATGTGCACCCTGCACAGGCAGACGTATGCACCTGTAGTGAAAACCTGATCTTTTTGACAACCTCGCAACTTTTGAAATCAAATTAGTTTTTGCTCTGTGAGTTGTACAGCTCCTTTGAACAAGGCTGTGGAGGATTTGTTTTAATGCACGCAAGGCTGAGCTGGTTAAGTTTCAGAAGAAAGAAAAATATCTGACCATGTACTCTGACAATCCAATGCTGAGGAAGTATTTTGTGAACAAAAGTTCCTTCCCTGTGCTATTTGTATAGCTACTGTAACCTTCTTGAAACAAGTAATCAGTCCTCTGCACTGTACTCAAACTGCTGTATTCAGAGGCACTGTTTGTTTTATTCTCTGTTCCTTTTCTAATAACATCTGATATGGTATTTGCTTGGCTGCTGCTGAATATTAGGCCAGCTTCTTTTCTATAGAGGCAAATTCCACATTCTCTTCAGATTTGTTTTCACTTGTGTCTCCACCTTAGTGGATTTGTGATGGAAGAAGGTGGAGGCATTGGACATTGGGGAAGGTGCTATAGGAAACAATGTTCTTTTGTCTGTTCTTTTAAAAATTATTATTATTTGTGACATTCAAGGCCTAAACTGAGTGTTTGTTGAAAGATTAAAAGGTCATATATGTAATTTAGATTCCCTGTAGAAAACTCGCCCTAATTTCTTAAGAAAAAATTCTTAGGAATTTTTTAATGTCCTTGTGTGGAAGTATGGAGAAAGAAGGAAATTTATGCTTTTCCTTAGAGGGAAGTGTGAAAGAAGGGAGTTAACATGCTTAATTTGTAATTAACCTAAGGGGTTATGATCGTCTTAAGTGAGATTCCTGAGAGGCTAGGCCAGTGAAACACACCTTACCTTCTGGGTTTTACAGTAATGTAGGTATCGCTTACAAAGAATCCTCCCGTGTTTGACCACTAAGATGCAGCTCATAACACAATGTGTGAAGACATATCCTGGATAAGGGCAACCAAGCAGCAAATTTTTAATGTCAATAAAATTAATTGCTTAACTAGATTCTTCTCTCAGCTGACATCACCTTGATACTCATAGGAAATCATGTGTGTCTCTCTCCAGAGATGTTGCTCATCTGTTAACACGTAGGGATAAGAGTGGTGAGTTTCGTGGCATGCCGTTTGTTGGTCCTTCAGCAAGTCAGTGACTGTTACGGTGGAGGTAATGCACATGATTTTAAGAAAAACCAGTTTGGGGAGCACTAGACTTGGCTGAGTGATTACAAATAAAGGTGCTTTCAGGAAGTGATTTGGTGAGACTAATAATTCTTGTCTATGGCTGGGGGCTATGAATGAAAGGCATAGTGACTCTTACAGTGCACTGTAAGCATTCATGCCTCTTTTTTTTTTCGTTTCTTCCTTTACAAACAAAATATTTCTGTATGAAATAAGCTAAAAAGTAGTCTATGGCAGGGAGAAATCTTTCTGTGGATTGCGTTTTAAGGCATGTGATGGAAATTCAGCCTGACATCAGCTCTGCTTTTTTAATAAACATGCTTTCTCACCTGGAAGTCTTTAGATACATCTGGATACCAGCCCTCATCAATCTTTCTCAGGTAGAAAACTGTCATTTCTCTATTTACTATGTAATTTGTTCCTCTATTGAAACTTGTACTTCTTAAAGTAGTAGAATTAGATCTGTTCTTCCTAGAGCTAGTAGAAGCAATGTCTGCTCAAAATGGCTTACAGCCAGTTGATGAGTGATGTGACTTCATATACATGAGGTGAATGCTGGTTTTGGGAGGACAGGAGGATGGCTTTAATGCTCCCTACCTTCTCAGTGATTTCTTATTTCAGTCAGGTGAGACTCCTCTACCTGTCACGCAAAAATCAGCAAGCTGTCATTGTCCTGCTTTTCATAGCAACAGTAATGAAGGTTCTATGCTTGGAACATAGATGTGGGCAGAAAAGAGGGTATCTCACTCTCACTTTGTTGTATTACTCACTTGTGCTCATCTAAGTAGAGGTTTGATTTGGTTCTTATTACAAGTTAGAAACATAAAGACTTCAAGCAAAAACAGCAGACAAACTGACCAAAACACCCCATCATTTTAACATACTTACTTTTCAGACTAGAGCTGCACTCTCAAGTCTGATAGTGTGTAATTACTATTTTTTTTCCAGATAGAGTGAGGCTCATTTCTGTTTAATTGCACAATAGGGAGAGACGTGTGCTATGGATAAAACAAAAAAAATATGGAGAAGGTACTGGTTTGACATTGCAATGATTAATTACAGCTCTTTTCAGATGTCTTCGTTGTTTGCTGAGGGAGTGACACTAGATGGCACTGTGTGTTTGCAATGAAAGCCTTTTTTTCCTTTCCCCCCCTCCTCTTTTTTAATTCCTGTTTCTTTTCTTTTTTTTCTTTTCTTTTTTTTTTTTTTGCTTTGGTAGTAACTGAAATTACTGTTTCATGAATAAAATATTTCTGGTGGGATTTGCATTTCTATATTGGCTGAAGATACTGTGTTGAATGTTTTATTAACCAGCCCAGTGCAACTGTCAGCCTATTAAAGAGATCCAATGGACCCTGTTTAGCTAAATAAACTAAATAAATCCAATTCGTCAAATTGTGTTCCTGGCTGTTTATTTTCCATTCTTTTGATGTACAGTTTATTTTAAGTTAAAGCCACATAGTTTTAAAAATTAATGTGAAGATAGAATTTAGTGTTTGAAACATGAGGAGACTAATTGCCATGATCAAAAATAGCTTTCCTTTATGGTGAAGTTGCCATCTGGTAAATGGTGAACTTTTTATTGGTGATTGAGTAACTGCCCCACGTCAAAAATTAGTTTGGCAAATGAGTAGTTAATGGCTTTTTGTTTGTTTGTTTGTTGGTTTTCTGGATTCTGTTGCTTTCATTAAATGAATCTTGAAAAGCACTGCTGTTAAAAGTAGATGTTTCTGCTGATTCAAGAGCTTTGTGCTTTATCTTGATATTTTCTCAATCCGGGTTCAAGGGGAACTTTTTATGTCATCATTACATATTAAACACTTGTTGAAATTCCAATTGCACCGTAGGCAAATATTAGAGTAAAAAAATCTCTTTGCATAAAGGAATATCTTGTATGTCTGCTTGTCACATAGCTGTCAAACATTACAAATAATAACATTCATTATATTCTGCTAGTACAAATAGTATTACCTTGTTTCTTTCAGAAAACCTTGGCTGTAGAGTAGCAGGCTGTAGTTGCTGCCATAGGTAAGAGGAGATAGACCTTTTCAGCAGTGGAGTTGTCGTATTTCTGGTTTAAGAGTGAGGAAGGAATATAAAGCAAGAAAATGCAGCTGGAAGCGTCTTAGAATAATTTCCCTCCCTCCTTGTAATGTTCTTTACTATGTGAAGCATATGGAAAAAGTGTGAATGTCTCTGTTCTTTTGTTTGGTAACTTTTTATTTGTATTCTGCAATCGTTTAGTAGTAGTCAGTCCCAAGTACAGTCAGCTTCCCTTAAAGCTTCTGTAGAAACCACAACAAAAAGTGTTCTCAGCCACAAAATCTATTTAAACTTGCTCTTCTTACTCAGTTGGGGAGGAAAATCCCTGCCAAAGCTGAAGGATCCGTGAGTTGTACGTTTGACTGTGTAATGCTTGTATACATTTATAATAAGTGGATTAAATACAGCACCTCCCTTATTTTTTTCATTGCTTTTTATAAACTGCCTTTAGGATGCCCTGCTAGGAAAATAAGCCTTTTCCAATATTTAATAGGTAGTAGAGAGGTTTCACTTCTAAAAGAGCTAGTCATCGCAAATTAAAGCAGAACTATAAAAAACAGATAGTAGAAAGGAATATAGAGGGTGGCTTCTGTGATCAGCAGTAGAACAGAGTAATTTTTCCTGCTATAGTAACATTTAACCATTTCTGATGAGTTCAATGAAAAAAAAAAAATCTGCTGGTGCCTGGTTATAAAGAGAAATAAATTGAGAGTGTGGGCTCTGTGTGCTTCCCATTGAGTGACATTTTTATTACTTTCTCGATCCTTAAAACTTTCTAAAAGTCCTTAGTTTGTTGCTGGGGGGTGGTGGTGTTTTGTTTTTTAATTTGCTGAGAAGCTAATACTGGAATGACTAAAAGTAGTGTTTGCCAACTTACTCTTCTGGTCATGGAAACAGGTAGGCTTTTGTAAAACACCAATTGTAGACTTTGTACCTGTTCACTAAGTGCTCAAATGTAAATGCTGGCAAGTCAAGGAAAAGGCTTGTTTTGTGTTTGATGGGTCTTGTCTTTGACCTTAGATAGCAAATGCTCCTGCATTATGAAGATAGCACCTTCCTTTCCATTGATTTGTGAGTAGGAGACTTCAAGCCATTATTAAACTGAACTGTAACTTTTGCTAAAGTGCATCACGAACCAGGAAAAAAAATGGTATTTAATGTTTGATTTAAGAGAGAACAGTGGCATTAAAATCAAAGCAAATTCTCTTATTTCAAAATTTGAAAAGTAACTGTACTTAATGGTGGCTGGTATTTTGGGACACGTAACTGCAAATATTTTGACACAGGGATCCCTATTTTTGGAGTGCTTAGTCCAAAAGAGTTTCTCAACTATGAGTACAACTCTTTGGCACTGTGATAGTGAGCACTGACTAAACAGAACTATGGAATGAACTGAGTTGTTATGTTGACATGTTTCTTGTGATTATTTTTGGTTTATTTGTTTAAGAAATAGGGGGTAGTTTAATATTGTTCCGTTAGCAGCTATCTTTGAAACCACAGGTTTTCAGCTGTTATAATTTCTATCATTCTTAAAAAGAGGCTGAGAAGGATTTTATCTAGGATTAATACGGTTGAGAGTAATACTAATAATGCTGAAATGGGGTCTTAAATATAGTTCTGTGTGTTTGATTTTTTGTAATTAAACACCCCATTTGACTTGTAATGACTGTGTTTTGGTATTGCTGTGTAATTCAGTGTTATTAATACCCCTAAGTGACCATGTGATTTCATGTTTCTGCCTGGTTGGTCTTCAGGAGAAATCAGACTCTGGTTCAGTTTTGTAAGCTTCCCACAAAGTTAGTTCAGGCAACTAAATCAAGGTAAAAAGTTACAGAAAGGTCAGGATTAAGTTAGGGGTTGCTAACCTGAATTGCTTTCTCAGGCTTTTTAAGCTCTTAGTGCTCCTTTTGTCTTTTTCTTACCTTCTGTCATGTCGTTCTCCTGTTAGATCTTTATTTCAGTTGAAGGCACCTGGGCTGTTTTTTTCTTCTGACGGACACTTGGAGTCAGTTTCAAACGTGTTATTAAGGTCCCCTTTTTCCATTCATGACCTACATGTCCAGTATTCTGCAATGCAGATTGGTGGCTCAGCACTTTTGCCCTACAGAGTTCTTGGTTTAAAATGCATGAATTTTAGAATGAGCATAAGGGAAATTTTCTTCTCTCCCTCCTTCCATTTTCACTTTTCTTTTTCTGCTTCTCTTTCTGGGGCAAACTTGAAAAGTTTTCACTTTTAGTTTGTACCTGAAAAGTATTCTGTTTCTAAGGTTCTCTGCTGAGTTCCCTTGTCTCATAATAGAGGAGCAGTTTGCAAGCTATTCGTATGTTTTAAAAAAAGTCTTAGCTGAGGTCCTTTCTCATGCCTGGGATTTCATGTACAGTGATGGTGTTTGGTTTGGCAGTACTGTGATTTTTGAAGTGAATCTCCCAATTTTCTTCACTGTATATGAGGTTGAATAGGATTGCTTTTTGAGGAAAATGAACTAGAAACTCCATTTTAGATGTACACCAAACACAGAAATCAGGGTCTGAACCAAAGACTGGTGTTTCTAAGAGCTTTGAACCATGTTGAAGTGATGATGTTTATTACAGAACAGATTTAGTCCAATTCTTAGACCAAAACATCTTCAGTTCAACATGGTTCAAAGCTTTGGACTGAGAGCCAGGCTAAATCTATTCTGCAATAAAACCTGTAAACATGTAGAAACAATAGTGGAAAACCCCCAAGATGCTACAGATTCTAATGTAGTGAAGTGTATCCTTTTGGAGCAAGACTATCTTTTGAGGTCCTTCCTTGCTTTGTACAAGATTTGGGCCCTTTAGAAATTTCCATTTCCTTTCTCATATTATATTTCAAACAAAGGAAAAACAGGGTGAATGCTTCTGTAGCCTGAAATCGATTATTATTAAATTTGGATGACTTATTTTTGGAAATTGTCTATTGAGTTGGATTGGTATGTAAAGATCACTGACAGTGGGTCATGTTTCAGTTCTTTTACCTGCTTATCATTTGGACAGAAAGCAAAGCCTCTGATTTTTCATCATATCCAATGCACTTTCAAGGTCTTCAGCGTTAAATTTATGATATTAATAAAGCATTAATGACTGATGCTTACAATGTTCCATATCTAGGTCCCCAACTGTACTCACTACAGTTGTGATTTTAATGCAAAAGTGACATGAATTAGTAAAATTCCTGTTATCTGAGCAACAGGAAACCCAGGTCAGGTCTTTGAGGGTACATTCAGCATTTCTGGTGTATTCTAGGAATCACTATCCTATCCCTGATGCTATCCTAGTATCAGTTTGTTTAATTCGTATAATAATAAAGTTCTTCTCCATGTCTTATGCTCAGGTGTAGAGCAGGGCTTGCTGAAGTGAACTGTCTTGCAGGAAGGCGTGATGCTGTCAGTGAACAGTCTGAGCAATTGGCTGTAATTTGGCCAGTGTTTGTCTTGGGCAAGAGTGTTTGAACTAATCAATACAATAGAGTTTATCCTTGCATTCAGATAAATTTTCAGATAAAGTATTTTTTTGTTCCCTATAGAGCAAGTTATTGCAGTGTGGCTGGAAAGACTCCCTGATCAGGTGTTTTGCTGTGTAGCTGCAGGGGAGGAAATTCTTGAAATTATGCTGTGCTGCCCTTTTATATTTTTTGGGGAAAATTTTGGGGGGAAACTGTTTTTTTTTTACATACAAAAAGAAGTGAGGATAAGTTGTCCTCCTAACATTATAAACAAAGAAGGTAGACCTTTGATAGTAGCAATCCTCTTGAGGGAATTGAATCAAGAACCTTCTGTATAAAGTGGAAACAAATATATTCTTTGCTGAACTATAGAGTTGTATTCAAAGTTTATTGTGCCTTCTATTTTAACTCTTATACAATCTTAGAATGTTTTATATCAGAAGAGATCCTTGGTGTGTGGTTAAATGTAGGTGAGCAAATTCGTGTGTTTGTGGGTTTGTTTTTTTCTTTAATGTTATACAAAGCCCTTTCCCCTGCCCAGAACAGTCAAAATGGAATTCAGATTCTCCAAGAATTAAGGTCTAGCTGTAAACTTCACTGTTGGACACATCACTTCAAAAATAGCCATATGAAGAAAAATATGTGATGTACTTGTTGACAGAGAAAAGCCAATAAAACCAATTTGACTCAGGAAGCTGAGAAATATTTTAATAACTTTCTGACGTTTTCCTGTAGTCCTTATTTACCTTATCAATAGTTATGGTGACATATGATTGTCAACTTTTTATATTAAACCAAACTAATAAATTAAACATGTTGTGTTTATACCTGATGAAAGCTGACGTTTTTGAAAGGTGTTAAAATATACTGACAGGTCTTGTTCATAAACTCCTTTGGTATAAATATGTAGATGACATCTTTAGATATTGTTTGTACATAGGCTGATAGGCAGGAAACGTTGACAACGTAACAAATGCAAATGTCAACCCCACAATTTAACCTTTCTGTGTAGGAAAAGATGTTAGTTTTAAGTTACATGTATCTTTTAACTTTATTTTCAAAGTTTTTTTTGAGCCTGTTATCATTGCTGTTTCATGTGCCACTGAGAGTAACGCTGCAATAAGAAAGATTTGCACTTAAGAGCTTTTCTCTGTGGTGTTCCTACTTAAATGGCTACAGCTGGGAGAATGGTTTTTTTCTTCTAATTCTTTTTATTTTTTATGTTCACCTACTACCTTCTGAATCTTTCTGCAATATCACCAAGTGCATTCTGGACTTGGCAATGACTCAGGGCTTGTAAGTGTGACTCAAGGGCAGTAAACCAGGAAAAGTGTTCAAAAATGTTAGAACAGTTTAACAGCAAGCATATGGCCTTGGCTTTAACCTGGATCAGAGTTGATTCATATGTAAAATATTGCTGATTTGACTCTGGTCTCCTCCATGGTGGTATAAATTCACTATGTGTTATCTACTTGATTCCCCCCGCCCCCCCATCCTCTGCAAGCTGTGGTTAATATCAAACCTTGCAGAAGCAGAGCCCAGTTTCAGGCGGTCAGGTCTCTAAGAGCACCAATAGCCCTGAACAGCCTCCCCAGCTTGCCCAAGGCCCCATTTCAGGGCTGTCAATCCCTGCTTCAGGGATGCCTTGGGATGCTGCTCTGCAGTTTCTCATGTTCCATGATCCTTACTGACCTGGACCCTGATAAAAATGCTGGCCTGAGCTTGCGGGTGTTGGGAGCTGTGCAGGTCTGCTAGATGTCCCAAGGGACCTCTAAGTTCCCTGTCTTTGGTCTTGATTACTTCTAAAACTACTTGATCCAAATTGCTCCAGTAATGTTTCTCTATCACACACCTAGGCACACTTGCCAGTAATCTAGTGTCATGGTGAGCAATATGAAGTCTTTTCTGTACCAGCCTGGAGGACTTCTGGTGGGATTTCATAGTGCTGACTTACCAATGTACACTGAAATATGAAGTATCTTGCACTGCTTTCAGAATGGAAATGCCCATTTTGATCCTGATAGCTATGAGCACAGCTCCTACTGAAGCCTGTAGCCTGTCTGAGTTATGTTTGTCAATTTTCCGTTTTAGTCTTGGGAGGGGCTTTAGGAAGAAAAACTTGCTTAACTTTCATGCTGGTATCTTTTTGTCACCTAGGCTTCTCGCTCTGTGTTTTGGTGACTGATTTCACAACTAAGATGACCTTTTTCCATCATGTTCTTACTGCTATTTCATGCAGGTTTTCCTTTATCACAATTGAAAGTGCTCTGGTAGACTGGAGATGTGCGTGTTGATATTTCACCATGTTTCACAGGACTCTCAGATTGGAATGTCCAAGGATGTGGGAGTGGTTTGCATATTGACTCTAAAATAGCTAACAATGTATCTGTAAATCGTGTCATCAAAGAGAATCCACCCTTTTCTCATACCTCATGCAATGTGCTGTACTCCGTGCGTCAGAGAGGTGAAACAGAAGTTTGGAAAGGGAAGTTGGTGTTAATTGGTTTGTGATGCTGAACTGTTGAAGTTAAAGCTGTTGTTGTTGTAGCAGGAATTACGATTTGCTAAATTTTAGTAGTGGTAGGGGAAGTTACTACCAGTTTTGTTGTTTTTCCCTGTTGTAAATGAGTCAAAGGATGTCCATGGTCACAGCTGGACTTATGTTATGAATAAAAACAAAAATGTAGCAACAGTTTTGGTGTTCTTAAAGTGCATACAGAGGTAATTAATGAAAGTCAAAGTAATGGGAGATTGGTGCAGGCATATAAAATTTAATAGTTTTGGAATGCTTCAGGTGTATTAAAAGTAAATCTTTTCCAGAACAATTAACTTCTTTAACTTGGTATTGAATCAATCAGCCAATTAGTGCAGTCCTGATTTGTGTTATGGAAACTTTGGTAGCAACCTTTTGAGCAGAGATACTTTTGCAGTAGGACTGACTTGCGTATTATGTATTACTTAAAGGTAGCTCTCAAGGGCATTTTTGAACTGTATACTGTTTTCTTTTTGTTAGTTAGATGGACAAATTTGGGATGTATGTCTGTGATACTACATAACTGACAGGAAACCCTCTGGTGTTTCACTGTCCAAAGAACATGAAAGATACACTTTATTTTGCAAGAGACTGTCAGGTGATTGCATTTACTTTCTGAAACAGTTGGAGAAAATTGATAAGACTTAATGTAAATGAAAGTGTTACATTTGATACTTACCTCATGTTACCTCCCTGTGATACAAAGCAGTTCCCAATTGTGCAGTAAGCGTGTTTTGCATGGTTCTTATTCCAAATCTTTCCCTGGGGAAATTACTGGAAGTTGTGGGACAAAGCTCTTTCATGTGTAGCTTAACTACCATTGACTTAGTTTCCTGAATTACCTAACTAGGTGGCTTCATTTAATCCACTTCCTCTATGCAGACTATAAATTGCTGCCTTGCATCAGTAGAATTGACCTTTTTTTTTTTTTTAGAAAAGATCTGTTTTTTTAAAAATCTTTTTTTGTATTTGAAAACTAATTTTTGGGAACATAGCTTTGTGATTCCCAATAACTCTCACAGCGCCTGGGCAGCATAGCTGCAATTTGCTTTTGGAACTTGCCATTAATTAACATTCTGGTTCTTTGGCTTTGTTTAGCAGCTTGTCTGCTCAGTGTAATGCCAGCTTTTTCTTCCCCTAGGTTTTTTTGTTGTTGTGCATGTCCTGCTTAACAGAATGTTTGTTTAAGTAGATGTAAGTGCAGTGAATTTCCTGAAAGTTACTCATTGGGGGAATTGAAATGAAATTTTTAAATATCATTAGAAATGCAAACAATAAATTCTTTCATTTGCTGTAGGCATCTTTAGGTTGGAATGAGTAGAAAAGGTTCTGGTTAATTAGAAGTAATTTGTTAGAAACCTGAATCCCTTTTTTTTTTTTTGGTTTTTTTTTCATTTCCTAGATTAAAACTCAGTTCCCAGCTGGATGCTTTATAAGTGCAGGAAATGTAATTGTGAGATGATTAATTGCAAAAAGATGGATAATTGGAGTTCATATGATATGTCAAATATGGCTAAACCAAAAGGTTTTCTTCATGTTGAAAGAGATTGGCTGAAGTCTAGATTGCAGAATATTGTGCAAGGAATGTTTTTAGAGATTAATAATCACAGATTGCTGCAAAAGGACTAGTCAGAGCTCAACTGTAAAGAGCTAACCCCTCCCAGCCCTTTCCTATTACTTCAGATTTTAATTAGTATGGATTCGGTTTTGTCCTCTTCCCTTTATTGCTGTTATGTGACTTGGAGATTAGGAGGCACAGTAAACATCATACATCTAACACTTAGAGACAAAGATATCTCCTCCTCTCCACTAGGAAAGGCTCAGCCAACCACAGGATAACAGCCCAACAATCTTGGTGGACTTGTGTATTTGAGTCTCGCTCATTACTCCCTCCTCAGTGTCTTGGCTCACAATAAGCATGGTTGTTTTTCCTATAGATTTTGTTTTAATGTTTGTGGAATTTGCTTTGAGTCCCTTTTAGCATTTTTTTTAAACTGTATTATAGTAATAATTTAAAAGGTGATACATACAGTATAAATTGTATCAGTGGTGTTTTGCTTTCATTATCCTCCATAGATGTTTAGCAAAACAGTGCCTGGTGTTTTAAATTACTTCTGCTTTACTTTAAAATGAGAACTTATATTTGAATAGCCTATTGTTCTGTTAGCTGCTACAATGCACTTCAAACCACACAGTGTTGTTCTATTCACTGTATTTTAGGATCATATAAAATATTTGTTCCCCCTCCTTGCGCCCAACCTATAAACTTCATATCTCGATAAGGAGTTTCTAACCCTTGGAAATACTGCTTTACAAATTCAGCTAATGACCCAAATACAGCTTGTTTGTTGTGTATGAGTTGTATTAAAATAACGTACTGTATGTGTATTGTCATTAATGATATGCTCATTTTGATAATGGAGCTGCAGTCTCTTAGTATGTAGTCCTTGGGGAGATGCTGCATTTTTTTAACTAAGTATTGTTCTGGCTCCTTTCCTTGATTGGCCCAGAAATAGCAATCAGCTGGGGAGCAGGATGACATGCCTCTTAGCGATCCCTTTTATCTTTGAGATGAGTATCAACATTGTATGCTTCCTAATGGAAGTGTAATTTAATGAAATCTATTGGGTAAACATACTTCAGATGTTCAAAGGAGGTGACAAAATTTTTGCTGGCAGCCAGGACCTGGCTGGTTTCCAGCTTGCCTTTAGCTGCTATGCATATAGCATTGAGAGAGGCACTTAAAATAGGAACACAAAGTATTGTTTCTATTGTGTTTTGGGTTGTGGATTTTTTTTCTCCTCTGTTTTATTTTCCTTAATTTTGTTTTTGTGGTATTTGTACTTGTGCCCTCTGACTTCTAGGTTTTCTTAGTAAAATGTTGTGTGAGGTCAGGTTTTTGCTCCCCCTAAAACGCAGATAACAGTGTTAAACTCAGGGGAGATTGTTGGCACAGAATATGCTGCATGGTGGGGAAAGGGTGTGTGTGGGGGTGAGTAATCGAGACTGCTATTAGTCTGTAGCTCTGTGAAAGGCTTAGTTTTTTTGTAGACTGATAAAATTAAACATCCTGTTTTAAAGATTGTGGCAGAGCACTTTTATCAATAATAATTGCTGATGCAGAACTGTCCTTTATGAGTTTTTATAACAGATGGCTGGGAGTGGAAGAAAAGCTGCTCAGACTTCTACCTTCTCAGCTAGAAGCAACATTGCTAAAAGAAGACAATTGTCCCTCTTACCATTGCTCCCTCCTCATTATAGAGTACAGGCATTTTACACACACAGACATATGTACTCCCCCCTCCCCCACTTTCTGGTAGCAAACTTGGCAGAAGGACTGGAAGATAGTATCAGCAATGTTGTCCCTTTAAGTGAATATTTAACTGGACAGCTGATAGATCTTATTGCTCAGATCCTAATGGTTTGGTAAACTGTAGTAAAGTGTTTGAGAGCCTTCATCATCATCAGCCTTTAGACACGTTTAAATGTAATCAATGCATCTTTGAAACATGGGTTTTTCTTCTTCACATGTGAGGTCTAGGATAGGTAGTTTTATTTTGAATACTTCCACAATGGGCATAAATGATGGACTAAGATAGTGCCCACAAAAAGATAAGAGCATCATTTGGTTTTTACTGTTCTTTCAGTTTTTGGTGACTAAATGAGAGATTTTCATTGTGGTCCCTTGTATATCCATCTTTATCCCCTAAAGAAGTCTTGTTCCCAAGCTCACATTGTTACTCTCCTATGGATGTGTGACATGATATATTTGATCATTATGTTTTTATAACAAGTGAGTTATGTTCCAAATGAAGCAACTTTGGGTATAAAGGCAAGAGTTAAACAGCTGACTCTTTGTAGCATTGTTAACCTTGTATTCCATGTGGGAACTGCAACTAAGGATCAAAATCAAATACGATGTAGAATGGAGTGAAATATACTGCTTGTTTACAAATAATGGAACAAAATGTGAAAGATTGAGGAAGAAAATTCAGGATATGTCAACGTACCTGCCATTTCTATATCTGTAGGGTATAATGCTGATACAAAAGAAATTGTAATTGTGTTGAACTGCCTTTATTCAAAGTGTCTTTTATTCCTCAGACAAACTGAATGTTACCTTAATGCTTGGTATATTTTACAAACTTTCTAATGATGCCCAAAGTTTGTGCAAGATCCAAGTGTATACTTCTTCCTGTGTATGTGGATGCATCTACAATGTCGTGCTGTATATGGAATACATTGATGCCATCTTAGCTTGTGGCAGCTGTGGGATGCTTAAAACTATATATAATTTAAGATTATTTAGTGTATAAAGACATTTTGTTTAATTTTATTCTTTCATTGCTTCTGGAGACAGGTGAGAAGAGGCAGAAAATGGACAAAGTTCCAGGCAGCAACAAAGTTTATGACTTTATATGTTGTGAACTAGATATAACTAAAAAGTTCAGCAGGGTTGATACTCAGCAAAATTAATTCAGTCAGACAAAAATACTTTGCCAAATAAAAAGTTTGGCAAATCTGTGAAATGTCCTGGCTTTAGATGTACATCTTTGAAACTCTCCTCCATGTGAAGTCGTCCTTTAAAGTGAAAGGTTTTGCTACAACTCTTATGAACTAATTAGCACTGTAAATTGATATCTCAGTGACCACTTTAATGAAAACACCTTGAAGGGGTATCTTAGTATCTTATTTTTTTAATTAATATTATTTTTCTGTAATGATTTCCTTAGGTACAAATATGTGCAATGGACAGTAGTTAGAGCAGTTTTATATAACCTTTGTGGATGTGCATGCAGCTTTTAAAATCAGGTTTCAGGAAAACCATCCTACAACTTGAGTATAGAAATAGCACGTCTGCAGTGATGATTGTACTTACTGTATCTGTTCCATGGTGAAATTAGGCTTGTAGGAAGTCAAGCGCTGGATCTTTTAGTTTGGTTTCCCTTCACCTAATTATGATTTGAGAGTCCAAGGGAAGGGAAGTAACTGCTGTAGGTTAATGAGATAGTTTTTATTAACTTTATATACTGGCTTTGCATTTAGGAGAAGGTGCTGACTTAAAGCTTTTTGTCATCTTGATATTTTTCTGAGTTTCTCTTTCACCAAGGACATAATGAGATGGTAGTCTGCTTTATCTATCTCTTTTCCTTTCTTTTATTCCTCCAGATTTGTTTCCTCCCTTACAGCAGACCATGCTGCAGCTGCTTCAAGCCCCAGTGCTGGAGATTAAGCTGCTTCTGAGGCCACCATCAAAGGCTACTTTCTCACTAGGTCTATAGGAAGATGCAGAAGCATTACCTCTGACTACTCCCATTGCCATCTTTATCATCTTTTTTTCCCCATTGTCAAGCCATCGTTTGTAGCTGCTGTAAGCTTTTACCTGTGGCAGCTTAAAAGATACAGGTTGAGATTTTTTTTCAGTAAGGACCCTGAAGAAGTCAGTGTTCAATCCTCAATGGCTTTCAGAGCTGAGCAGCTTAGACCTCTTAAAAATTCTAGTCTTACGTCTTTTCAGGTGGGATTTTCAGATTCTCATGAGTAACCTGTAAAAGGAAGATACGTTGAAACCTGTACCTCATTTCATGGTTCAGGAGGGCTTGTTTTTTTCAGATTATATGAGTGCTTTTGAAATTTCATCCTTTGACAAGATCTTGTCTCAGGAAACATGTTTCAGTCTTAGCAAGGTAGTGTTTGAACAGCTATAAATTCAGAATCACTTGCCATTTGGAGAATTTCATTGACATATTTACTTTCATGTGACATTCCAGTATGGTTGAGCAACCAATATATCCAGAGGCCTTTTGGCTTGATGGGCATACCAACTGAAGTAATAAACCCAGAAACTTACAGCAGAGCTAATCCATAAGTCATTGGAGAAAGGGACAGAAGTTACCTCAAAGATTGTGAAGTGTTGGATGTTGCAAAGACTGAGAAATGTGAGAAAGTCTGTAGTGTTACCTTGAGAACGTCTTTTTTGGAGGAGTGATCATCTTTTCCATGATTCAATATGACTTTGCAATCTATGAAACTATCCTTAGTTCTTGCTGAAAATAAAACCTAAAACACCACAAAATCCATGAAAAGACCACGTCTTAGTCCCTCCTTTGCTAAAAGGAATGAGTTTTCGTCTTTAAAAATTTTATGGGGTAGACATATGACAAGATTGAAGTGGAACTGACATTATAGCCAAGGGAAAGATGCAATCATATATGACATAACAATGAGAATACTGTTAAATGTACTTCAGGTGGTTCAGTCATAGAATGGTTTGGAATGGAAGAGACCCTAAAGGTCATCTCATTCCACCCCTCTGCCATGAGCAGGGACACCTTCCACTACACTGGGTTAGTCAAAGCCCCATCCAATCTATCCTTGAACACTTCCAGGGATGGGGCATCCACAGCCTCTCTGGGCAGTCTGTTCCAGTGCCTCACCACCCTCACAGTGAAGACCTTCCTCTTTACATCTAATCTAAATCTACCCTGTCTCAGTTTAAAGGCATTACCCTTGTTCCTATCATGACATGAACTTATAAAAGTTCTCTCTCTGGCTTTTTTGTCAGCTCCTTTAGGTACTGGCAGACTGCTATAAGGTCTCCTCATAACCTGCTCCAACTCTCTCAGCCTCTCTTCATACAAGAAGTACTCCAGCTCTCTGATCATCTTCATGGCCTTCTCTGGACTCACTCCAACAGCTCCTTGTCTGTCTTATGTTATGAGCCTCAGAGCTGAACACAGTACTCCAGATAGGTGTCTCACAAGAGCAGAGTAGAGAGAGAGAGAATCCCCTCCCCTGGCCTGCTGACCATGCTTGTTTTGATGCAGCCCAGGACACAGGTGACTTTCTGGGCTGCAAGCATACATTGCCAGGTCATGTTGAGCTTCTATCAAATCCATTTACGGACAAGGATATCAAATGCTTTGTACAAGTCAGATGGCAGGTGAAGTCTCTCAGTCAGTGAAGTGTATTTCTTTTAAAATTTTCCTACAGGAATGTATTGATAAAGTTGAGAGAGCTGGAATATCTTGGGAAAAGTCAATACTCGTGTTACATCACATTTGAAATCTCTGTCAAACACTTGACATAATAGTTAGAAGACAGTGATATGTCTCTAACTACCATAAGAATGTATTAGATTGGATCAAAACCTCATAAAACTTCATGTTGTTTACCTGTAAGTGGGTAAGAGTTGCTGGAGAAGAGTGTGAGGGTAAGACACATGTGGACTGATGCTATTGTTACACTCTTCCAGCCTTTTTCAGTTGTGACTGAGAGACTCATGAGTCAGAGGTGGTGTCTCAAACCTAGAGCTGTATCATCAGAACAGGAATTAGTTATCAAAGTTGTGGCTCAGGAGTTAAAGATCAGAGAAAGAAAAAAAAATCAGAGGAGAACTTGACAGTGTGAGTCAGCTGTGTTTTATCCTAGACTCAGAAAATTATGAGAACAATGAAGCAGGATGCAAATATGTGAATGGGCTGTTTTTTCTCATTTTTCCATTAAACTGTCAGGGCTGGATCTGGAGGTGGGATGAATTCTGCTATGAGCAGCCTCATGCTTTGGACCTGATCCCAGACTCCCTGTCAAACTTGGGAAGGCTCTGGAGTGCTGAATGATGGGAAACTGATAGTGCAGCAAATAAGACTATGTAATTTTAGTTCATATTAAGATTCTTTCACTTTAATTTTTTTATCCTATATAAGTGGACAAAATTGTTTTGTGGGTAGAAGGAGGTCTAACAGAAGGAAAGTTTCCTGTCTAGTAAGTTACAGGGCACTGAAGTTATATAGTGTTTTCTGCATTGCATGGATTTGTTTGTGTCTTAAAGCTGTTATGTAGTTAGGTTTGAGCAGATATTTGGAACTACAAAAATGAGAATATTTGTATCCAAAGATGTAATTTAAGGAAATACTTCATTCTGCTCTTAACTTACTCTTCTGTTTACTCTGCAAGTGTTTGAGTTTTTTATGCATGTGAGTGCCATCTATTCTCTATTGGGATAAACTTTCCATTTTGGGCTCTAAAGTATCGGATGTAGAGCTTCCACGAAGATGGTAAGAAGTGCAATTAATCATTTATCTGCTAGGTGTCAGCAAAGGTTCTCTTTAAGATAAATGCATACAATTTTTAATTTATTTATAGACTGGATCTTGAGGCTGGGTGGCTCAAATCTGTTTGGAGGCTGGAAAGGAATTTCTAAGGATATATGAAGAGAAATTAATACTAGTCAGTGTGCAGAAGATACAGCTGCACTTTCTATGCTTAATTTTTAATTAATTCACTCCATTGCATTTTTCTTGATGTCTGCAACTTTGAACCTCTCTTTAATTAAGCAAAATTAACAAGCTTGTATGGAGATTTCATAGATTTCCATCCAGCAAAGGTTTTTCTAGATAAATAAGTTACTGTGGTGTAACAGAGAAGACAATTTCATAGATTAGGTAAAAAATAGGTAATAAAGAGTAAGAAGAAATTGTAAATTTTGACATTGGTGGAAACTCATCAGTGGTGTCCCACAGCTGCCTGTTCAGCATATTTGGAGGTGGTCTTAATGCAGAGGGGAAAGTATTGACAAAGTTACTAGTGAAAATAAAAGGGAAGGCTAAATGAAGTATTTCAGAAGTATCCTGGGATGGTGAGTGACAGAGCATTAAACTTACAGGTGAAGTTCATTGTTAATAATTACAAAGGGATACCTGTGGTAGAAAAACAACTCTAACAGTGCATCCCCAATGATGGGGAAATGTTTTTGGTAAAAATACAATACCAAGTCCAAACTCAATAATGTCCAAAAAAATTGGACTTTAAGGATTGCTAGGAAAAGAACAGAGATTGAGATGAGTCATCACTCTACCTCCATGCATTTATGACACTGCACTTTGTATGATTATGATTCTCTGTTCCCTAAAAGTGCACTAGAACTAGAACATAGTTGTATAATGAAAGCCTTAGAGCAACTCCATGCAAAGAACTGGGTAAGAGACAGAAATTGTTCAGCTACAAAAAGAGGGAAGGAATATAGAGAGAGGTGATTCTATAAGTCAGGTGGCATATAGAGAAGGTCAATGTCAAACAGTTACTCACAATTGCTCATAATATGTATCAGGTAGCATCAAATTAATTTACTGAATAAGAAATTAAAAAGCAAGTGTGACTTTTTCCACATAAGGATTTATTAAACTGTAGAAATCATTGTTACAGGATATTGTGGAAGCCAGAAGATTACTTAGTTTCAATAAACATTTGCAAAATCAGGGCAAAACATTTGCAAAATCAGGGAAGAAAGACCTTTGACATTCTTAAAACAGAAGAGATAGCATCAAAGTTGGGCAGTATCTTATATCTCGTCCACCACAAGGTGAGCGAAGAGAGTAATACCAGACAGGGGTCATGTACTTGTATTCCTTCTCTGGACATCTAATACTGGTTCTTACTGGATACTGCATGTTAGACTTGATAGACCTTTGATCTCAGTTAGTGTGGCCAGTCAGCTCTATAAATTGGTTTTTTTCCTCACAAAGTATGACATAGAAGAGGAAGCATTCAGTTTTACATGATTGCACCCAGATTATGTACAAAGAGTGTGTCTGGCTCCGACAGTTGTGAATTTTTTTTGCTTGTCTAAGTAGTGGTGATTATTTCAAACCAAAAACTTGGGATCATGTGTTGATGTGTTGGTCTTTGGATTGATAGATCAATATAGAAAATAAATACCACTTCCTTTGTTCTGATGTGATTGCTAGTTCTGGAAGTAGTAGAACTTAAATGGGGATAACACTGCAGATACTTATTTGGGAACACAAACACTTTTAATCTGTTTCGAAATCTCTGTCTCATTCACTTTATAGGAACATTCTTGAGGAAAGCTCTGTACATGGATATATTTTAAAGTTTGTAAACTTTGGATTTATATGCCTACTTAAAGATAATGCAACTATTAGGTTGCACTTTTATGTGGTATTGCCTATACATAACTCATCCAGCTGGGCATCAGACTGTTACCATATGACCTTTGTTTTTAAAATATAGCACTTAAAATATATATAACAACCACTAGCAAATCAATCTGGAAATGAAAAGATTGTGTTGCAAGACTTCCTTTAGAATTTATTTAACTAGTTTGTGGAAGTTTAAGCAGAAAATCCCAATTAAAAAAAAAAAGATATATATGTCTTCGGCCTTGTAGAAATTGTCATATTTTTCATTAAATGTTGTATACAAGATGAGAATTCATACTGCCCATTGTGATAGTAATCATTACTGTACTTTACTTAGAGCTGTGTTTTTTGTAAGTGCTCTGTTAGCAGTGCAACTTTTCTTTCTGTTTGAAGAGGTAGTTAGTAGACTATTGAGTGTTACAATTCAATTCTCTCAGACTGGGAATTTTTTTAATGTAACTATGTAACTGCACAGTAATCTTGGTATTTCCCCCTTAGCTCTTGTATTAATGAGAAACAGTGTTGTCTAATATTACTGTATTACTTGTAATTCTGTAGAGCTCAAATAACTCCCTCAGGCTTGGTGGCCATGCTGTGGCAGATGCTTTAAAGTCAAAAAGATGTCCTCTCTGCACAAAGAACTTAAGTATCTGACCTTTGCATTAGCTTTGCTAGTGAAGAAGATACCTACTTTAGTGGTATCAGGTTTATGAAATAAGACAATTGTTTGATTTGTTTTAAAATAAGCCAGTGTGTTGTTTTCTTGTGTTATGCTCCTAAGACTTAAATTTTAAAACTGTAAAAGCGAAGTACTTGATCTTTAGACTTTCAGCTTTGTTCCTCTACTAATTGCTGTGTCAAAGAGTGTATTGATGCAGCCACATAGCTGGTGTTCATATATTCCCTGCCTATTCAATAGGAAAATATGATAGGAATGCTGTCACTGTGCGGTGAGAAAAGTTTGATATTTTCCCCAAATATAGTCTTGTTAAAAAGAGCTTCAGCCATTGAGATTTGAAGGAGTTTGTTTTGTTATGCTCTGTCATGCAGCTTTCTTTGTTTTCTGTTTAAAAAAAAAGTAATTAATGAATCTATTCCCATCTACCTCATATACCTGTTCATTGAGTGTTTTGTTTTTTTCCCTTGCCAGTTTTCCAAAATTAAAGTTGAACGATGCAGGTAAGTCTTGTTTGCTGGTACTTCAGCTTTTGAAATTCCACATAAGAGTCACAGTCCCACAAAGAAGGTATTAAAACTTCCAGTCTTGTCAGAATGGTAGTTTCCCCAGTGTGCAAATAAAAGACAGTGACCACAGAAACAGGCAGCTGTGTGCTTCCGTATGTTGAGTAACTCCTGTGAATAGTTTCTATTTTCCTCCACAGTTTTTAATTTGAAGATAAATCCAATCTTTTGAAATTAATGTCTTGATTGCAAATCAGACAGGTATTGATTGGATAGTGAATAATCACCATCACCAGAACAGTTGTAAACCAGTTTTGTAACAGTGTGAAGAAATTTTGCACTGCTAAATGTCATCTTTAATATCACAGGAAACAGTGAAATCATCGTTCAAAATTACATTGATTCTCCTTTTCTTTTTTCTTCTTCCACTCACCAAGCAGGACTAGAATGACATAGATATATATCTCTGAAGGTATATTACCTGTATTATGTAATGTTGTCTTTTGTTTTGGTCTTTAAATACATAGTTCCCTTTCAAGACTTGTTCTCTGATGTAGTCATACAGAGAGTTGATCCTCTAAATACAATCAGGGATGAGGGCTGGCATCACATCTGTCTGCTGGCATTCCTGATTATTTCTAAAAAGGTATATAGAGTTTGGAGAACAAAGAGAAAGCGTACAATAATGGAAGAGACCATCTTACATTTACTTCTGTAAGATACAGAATATGATCACCAAGTTTAGAGATGGATCACAGAATCACAGAATCATTACAGTTGGAAAAGACCTTTAAGATCGAGTCCACTCCTCTCACACTGCCAAGCTCATCATTAAACCTAGGCCATGTCCCTCAGCACCTCATCTATGCGTCTGTTAAATACCATGATAGAGTTCAATAAAAAAGTCTTGATTTTACAAGGACAGGGCTAAGATGCTAAGTATTTGTAAATGGTAAATGTAAAGGGTAAATGAAGCCTATTTATCATCTCTATGTATTTTAAATTGTAAATTTGAAAGTAGCATGGCTTCTCTGTATTTTCTACAAAGCTAGGTTGTCACCATTTTTGTCACTATTAATTACTTGACTAATGCCTTATATTTATACTATTTATATGTAAATTATTTAATTAAGATAGAGGTTGAGCTATGGGCCCTTAGTGTTCCCCTGCACTTTCTTTTGTTCTGGTTCCTCAAACTGAAACAATTCCAGGCAGTGAATGCCTAGTCAAGGTCTTCTTTTGTGCCTTGTACCAGAAGGATGACATATTATGCAATGTTAGCATTTCCAATCTTGGAAGTACAAGTTGCAATGCCAGTAATCTTACAGTAGAACTTCTCTTTCTTGGGAAAAGAGAAAAAGGATTCTGTGGTAAGGATTGAAGATGCTGTCCTAGGATGCTCATAGAAAGAATTCATAGTATTACTTTATACAAGATTCTGTTTTCCCTGCTCCAATAAGGTCATCTGTATCTTACTGTGCATTAAAAATATCAATGATAATATTTTGGTGAAGATCTGCTTCGTTTTATGTGAGAAGTCTTTAGTCTTAGAAGCGTTTTGAATAAGAAAGCTGTAATATGACAACTGAAATTTATTTGAAGGTTTTGATAAGTTTGGAAGCTTTCATTAAAAGGTGCTGCAGATCCTTGAAAAGAAACCAAAAACCTGATGAAGAGGGAAAGAAAAAAAGTAGATGTTGGTCTACAGTCTAAATATAGTGCAGGTGGGGGAAGAAACCTCTGGAGATCTCAGATCCATAACCAAGGTGCGCTGTGAGACAGGAACCTTTTTGTCTTTAAGAAGAGCACACTAGATTGATCAGAATTTCTGTCATTTAAACTAATAGAAGATTACCACATGCTTCTGCAGAAGGACCAGACTTACCAGAGCTATTACCCTTTGAGACTCAACCACATGATGTGATACGTCATTCTTTTTAGGGGCTAAGAAGTCTATGAGTCTGAGAAAACCACTGAAAGATGCTGAATGAAGATGAGCGGATTGCAAATGTTGTCTGAGGAGCACATAGGGGAAGAGGCAGCAAATAACTTTTTTAAAAAAAGTATCAACTGCATTCAGCAAACTGAATCAGGCTAGTGCAGATTTGCAGTTTCTCTCCTTGATTTTGAGATGATTTCGATTATATATGGGGTAAGAAGTGCACACAGGCAGTATCCAAAGGAGATATATATGTTAACATAAAATAATTTGTTTGGAAAAACTCTTCCTGTTGGCAAAGATGCAGAGATCAGATAATATAGTCTTATCACTTTTAAGGATTTTTAACTTCTTGACCGTGTGGAAATAGCTTGGGGACTGTCTAGTTTCTTTTTTTCTTAAGAAAATAATGTTGCAAACATTGCAACATGGAAGTCAGGCATTTCAGTGCTTCCCTTACCGCTAATAAAGCGATGAAGGTATCAGAGTTCAAGATATTTTTTGCAAACAGCATTTTCTTGAACCGTTTGTCTTTTGAATATGCAGTGTATTTACAAATTTGGATACATTCATGATAGAATTGTTTTCTGTTTAAAGTTTCTCTGCAATGTCTTAAGGTGAGGGCAGTGGTTTGTAATAGGTTCTGACCCTATAACTTTGAAATCACTATGTACATTATATAGGTACTGGAATGGTCCAGCACAAATTAACTTAAAAATACATGTCTTCTTGCAGATTTACTCTTATAGTATTACTTTTTGTCTAAGAGTGCATTAGAAAAGCCTTTTCCTATACATTTGCCAGGAGGTGACTCTCAAGTAGATAAATATTTCTTTACTTTTACTGATTTTATACACTCTTTACATCAGTGCAGTTATTGGTGGTATTTTTTTCATCAGGATGATGAGGTTTCATATAATTTTATCTCTGTTCAGTTTTACATTATTATTTCATGTTACTTTATTGACTTCATAATAATTTTTAAGGTAAGAAATTATAGTCATGAAGACAAGATTGCAGCTTCTTTTATTTGTCAGGTAAGGAGATGGAATGTAAGTGAACATTCTGAGCTTTTCAACAGAATTTTGAAAAAAGACATAAAAACAAAAGGATATTGAACACAGCAGAAAAAAAGCAGAAAAAACTATTTAGACAAATTTCATTCCAATTAGCTTGTAGATGAAAGTTTCTTTTTTTAAGTACTATAATCCATAAAAGAAAAATAACTCATAGTTCAAATGCTAAGGTCTGTGTAGTATACTACCAAGTTTCAGAGGGAAAGTGTTTTCAAGGTCTTTTCATGAATGGTGTGTTATGGAATGGGGTCACTCGAAAAGGAATAATTACAGAGTGATCAGAAGGTTTCTTTGAAAAAATTGTGCTAGACCTTCTGTGTGGTTTTGTGCAGAAACAGAAATCAGTTTTGCTCCTAGGGTGGGCTAACAAAATGTATTGTGTTTTTTGCAGCTACTTCTATCTTTGCCCCAAAAGATACATGTGTCACCTCAGCAGTGCACTCAGCATCTGTAAGGTCATCGCCTAGAAACCTGATCTTGGAGTTGTTAGAAGTACAACATACTGCTGCACTATCTGACCAATTGCAAAAGTTTAGTTTTGAACTCTAATGAGTCTTTACTCATCTCCTGTCTTAGCAGTACTAGTTGTTAAATAATTAATTCCTCTTTGATTGTACCTCTTCATGTGCTTTTATACACTTATTTGTATTATTTTTTGTTGTATTTTATTTGTAGTCTCTTCTCTTTGTTTGAGAGCATGGAGTTATTAGAACTAATTTGAAGCATATTTTTTCAGCCTTTGTATGGTGTTCATACAGCGAATCTGTCATCTAAAGTCATTCTTACTCATTTGGAATACAGTAATTTGTTCCTGTCAGTACAGGGACTGGTTTGTTTCTTTAAATTGCTGACTTTGGGTTTTGTTGGCATGCTCCCCAATACAAACTGAGCATCTGAGAAAAACCTATTTGTATGATAGTTCAGTGGAAATAGGTGCACTGTGTTGCCTAACAGTACAATTTGGGATCCCCAAGATAAAAGCTGACCGAATGCCAAGATTTTAATAGAGCTTGTTTGTGCAGATAACAGAAGTAATCCGTATTCCTTAGGTCTGTAAATCAACCAGACAAAGGAGAAATGTGTATGCACACCATTCACTTTGAGATAGGGACCAGTAGTTTCTTCTTAATAACAATGGGGACTATCTAACCCCTGAGAACAACAGAAAGCTGACCAAGAATGTTCCTATATGAAATTAGAGAGATTAGAAAGATCCTTCGAACGTTTCTCTCCCTTTAGCAGATAGTGCCTAAATAAATTGCTCAGTGGATCAAGTTTGTGGCACTCTTTCAATTTCTGCTCTTACTGGATTTGTCTGTTTGGAACCAAATTCAGAATATTATCGATCAAAAAGTTGATCCATAAGACAGTGGAAAAGGAAATCCAGCCACTCCGTCTTGACTGTGCTTTCCAGGATAATACAGATAAATGTATCAGCCTTAGCGACCATCTATGGAAATATTGTTTAGGAGAATACATACGGGTTTCTAGTCATCTCCTGCAATGATTTTGCCAGGATAAGATACTGAAATGTCCTCTTCTGATGAGGTGATTAGATCAATAATGGGAAATCCAAACTATGAATCCTAGTGGCCTAGAAAACACTTTTTGATAAAATAATTTTTATGGTACAATAATTGCTTTTCATCCTCAAACAAAATATTATCCAAGTTGACTATATGCATCCAATTTTTACTGATTAACTGTGGAATATCTTACATTTTGGAGTTCACGCTAAGCGTCACTCTTCTGGCTTAATGCAGGACAAGGTTTTTCTATGTTGAGAGCCATTCAAGCCATGAATTTAGACTTGAGGACTTCTTGCTAGTTAAAATGTGTCACTGTAAGGTTATCTTTATGAGCAACTTATATGTACTTTGATACTTGGAAATTCTCAGGATATCTTTGAGTATGAAATAATTGTTTTATATCAAGACTTTTCTAATATGCAAGTGTACAAGTTAGTTCCCTGTCCACTTCTTGATGTTTCCTCTAAGACCCTAGTTCTTGCTCATTTCTCTCTTATCTATTGGTTTCCTGATCTGTTAATTCAAGTTCTATGACCATGCATTTTTAATGCTTTGCAAAATCTAAGTAAGTAAATGAATAAAAGCATAAATGGTTCATCATCCAGTGTGTTCAAGATGAGCTGGGACCATATTTTGCCTTTTCTTGTGATCTTTCAGAATGAAATACATCTTACCTGTTGAGCTCTTTCTTACCTTTTATTGAACTTTCTCTGCCTCTTTTGCAGAAAGGTTATAACAAAATATTTCCAATGCGCAAATTGATGTTCAACAATTTTTAAAAACAAGTCTATTGATAGATTTGTGGTCAGAGTCAACAGCTCTTGTAAAGTTTTAGGTCATGTATTATGTATATACATCTTGATGTAAGGGGGAAAAAGATAAGCTGTCACCCAACAGTCACCTAAACTTTTTCCCTTGGGCTAGTGCTTTAGAACTCTTGGAAGATGTTGTGATCCTTTTATAGTAGTTGTCATTCTCCTATAGAACCGTAAAGCTGCCTGTAGTAACAGTGGACAATGACAACAGACAGATGACAGCTTGGGATCTTCAAGATCACTGCTCTTGTTCATTGTATGGCACATGGTCCTGTGTGAAACTTGAGAGAGGGAGTTTAGGAGAGGACCGAAATGTCTGAGCAGAGGGAGAGAAGCAGTGGGGAATGGCAGAATAAGTGGTGGGAAAGGGAAGACAAAACAGGGTGTTTCATTAAACTTTGTGACAGAAATAGGTAAATATGGCCTCACTGGAGAATGTATTACGTGGAGAAAGCATATGATAAATTGGAGTAAGAAGGTACAAACTAAAGGTGGAAAGTGGAAGGCTGCTGGATGATAGGGAAAGAAAAAGAATGACAGGTGCATCACCTGAGACTTTAGTAGAGTGGTTACTGTCATGCTCTGTATCTTTATAAAGGTTCATTTTTAGTTTTAAATTTTAACCTTAGATGGTTACATAAATTTGGTTCTGTCCCTGAATGCTTAGGAATCAGAAATCCAGAGATGTTACACACTTGCATTTTTTTTCCTTCCATTTTTTGTACTCTTTCTGTGTTGGTTTTGCATGTTAGGTTACTGAATTGCAGTTGGAAATATTGTGTTTGCCATATGCTATCAAACTTTGTTTTTCTTTGTATCAGATCATCTGTATTTGATGCTTACAGCTTTGTTATACTAGAAGTTTTTAAACTGTGCCATACAGGAACAGCTGGTAGGGTGGAGGGACAGATGTTTGGTCAAATGGTGCTAGGCCTTTCTTGCACTTCAAAGGAGCTGAGTGGAGGTAGAATATAACTATAGTTCTGTTTTTCTAATCTCAGTAATTTGAATATTTGCCATAGTTTATTAAGAGATTGGGAGAGTAAATGACCTGTATGAGCAGAAATTGGAAAGCAGTTCATTAGATAATCTTTCTCTTACTGTGCAGTTTACCCTGTAAAGATGAGTACCTCTGAATTTAAATTCATATTGCCAATATATGCCCCATGGAAGAGACGTTACAACATTCTGTGATAACAATTAATTACTTTTGATATTTTAATTGTCACTGTCTTTCTTTGGAGCTTCACTTCAGTTTTGTTCAAATGAAAAGTGGCATAACTTTTGAGTTTAATCTTTGCCCTAATATTGAGATCTGAACATCTTTCTTCTTGTGCACGAATGCTTGTTCAGTTGCTATTTAAATAAAAGGAGTATTATGTAAGCAGTAACCATGAAGGTTTATTAAGTATGAAGATCTTAGATGTACCTTAGACTCCCTGAACTGCTGATCATCAGAAACTGGCAGTGTCAACTGAAATGAGAATCATTCCATCCCTGCTCTGTTCCTTACGATTTCCCCTTGTTAGCCATTAATGGCCACTATAGGAGGCAGTACAAGTTTTGGACTAATTGAAGCTTTGACTGATACAGTAGTCTTTATGCAGTCTTACATAAGTCAGGTTTTCTTTAAGGTTCACACTACATTGTCTTGACAGTGAGAATCTAGGCAGCTGTGAGCAAGATCAATAGAAATGTGTAAGCATTGTTGGTGACAACATAGGAACAGGGACAAAACAGAAATAGTGAAATTTTTGAGTTTGGACATCAATATTTACTGGGAAATGAGCTACTGCCAGCATCAGTGTTTCTCATTATTCTTTTTGTTGAATGTCGGTCCACTTAGAGGCAGCATTTCTGACTATGCTACAGGTAAGGGGAAAAATAATAAGTTAGCTGAAGCCTGTCTATCAAAAAGACACTTTAAATGCCAACTATTTTGTAAACACCAATATTTTGTATAAATATACTGCCTTTCTATTACACTGTTTTGCAAGGCTTAAGATTTATGCTCTGAAGAAATAAACCAAGTAACAGAGGGGTTGACGTGGCTACCTTGGATACAGATATGTGCCTTATAATAATGTTTCTTCCATTTTATATGCTTTAAGAAATGAATATTGTTTGTAAGTATTTCCACTGAATGAGAGAGACTGAGGAACTCAAATGCAGAGACAGTAAAAAAAGCAGGAGGACTTTAGTTAGATAAATTATAGGTAGTGGATTAGTTATTGACTTTTATCTCAGATAGTGTAAAGCAAGAACTGCTAATCATCAGCTTGTGATAAAACTAGAAAATGCCATGTCTGAACATCAGGCTAGTATTTTATCATATTAGCTATTGATTTAACACAGCATGAAACAACTGGTTCTGTCCCAGTAGTGCCTGGTGGGGAGCAGTGAAGGTACAGATTTCCTCCTCCTTCAATCTGTTGAGAACTTCAAAGCTCAATTGTGACCACTTAACTACTAAAATTACTAAACTCGGACAGTTTTTTTCAGTCAAAGTACACATGATCTAGAGGGAAGGAAAGGAATCTCAGTTAAATCATGTCGGGACAAAAGTAATAAATTTAGGAAGCACAGACAGTAACATCCAAAAATCAGTTTTGACTGGTCTGTGTTATGCACAAAGTATTTTTCATTTTGTTTCCTTTTTTTAATGGATAGCTTGAGCTAATGTGCTTATGATCAAAAATACTTGGATTTAAATATACAGAATGAGCAACATGTGGATATATTTGTATGCAAACCATCTTAATTACACCATTTTCCTATTTAATTATTCTTTGCATCGAGCGTTATTGTATTTTGCTTTTAATGGTGAAGTTAGAAATTATCTCTGCTACTCTCATTGAATAGAGCTTTTAATATTTATTAATATAAATATTTGTAGGGCTCAACTGAAATGTTCTTATTCTGTGTATTATTTTCTGAACTTGAAAAAATATACGTTGGTATGCAGATAGAAATATGCCTCTGACAGAGATGCTCAGTGAAAAAAGGACAGTGCCTAAAAATAGATTTTTATGCACCAAAAAGTATTTTTGGAAAGGCCTGCTTAAGTTTCTTTGGTTTAAAATAGATCCTATCAGAGTGGCACAAATGTAGGTGGGACAATTCAGCTGCCTTGGAAACATCTCATTCATCTGCCTTGCCCTCATTCTAAGTGACCAAAATGAGATTTGTCCTTATGGCTTCCTTTTGGGTTTTTTTTTGTTTTTTTCTCATGGAGTTCACAGTGGACAAGATGTATAAGTTTTGAATAGAACTGAGCTCTTTAGCAAAATTGGACTTTTAACTGGAAAGCCTAAAAGCTTAAAAAATGCCATCTTTCCTAGGCTTTACCTACTCTTAGAAATCCAGGAAGGGAGAGAACTGAAAAAAGATGATGGTAGCATTCAACAGTGGCAGTTGTTTCAGCCTCATTATAGATTTTCATTACAGTTGTTGATCTCTGTAGTGTATGGCCAGAGAGTGCAGGTACAAACTGGTAAAGACAATTAAATAGCAAATGGAGGAAGAAAATGACACTTGGACACTTCTTCCCAGGAAGGGAAGAAGCTGATGGAAAGTATCAGCAG
Source organism: Colius striatus (assembly GCF_028858725.1). NCBI lineage: Eukaryota > Metazoa > Chordata > Aves > Coliiformes > Coliidae > Colius > Colius striatus. The sequence goes on from NC_084766.1 coordinate 29,523,343, forward strand.
ATGTGTCATTACTGGTAGCAACGGAACCTAGGCTCCAGATGGAAATACCTGCTGAAACAAAGATATTTGAATGAACATTTCCTATTTTGGTGTATCTGGGATATTTACTATCTTTTACTTTGAGTTAATTAGGATGAGATAATTTGTTTAAAAAAGAAAATCTTAAACCTCCTTGAGAAGTTTTTGTCTCACTACTTGACTGTCTTTGGGAGCACTCTCTTTTTGAAGTTGGACTTCATAATCTAGTCTTCTCCTTGGGGAGGAAAATGGCCCAGTATATTAATTTTCTCAGTTCATCCATTGGTTGGTCCAACACACTGGAGTTTATCTTCCATCTCCAAGATTTTGTGAACATTTGTGTTAATTGCAAACCCAGCATAAAGTCTTTGGACTACAAGACAGGGCAAATTACATGATCCTGATGTGTAGTTACTCTGTGTCCTCTGAATAGCGTTTGTTGGATAAAGGGTTCAATGAAGCTGCATGGTAATATGCATTATTTTTTTTTTTAAAAAAGGAATATAAGAGAAGCAAGCTTTTACTAAAGAAAAAACCTTCCCTTCCAACCCCTACCATTCTATGATTCTATGAAAAAAAGAATGTATGAGTTAAATGGTTACAACAAGGAGATAAGTTGAAATGACTAACGAAGATTTCATGACAGAAGTGTAAGCTTGGTGATGCACTAGAAAAAGGCCCTAGGAGTTCTCTGTTCCACCATTATTATTAACAATTTTCCCTAAATGGTAATTTTGTAGAGAAATTTGTAGCTCTTGCATGTATGCTTAAATGTGCATACTCCAGTTCTGAGCGCATAGATCTGCCGTGTTTAAACTGTGTGCAAAATGAGCCTATTTCTGTGGCATAGCTTTGCTGATCTTTAAATTGAAGTCACTCATTTATCAGAGACTTCTGTAGAAGAACAGCACCCTGTGTAACATTAGTGACTGATTTCCAATGACTGATGTGATTTTTAAATAATCTGCTTTAGGATTGAGAGACTTCTAGGATTTGAGATAGAGACTGAATTGTTTTAAGTGATCATGCTGACGTCCTTAAATATTTTTACAGATTAACCTGAAGATGACATGAATTGAGGATCATTTTATGCCAACAACACTGGCTTAATTTTGACTGTTCTTATTCTTTGCGTCCAAATTTTTTTGTTGGTGCCATAGTCTAGATGCATCTCCTTTCCCTCCAAGTGTGAACCAATGCTATAAACAATTATCCTGTTCAACTGTGCTCCATGCAAAGAAATCATCAAGTTGTGGATTACTTTGAGCTTGTATCAGGTGTGGTCTCACAGCTTATCTTTATTTTCAAGCTGTCGCACGAGTTGGGAAGAGAGGGTGTTTCCTCCTCTACAACTTTGCTCTTGCCTTTTTTTCTAGAGTGCTGGTTTGAAATCAGGTAAATAAAAGTCTGCAAGTTGCCAAATCTTTGTCAACAAATTAGGCAAATATATGCCAGAGTTTGCTATACATATCAAGACAAAGGGCACTAACACGAGCCAATTTATAATTTAGCAAGTCAGATTATCCAGCTGGTCTTTGAACACTCATAGGGTGGTTACAAGGAAGATTGGAAGGTGAATCAGAGAAGGAATGAACTTGATTGATCTCATGAGCAATTTAGAATAATTTCCATTGACTGTAGACAAGTTGGTTAACTTAGCCAGCTAAGCAGATGAGTAAAGAGAGTTTGTAATGAAATATGACGGTTTAATAATGGTCATTTAGAGGAATCAATAGAAAGGTGTTGTATGAAATAGTGACTCAACAGCATGTTACAGGATCAGGCTAGCAGATGTAGATAACAGTAGATAGCAGAACAGCTGCAAGTCAGCAGTGCAAAAGGCAGACGTCACTATGTTGGATTACAGAGTTGGTCTACAGTTAAATTTGCAGGAACACTCAGTCACCCTTCATGCGTGAGCTGATGCTTGGAATGGTTTTTTGAGATTATGGCATGTGAGTAAAAAGCAGACAAGCTGTTGTGCAGAACAGCCCAAAGCTGACAGCACCTTGGAGAAACTGAATTCTGGTGAAAGAAAAAAGTAGTGCACGCATAGGGACCAAGATTTGGTGATAGGGCGTGGTGATTCAAACAAGCAAAATGATGAGTAGTTATAATTTTTTAAAAAAATATAATTATATAAACATAGACTAAGAGGAGATACTCATTGTTGTGTTTAGAGACTGCTATCCAAGCCCAAGCAATGCTTACCTGAAGTTTTCCACGCTTGGATTTGTAAATTGTGTGTTTCATTGTATTGCTCTTCCGTAGATGTGGGCTTGTTAAGCAAAGGCAGTGAATTTTCAGATATCCTCTAAAAACTCAAAGGGAGAAGTAGTCACTTAGTTCCAGACATTTGAATTCTGAAAAGTCTTTCCTTTTCTAGATTATTAAGTTTAAGGGGCAGAGCTCAGGTAAGTATAAGCTGTTTTTCTAAATGTAAATGTCTTCTGCACAATAGAAATGCTTCTCTGTTGCTCCTTAAATTCGCAGAAGCAATGAGTTACAATTCTCTTGTGGGTCACCTGTTTCTTCCTCACTTAAAGCATGTGCAATGTAGCAGGTTGTTTAAGCATCAGACATGTTGGTGACATACATGGTCCACTGGCCATGAGTTTGAGGTGGAAGTAGTTTTGTGGGCAGAAGCTGTGTTTTTCGCAACCAACATAATACAACATATTGTATCCTCATGGGGATTTGCTTGACCTTCCTCCCTGCCCTCATCCCATAATGAGACTAAAAGTGTGTTTGATGATGATTATTGAAAAGTAGATTTATAGACCTGTGACTTTTACTTAAAATGGGTGATAATATCTCTGCATTAATTCGACGTTAGCACTTGAAGTCTGATTTCTCTCTACTGTTGTTGGGAAGCTGACGAGACTTGGTGGAGTGGCAGAATACAGGTTTTAAGTTGTGCATTTCTCATTTTCAGAGTTACCTGCAATCCTATTTTTGTGTGTAGACAAGACCAGGAGGGGTTTAGCCATTGACTATGGCCAGCCAATGCGCACTATTGAATGGATTTTTTTGAACTGGAACTTTCATAGGATGTGTAAAATAGTTTTTATTCCTTTTTGGATAGAAATGTAGTAGCTTTGGGTTTTTATTTTCATAAGGAAATGCTAGAAACACCAGCATTACATCAGATTATATATTAACACTATGTAATTGTTTTCCTGCTTCTTACATACAATCAATGAAAACCAAGCTACTTAGGAACAGGAAAACCTCTTTTGAATTGCAGTCTGAAGTGTCTGGTCTGTTGTTCCTCGTCCTTGTTAAGTAAATTTGCTTATATTTATTCTAAATTTGTTAAACTACAGCTCTTCCATTTCTGCATGGCGAAAAATACTGATGTATCTCTTCCGAAATGCAGAGATGAAAGTTCACATTCTTCAGTATTATCAGTCCATTTGAGGATCAGCTCAGTTTTTCACCTTGCTTTTAGCAAAAGCAATAGCAAAACTACTCTCAAAGAACACAAAATAAAATCCAATTTATTCCTACAAATTATTTCTGGTTATGCTAATCTCGTTTATTTACATTTAGAGCAGGGCTAAACTTGGAAACAGATGCCTGAAGATTTTTTTTTTAGCCATTTAAATATAGATACTAGGAAATTCTGATGAATTTTGTATGAAAACAGATGTTTGTGGATAAATAAGCCTTTTGGATTGTTTATGCATAGCATATTTCACACAAAAAAATCAGTTTAATCTGTTCTTAAAACTTTGAGCTTTAAGAATGGAGAGGTTGCGACAAAAGGGTTTGCTGGGCCTTTTGTCTGAAATGCACCTAGATTTACTTGTCTGTTCAGGGGATTTAGGAGAGGGAAAGCTATTCTTTAGTTCAGGTATGAAAATGTGCAATACTTTATATCAATTTTTTGGCTGATTGCTGAAAGTGTGTTGGAGTGAGGGGGCATTGACTAGTTCTGGCCTTCACTAATGGGAACAGTGCAGAATGTGAATGAGTAATTAAAAGTACAGACTGTGGAAAATTAGGCCAAAATTGAATAGAAATGAATGAGTATGTGTTCTGTTGTGCAGATGTTGGAAACAGATTATTTTGGATACCTCTTTCTATCTATCTCTTATTTGGTTACCATGTAAAAATCAGTCATACACCATGTAGATTGTTTCTCTTCTCATTGCCTTTTCTGTTTTTATGTTGTGATGTATCTGTATAGGTAGTAATTTAGCAAAATATCCTGTCTGCCAGGTGTGGGAACTAGCTGATTGTATTGTAATACCAGATCATTACTTAATTCATATGCAACCTAGCCTAGCACATGGAAAGCATTATAAATCTATTTACAGTGTGGCTGGTCTGATGATAACATTGTATTAAATTCCCAGGTGAGGTAATTTAAGCAATTGCTTTGCCATGTGTAGGCCATGGAAATTAACTTCTCATATGCTTTAGTAATAGATGAGCTTCATTGGTATGCTCAGATTAGTAATATAGCAGAATTCTTACAGTCTGGTTACATGTACCCTACTTCACATGTAGAATCATACAGTGGGGTGGTACTGCAGATCACAGATCTTAATTAGTTTAAACTGAGTTAATTTATTTCAGTTCTAATTTAGCTGGGCTTGCCCACGAACACATTCAGTTCTATTGGGAAATGTTAAGGCTTGGGTCAAGTAGACAGATTGTTTAAAGCCAAATTGCCAGACAGAGCTGAGCAAGTGTATCTGTTTGAACAGGGCTTTAAGGAAATCACCCAATCAGTATGCAAAAATCCTTTTCAGAAACCAAGAGAGATCTGCCTGGAATCAGAAATTTTTCCTTGTCGAAATGTCTAAGCACTGTAGTACATTTAAAACAGCCCCTGAAACTTTCTCTGTCTTGAAGTTCTTGTGGAAAGTAGCTTAACCCTTTTGAGCCATTGTGTGCTCATATGCACGCTACAAATGAATGTGAACACATACACTGAGTTAAAAACACTTAGTTTGCTTAGACTTTCTGCCTATATGTATACAAGACAATATAAAATACAAGGAAAGCTTATATGTATGACAGACCTTTACAGAGAAAAAACTGCACACTGAACCTCTTACACCTATATTGAACTGCCCAGAAATGCCTTGAATTACAAACTCTGTATAGCTTCTGTCTTTTCTAGAAACGTACATATAAAGTACCAGTAGACAGTGGTAACTGACAACTAAGACTAAAAATGTTGACAATTTCTTGATTTGCCTGGTTAGCTTATGTATAGAAGTCATTAACTATTTATAAAATGCATTATGAATTGGGTTCCTTCAAACTGTAGCAGAGTGTGTGACATTTCCAGCCTGAACTATCATTCTTGCATTTGGTTAAAGTATATATTTATAAACAGATGATAATTATGAACTAGAAAAAGTAAAATCTAACCATTATTTCATTATTGAGTTTGGAGGACCCAACCTAATATTGATAGCCACATTTACAAGTGTTAGTGAACATTAATAAAGAATAGTAATTCAAGATATTGATATTTTGGACAAATCATGAAAGAACAAATGAACATTTTAGTTCAAAGGCCTTTCCTTTTATATTATTGATTCATTTGGTGGTGAAACTGTGATCAAAAGTTGTATCAAATTATTTATTGATTATCACAAAGAGTTATACCTAATTGTAGTCATAGCATTATTTATTTTAATATAATTCTGCTTTTCAGATCATGACAGATTATGGCAATAAAAGAACAATGATTCAAATATATTTATTAAGTTCAGTGATACAAAAGATTTTAAAGGGCTTCCAAAAATTGTATTGCTATTAACATTTATTTCTTTCCCATGAAGAATATTCTTTTTCCTTTCTTCCATGCAGGCCCCTATGAATAAAAATATCAATCAGTTAAATCTTCCAAAGAAATGATATGTAACCAAGAACCATCTCAGTCTCTACATATAATTAGACAACTTGTTCACTAGAGAACAAACTCATGAAGCATCATGCTCCTCATCTCAGTCTAATAATGATAAATACATTCAACACTAACAGAATCAATGGGGCTGAGTCATTTTGTGGAATTGGGAAAGACTGTACAGTTGAACTACTAGACCTCAAGTGAGAAGATTGATCTTAACCAGGAAAGATGATTCAATATTTATCAATATCTGTTTGTAATTTTCTTCCTTGTTTGATGCGTTTGAAATAAAAATAAGAAAATAATATAATTGAGCAATCTATGCCAATTTGTTGGCTTTTTGGTGAAAAAAGAGAAAACAAAACCTATCTCCATATGATATTCTTGCATACTGTGGAGTGTTTTAGTCCCCCATAGTGATGAAATGAATAATTTAAACAGGCAGCTCTGATACCACAGCCTGTTTAAAGGTTCTCATTTCCTTTAATGCTGTAGACTACTTTAGCTTAGTTAGTACGAAACTGTGACAGCTGAGATCTCCAAAAGATTTGGCACAATTCAACTCTTGTAGTAGGTCCATGGAATGCTTTGTCCTTGCTATGTACATCTGTAGCTTTAGTTATATAATCTAGATCTGAACACTGGCAATTGAATCACAAATCGGTAAGCATTGTAACAATGGTCATGATAATAAAGAGCACTGTACAGGATAAAAAAGCTAAAATGTGTTACTCTGAGATGACCTGCACACTTCCAAATTTCCTTGTCTCCAAGGTAATGAATTTCCGTGTTCAGTATAATTTCTAGTAGGCTGTTTGCTGTACCCTAGTCCCAAACACGTTTTGTGGCATGATTGTCTAGTTAGGGGAGGTTTGAGGAGTGATTTTGGTTTTGCTGAGTTCCTATGGGTGCTGAATACCATGGCAAACGTTGAGAGAGGCTCCCATCACTAGAGGAGGGTTGGTTGCAGCTCGGTTCTTGCTGCTCCTGGGTTTCTCTCTCTGATGAAGTGCAAAACTGATCACAACTGCACTCAAAAATAAAAATATTTTAGACAATCTGTTAAAAATCCATTCTCTTTTAATGGTGAGTATATTAACTGACTGAGGGCTTGCTATTTGGCCAACAAAGAAATTGAAAGCTGAGATGACGTTCTCTTTATGGACTTCGCCCATTATACCAGTGAATGCTGGACTACCTCAGTTACCTTCAGACACTTGCTTTCTATTGCTTAACACTTGCCTTTGTTTGAAATCAATATTATAATCAGTTCATGAGCAAATCTGATGCTTGTAAGCTCTAAAAAAACCTGTTTGTCGTAATGATCTGATGAATGACTGTCTCAGTTTTGTGGCATTTCCATGAACTACTGTAAACTAATGTTTCCTTGTACTGTTGTTTTGTCTTCTTTCTTTTCCCTTTTGACTTTTACTCCTTTCCCAGCAGGCCTTCATAGCCTTACTAGCATAGGAAACACTTGTTAATTTTCTACATCTTTAAGTTCAGCCGGTTTTGTCAGATGATGAGCATTGTTCAAGTGTAGTTTTGGTTTTTTATATGGCGAAAGCTTTGTCCTCTTTTCTTGCTTAATGGCACCACTGCAGCGTTATGCTGAGTTCTGCATCCAGCTACCAAGTGTTCCTCAGAAAAATGCATTTGGATCCTACAGATGCATTTCTTCAGTGCTTCTGATATTAGTCTATATTGTCTCTCCTGGAGATAATCAGAACTGGAATCTTGAGCTTCACTGAAACTGCTTTCACTGCTGAAATGATGGGGATGTGACTCTCATAGAAATGCTAAGATTTTGCTATGCAGATTTGTCGAAATACAGCAGCTGAAGAACTTTTTGATAAGTTTTACTTGCAGATTTTCTTTTCTTTTTTCTTTTTTTTTTTTTTTTATCAAATAGGTATCCATTAGGGGGCTCTCGAGGTTTAAGATGATCAGCCTTGATACCAATGGCTTCGGAGCTTTACTTCCTAACCCTTTTTTCTTTTTGTTTTACAGAAAAGGTCACGAATCGCCTACAGTGATGAGGTGCGGAATGAGCTCCTAGGGGATGACGGGAATTCCTCAGAGAACCAGGTAGGATGCTAATCAAGAAGCCCTAGTGGGTGGCTGGAGGGTGAAGGAGGTCACTGGCACACTGGGCTTCTCAAGCTGCTCCTTAACAGCATTAGCAACAACTCATGTGGAAGTGATACTGTTTAATGCAAAGCTGGGGTCTTAATCAACTTCAAAATGTTTCTTGGAGATCTTACATTTAACCCTTTAACTTGTGATCACTGTCTGCTATCTTAAAAAAAATCTTTTCTTCTCGTTTCTTTATTATTTAGTACTTAAGAAATAACTTGAAATGCTCTGTTTGCCGACAAAGCCAAGGTCTTCACCTCAAACACATGTAAAAGGAATAAAACAGTACATAATGGAGCTTTGATAATAATGCAGTATAATTAAATCAACACTGGCAGGCAAAACAAATGAAAGTACTCTCTCAGAATAAGGCAATATCCCACTCAGTTTCCTTGTGTGATTCTTTCCCTAAACAGATTTTCTCTTCTTGTACCAAAACCACAAGTTGTAGTAATAAGAGCATGCTTTTGTAATGCTTGTTGTACTAGAATGCAGAGTGCTATCTCTCTCTTTTAAGGAAGGAAAGCATGATAATCTTTTAAATTTGGACCTGTATTAGTGTTCTGGGCACTACAGTGAGAATTTAGTTAGACTAATGAAAATTACCAAGGCAACATTATATTCAGAGGACTTTGACCCACCTGTTAATATTTTTCTTGGTGCTGAAACTTGTTTAACAAGCTGTATCTGAAAGCAGAATGTTTCTTTACTTTTTAAAAACCATGTCAGCTTCTTGAGTTATAAGTTAGTTGAAAGTTTTCTTAAATTTTCTCTTCTGATCAGATAGAATTACAATTCTATTTTGATAATGAAAATGAAAAACATTTAAACTATTACTTGGCAAATGCAAGATTAAATAAAGAAATGGATCAGAAACATCTTGTGGAGTTTTTAATATCTTCTATTCTCAATACAGACTCAGTTCCACTAAGGAGAGAAAAGAAGAAAGACTTGGAGACCAATAACAGTACAATGAATTTTAAAACACAGATCTCTTAACCTTATATAGTATTTTAGATGTGCTGTGTAAAATTTGAACTCTGTAATGGACTTTAATGTATATGTTATTGAAATTATATGCAGGATCCAGTTTGTCTGTAGACATAAGACTAGTGTGCAGCAGCCGTAAAATCTATGTGAAGAGTTAAATTTAAAAGATTTTAATCTTCAAATTTATATATTATAGCAAGGGGAGATTCCAAATTTTGAATAAAGTAAAGAGGAGTATTTTCCCTAAATAATACATTTCTGGAAAGAATGATTTTAGGGAAAAGAGTTTCACAGTCTTCATATCATGACGGTAAACTCAGTCCTGTGGAAGTGTTGATTCTCATTTTATTTCTTTTAAGGTGCCCCTGTTTTTGTATTTCAAGAAAAAATGTGTGAATTCAGACATAAAAGAGCAATTGTGATAAGAAGCTTTACTTATAACAGAATATCTTATGTGTAGGGATGAGATAAAATATTTTATTTTCACTTTTTAAGGAATGGTTAAATAACTGGTTCACATGTGCACTTTTTTCCAGTGTATGATCTTATTTCTAAACTTGGTGGAAGAAACATGGTCTTATCTCAAGTCATGAAATGGTACCTTCTACTATTTGTCAACATGAGTTTTTTTCCTTCTTAAATGGAAGGAAGTTTTGGCTGCTGAAGGATTTTTGTGTAATCTTTTAGGTAATTGAAATCTTTTTCTGTATCCCAGCTTGCGATTGTTACTCCTATACCTTTGAGAGAGCTACATTTCTTTCCTTGAAAAAGTTATGAAATATCACTATAAAAGTCACCTAACTTCTTTTAAATAGGTGGATACCAGTGTTTTTAAAAAATATTTATTGTGTTGTTTCAATCATCAGTCTCACAATCTCTTTTTCTTGGGAAATACCATCACTTATATTTGTACTTATCCTACATGCATGTAGTTATGGGTGCAAGCAGTTAGTCCAAAAACTTCAGTCTGATGTTGAGCTTAACTGGAACGCACAGCAGTCTAAATCAAGTACTTAGCATGTACTGAACATGTAGTATTGACATTTTTAGCTTGGTAACTCCAAATCTAACACACTTTCACTCCTATACATTGTTGTGTCAACAGAGAACTTGGGCTAGATGCCAGAAGGATACTGAGGTATAACTTGCAGCCATGTAAAACATTTAAAGTGGTTTCAGATTCTTACTTTCATGTTGTCTGATGGAAATAAATATAAGTAGATGGACTGACCTTCAGCCTAATATTGTAGGATTGTCACTTCTCAGTAAGTATGAATTAGGTTAAACGGAAAAATTGTGGGTTTGTTTTCCCCAATTCAGTCACCAAACTGTGAAAGGGGTTAGGAGCGAAGGACTACATCTTTTGACAGAGGAACAGTTGAAAACAATTGCCAGCTCAGAGTTGCTCCTGTACTAATCCACAAATTTTGTTAAAACTTACCAATAGAAATGATGAATATCTGATTAGACTGGAGTGTTAGCCAAGGAAAACAAGAGACAGAGCAAGCACATTTTAGGTATGGTCTCCATCATCATGTTGTTTACATCTGCATAATGGTTTTGGTGGAGTGAGAAGACAAAAGAACTTCATGTATACTGGATAGTGTGACGGTATTAAGTATTTAGAAATAAATGGGTTACTATTGGAAAAACAAACAATTTGGATCTTCTGTGTATTCAACTTCTATTTTTTTTTAGTTGCGTTTCAAAGGCACAATTACAGCAGACCACAGCCAGGTTATATAAGCTGCAATGAACAGGATCATAGGTATGAGTTTTCAGTTGTTCTCCCAAGAAGAAAGACTAGGGTACAAAGAACAGATTGAAGAATTGGCAAATTATAATTTATCTTTTGTTGTCTTTGTTTTTCAAAATGTCTGCCCAATGACAACTTAGAATACAGTTGCCTTACAGTGATTATACCAAAACATCACTACTTTTACCAGAGAAAACATGCAGAAACTTCTTGTAAGAAGTTATAAGAATTATGCATTTTTGCTATTCAGAGTTTCTTTTGAAATAAACGCATCTTTGTTTAATGAGATAGGTAGTGACATAGCGCTCTTAATGCACTTAGAGTTCAGTAAAGTCTTTAGTTACTATATGTTAATTTCTTTTTAATTTGACTCATGTCAATGTAGTTGGATGAGGCACATACAGTGTCTGAGAATCAGGAAATATCCCTTCTTGAACCAAAAAAACCCATCTCACAAGCCTAAACTCAGAAACCTACTGTGTTTGTTGGCTTGTTATTTATTTTCTAGGAGTTGTCTGAAATGGGCTGTCTGTTGCTTTCAAGTCTTTTTTGTCATTCAGGCCACTAACATTTATCAAACCCCTTGAAAGTTTTTGAGTTTAGTGCAATGATACACCACTTAAAATTATCGCTTCACTTTAATAATCATAGAGCTGTGTTATGTGGCAGTTCATGTGGTTTTTAGAACGCAGATGTTAAGTTAAAGCAGAAATCCTTCTTGACCAGAATAATGTCAGGTACAGTACTACTAACTTTCTTGAAACAGAACAATGTTCCTTTCTCTTTTGCAACTATGTTCGCTAATAACTTTGAATAATTTCTCGTTGGGTTAAACCGAGTGTCTGTATACTAATACATTGTGTATATGATTTGTGGTGAGGAAATATTTTGTGGCTACTTAATTTCTGACTACAAAGTTGTGATAATATTAGATTTGGGCTTGCTGTGCATAAAGTGTGTCAAACTTCAGCTACAGACCAGGGGGTGAAGTTGGTCAATTTAATTCCCCAAGATCTAAAGAAGGTCGGTATCATTTCATATAGCCCTGGCAGAGCAGATCATTACCAGACACAAATCTGTTCGTTACATGCCGAGGGTTTATAGCAAAATAAATAGACTGTCATCATAAGTTCAGAAAATTGTGTGTTCGACCCACGATAATGTGTAAAGGGCGTTTAATAGAGTTCAGCATTTATTCGTTATCTATATGCGGACAGAGACGGCGGGAGCGTTATCAGCTTTTTAAAAAAAATTCGGTAGTTTTCCGTGTCACATGACATGCCTCACACACACACACACACACACACAGAGCGAGGCGTGTGCACACCCCCATCTCACTCCCTCACTCTCTGCGGCGCAGTTTTGATTTTAGTCACAGCAGAAGGCTTAGCCACAAGAGATTCCACTGGTTCAAACCAGCGTAAACCAGATTTCTTTTTTTTCTTTTTTTTTTTTTTTGCCTACAAAGGAACAGATTACCTCTTGTATCGAATTCTGTTCTGCAAAAAAAAAATCTTTGTTTCAAAAATATGCTGATTATCATAACCTAAAATGGTGGCTGCGCGCGGCTCTCAACGCTGTTTACAGTTGAGCGGTGAGCGTAATAAAAATAGCGTTTCAAAACAGAAAAGTAAAGGCAACACATTTTCATCAAGAGCATTGTTAAATGGGGGGAAAATACAGCTTTTGTTAATTTGAATGAATATTCTTTCAGCCAATGTTTAAAAAAAACAACCCAAACCAAACCCTCTCCCATTACTTAGCTTAGCTGCAAATCCCATGCAGAGCTTAAATTCAGCCATGCAGCACAAACAAGATAGAACATTTTTGTTTGGGACCTATTGAAAAAACAAATGTGCAGCATTTTAAAACTCTCATTGATTATAGCAGGGTGGCATACCCAAACGGGCTCTATTGCGGGAGAGTAGTTTTAAACTTTGGCCCTTTAAGTATCATAGTCAAATGAAGAATGGTGGCCTCAGAAAGAAAAGATAGCTATGTGATCAACTCCCAGATCGTCTCTTTCTAAAGAGTCTTAATGTTTGCCTTTTTGGGGAGAAAAGGAGGGGGGAAGATGTGGAGAAAGAGACCAATTTATGATAGGCCAAGCACTTGAATTTAAGCGCCAGTTTGGCAGACAATGCAGTTTTCTTTATACCAAATTTTAAGCAAAGTTCCCTTAGCTAACTTGAAGAGCCGTTTGAGTTGAAGTCCGTGTGGTAGTAGCCCTCCTAATTTCGTCTTGTTAGAGCCTCGTTGTCCATTTTGGTAAGGGAGCGAGGCTTACCTTCAGTTTTAGATGAGCTAAATGAAACAATAGAGAGTAATGGAGGTTCTCTTGTTTCCGTCATTCTGGCGAGACTTTATTAGTAGTGAACATTCTCAGTTTACACACGTGTTGAAAATTAGTGTTACGAAACTGTAGGTGAAGTATCAGCATAAACTGAGATAATGATGTAGCTGTTGTAATTTCGAGTTCAACTGGAATCGGTGAGAACTGTAATTTTTTATAAAGAGCCACTCTTATGCAGACATTTGTTGTGGGTAATTACACGTTTTGTTCTAGTACAAATAATTTGTCTGTCTCTCTATGGGCAGAGCATATTACAACATAGCTTGATAATCAGGCAGGGGTTTGATTTAGTTTTATAGCAAACCTCCCAGAGCAATATTACTAATAGTGTTAGACTGTGTTGATTTTCAATCATAAATTGGTAAATATAAATGTATATACTATATACGTATACACACACTATGCATGTATATACACACAGTGTCGTGGTCTAGGATTAAGAACCTGCAGTGGGTCTTTTCTGAGGGATGTGTCTTTCACGTTGTTCCCAATTCCTTTGTCTATTTTAAAATATGCCATGCAGTAAATCATAATTCTGAGCAATTTAACTAAACCGCTTCATTATTTATATTTTTTTTAACTGGCAAAAACCCTCCATATAAGGTTCAGTAAGAAAATTAGATAATATAGTGACATTGGAACTCAGGTATATAAAAGCTGAAATACTGGTTACATGCTATAAAGATGCAGTCATCTATTAATAAGTTAGATCTGCTAGTAAAATAAAAAATCAGTTGTCACAACTAAAATATACAGAAAACATCCTGAAAACTTGTATATACAAAACCACTTCAGCTGTACAATCTTCGAAGAGAGGAATAGTAAACTTGTTTTTTTCTTTATAATATAGACTTCTATGAAGTCATTCCCCTTTATTTCATGATGGTGTCTTAGATGTGGTTTAAAAGAGAATTTCACACTATTCTCTTTGTTTAATGTGACAGTGTGAGAAAGTGATCTTTATTCGTTCAAAAAACTCTGCATGTAGTCTATGTTTAGGTTCTTTTAATGTGTTTGTCTGTGATTTTTAAATGCTAAACATGTAAACAGATAAATTGTCAATGTTAATTCTGTATCCTGTCACACAACTGATCTTTCTTTCCTGCCATTTCTTTCCTTTTTATCTTTTTTGTGCGTTCATGTTGCAGTTGATAAAATTACGTGAAGAGGTGAGTACTTTCTTGCTTTTTGTTGTCTAGCTTTCCCTTTAAAGCTGAGTTTCTAAATCTGAAGTAGATCTTTTTGTTCATTGTTGCAGGGAAATCTACACAAAGCAAAACTATTGATTACATTGCTTTAAAATATTCACTGTTGTGCCTCTTTTCCCCTAATAATTGTATACTTACGTAGGAATCTCTAGATCAAACCTTAGAAATTAACATTCTTTGATAGTGGAATTTTTTTTAAAGGCACTAGAAAAAGAAGGGGAAAAAAAACCCACAACCTATTATTTGATCTCTGCTAGAATACTATGATCAAATCAGGTACAGTAATAACCATGTTTGCATCACAAAATCCTTGATAGGATAAATACATTTATATAGTGGTGTTGAAAGTGAAAGCATTGCTTTGGTAAAACCCTGCACTGAATCACTGAAAAAATTACACAGCATTTCACAATGTTTTGAGTTTGATGTGAGCTATTCAGGTAGCTGATGCATTATATTGGATATTGTACACTTGCTGAAAATACAGTACAGGTAGACCTACGCACACATATCAATATTTATTATTTATTTGTGAGTGCTGTAGATCTGTAGGTGTAACACTAGAGATCAGTATTCCAGAACACCTTTCTTCCAGTTATAAAATGACTCATAAATATTTAGAGAGAGAAGCCTGTTTTAATGGTCAGTTCCTCAAATGTTTCGGTATATTTTCTGAAATTAATCTCCTCTGTTCCTTACTGCTGTTGTATAGCAGGTACCTGAACTGCTTTTTAAAATTATTTCCTGTTAGCCACCAAAAAGAAGGTCTCAGTGAAGTCAAGATTACTTATAGGTCAGATTTCTGAAGGGTTTCATACGGAGAGTTTGAACCATGGAAGTATATGAATAAATATATTTAGAACCATGAGTATTTTGACATTGCATCTTTGTCTGGTATCTTCTTTTTGAAACATGTGCCCAGATATATCAGTAATGAATGCTGAGCTCTGCAGGAAAGGATTTGTAAGTTTTAGAAATGGTGATGACAAAGAATTGTGAAGTAACCAGATTAAGGACAATTACAGAGAATTCTTAAAAAGCAGTAAGATATTTGTGATATAAAGATTCTTTCACTAGTTCCCCGAATGCTTTATTTTTCTCTCTTCTCATGGAGCTGATGGTAAAATGTTAAAGCTACAGAGTAAAACACTTATCAACAACAAAAAAATTAAACAAAATAAACATGTAACCACATGAAAGCCCTCCCACCACTGCCAAGCTCCCCTCCCCAATACTCCCAGTACTTAAACAGATGACAATATTGTTGCAGGGGATTGTATAGCCTGATTTCTGAGATTTTTCAGAAGAACGGGGTTCATTTGCTCATCCCTTTAACAGCTGCATGTCTACTCCTGTGCTTTTGTAAAAGAATGTAATGGGATGATTTTTGCTTGCAAACGTGTATTATAGCTTTATAAACATAAAGATCCCTAATTTGTAATGTTAGTATAAAAATTAATCAGACATAAAGAACAAAGCTGCTATTTAACTCCTGTTCTTTTGAAAATAGCTATGAAGGAAATAAGAAAATTCAGGATGTTATTACAAAGAGCTGCAACTTGGGAGCTGGGCTGAACTCAGTCATACCTTTTGGAGCTTATAAATCCTCTTTGTTAGCCACCTAAAAAAAATTGACATTGCTTCTGGTAATTTTCCTTTTTGCTTTTCCTTGCCAGTCTCATAAGATACTTTTTCCTCTCTCTGCATGTTGTGAGAGCAGGAACAAATAGAACTAAGTATTTATTATTTTGTCTAGATCAAAATTGAACAGGTAGAGAGAAAAAGAAATTTAAAAACAATTGCTAGCATTGTGCTCTGTGCACTTGGGTACCCACTATGTGTTGGTTAGATTGTAGCTGCAATGGTGTTTCTGTACCCAATACAAAATGCACATTAAAGTTTAAATGAAGGCTAATACAGTGACTCAGGCATAATTTTTAACTTGTCACATAGTGAAACATCAAGGCATCCCCAATTATAGTTCTCCTAAGGAGGTATGAACTGATCTTAAAAGAAATTGTGGTTTGCCACACTGTTTGTTAATAAAACCTGTGCTTCCTCTCATTACAGGGCTCTATTCTAGCACACTTGCCGTACACAGGCTTCCATGGAGGCTGTGTCACTCTGTCTTTTGAGCTCCTGAGATCTCAGTTTGAATCCAGCCCACATGGAATGACTAAATCTCTAGTGATAGCGTGCCACTTTGCAAAACTTCCTTATATAACTCCAGATAGAAGCTGTTTCTGAAGCTGCAAGATGTACTGAATCACCTCGCTACCCAGCTCACTGAGAGCAGGGGATACTGTGGGAGAAGGAGTTTGGGGAGGGCTGGGAAGTAGTTGAAAGCATCAACTGCTACTGTAGGGCTCTGATTTCATGACCAAAGAACAGGGTCCTTCCAAACCTAAACAATGTAAATCACACCACCCTCTATGCTAAAAATTAAGATCCTTTACTGAGTGGCTTGGGTGGAAGGGTTGTGAAATCAAATAAGAAACAGCTTTGAGTTAATGTTTGCATCGAGTTCACAGGGCTTTAGTATTCTAATTGCTCACAGTAAAAATGAAGTGAACTGTGGGCTTGTAATTTACATTTTAGATTAAATGTGGCTTATATAGTAAATAAAAATATACAGTTAACTGCTAATTCTTTATGTTGAGTATCTCTTCCACATCGTAATGTGAAATCTGATTATTTCCCCCCTCTTTCCCTTAACATAGCAGGATAGGCTTTTCATTTCCAGTATAGCACTACAGCACTGAATTTTTGTCTTTCTCTGTAATTACAACATTCCACTCTTTCTGTTCACTCACAGCCTATGTATTTTTTTCTAAAGTACTTCCTCTCTAACTTTTAGGATTCTTACCTTCTTAACTCCTTTTTTGTGTCCTCCCCCTTCTCTTCTACTCTCTTTCTTGAGAGACTTGTGTGTACTAGTGTTGGGTTGCTGATATTTTTTACAAAGTTTAAAATATTTAACACTAGCTCTTCTTTAATGTCGTTGGGGGGTGGGCAGTATTTGGAGAAAGGCACTGCAAACAGACACTTTTTTACATTCTAATGGGCAATGGAGAGGAACCAGCAGTTGTTACGAAAAGGTGCTTTTTAAAAAGAAATTAAGCAAAATTAACACTAATTATCTAGATTGACCATGAGTACTAAGAACACGCACCACTCTAGTTGCTGTCATGATTTCAATTACAGCATTGTAACTTATGGTTTTAAATTTTATTAAGTGCTTGTGCTGATTTATTTTTTTTCCTCTTAGTGGCCTGCCCCCCATGAATGCAAAAGGCTTTTTTGCAATTTACTCTTAACCTATCCACTGTGTATTAGACAACTCTATTAATTATTATAGACTGTTATTGCAGCTTTCCTGACCTTCACATTGGGTCCTATCTGTGCTGATCTAAATGCATTGTTTTAATGATTTCCAAAAAAAGAAAAAGAGAGGGGGGGAAAAAAAAAGGAAAAAAAAAAATTCAAGGCAAGCTTTGATGTGGCTTTAGCTGCCTCGATCGTCTGGCCGCATCTCAGAGATGTGTCACCTATGCCGGGAGGGAATAGGGAAATCACGTTTTGAATGGTAATGATAACATACTAATCACTTCCTTTCTTTGAAGATAGAAGCGAGATATTCTGTCAGCATCCCTGGCTGCTAGAGCTTGGAGGCACTGGTCTAGGTGTATTAGCTTAAGTGTGCATGTCAATACAGCTTGCATCTCCCAAGATCCATAGGGGCTCATTAGAGCAAGGTAGATCGTTTCGGTAGACAGCCACTCAGATAATATGTATGGCACCTCCTTTTTTTATTATTATTAGAAAGCATTTCTTCAATTTTTAAATGACATCTGTCAACAAGGCAAAGTTATGAGAAATATTTTTTGACAAATATCCAAAATGTTGTTTTGGGGTGAAGGGGTGTTTGGAAAGGTGTGTGTTGTTACTGGGGGGGTTGGAGGTATGTTTATACTTTTTGATGGCTTGATTAGAGCTAGTCTAGGATCAAATTTCCAAAGGAAATGAGCTTACATGTTGAACTGTTGGCATTCTGGGTGGTGAATAAACTAATGAAACTAATAATTTCACTTTTTCATTATTGCAGACTCCCCAAAGTGAAGATATATTGGAAGATGCTTTTTCCTTTTTTTAACTAGAGTTTATTGTTGTCTCATAAATGGGCAAATGACTTCTGGAAAAAAAATATCTCATACCTCTGTGTGTATTATTTATATATTCATATATATATTTAGGCATAAGAGATGGAAATCAAGAAACCAGTGTTTTGTTTCTACGTCTTTTTACATCAAACAGTCTGAAGAATATTCATGCTGTTCAGTATTCTGTATGAATAACTCGTTTTTATCACCTCACTTGAGTAGTACACGTAAAGGGAATATATCCTCTGCTGAAAATTAAGTTCGTGTTAAAAGCTACCACTTGCATTTAAAGTGATGATTTCATCAAACTGGAGTTGAATAGAAATCATGGGTGATTGCATACATGTGTCACAGGGAAATCTGTTTTGGATGTGCTCTTCAGATGGATTTCTCACATAATAGTCGCATTCTGGTTTGTGAGTTCATGTAATAAAAGTGAAGCACATATTCCATGTTTCAAAACAAAAATGATTGGTACATATAATTATGATTGATCATAGATCCTGCCCCTTCCAGTGGTCCTTGTAACAGGCTCTTCCATAAAATATACATGGGTATTTTTATGTTTTGGAATACGAAAGCACAATTAAAAAGGGAGGGAGAACGTTGTAGGCTGCTGCCTGATTATTTTTTCCCCCCTCCCTCTCTCTCCCCTTTTCTTTTTCAGAGGGCACATCTGCTCGATAACACAGAGAGGCTGGAAAGGTCATCTCGGAGACTAGAGGCTGGATACCAAATAGCAGTGGAAACCGGTAAGAATTCTGAGAGTGAGCAAATTGTCTTGCTTATGCACAGCAGTCTTCACAACACATGACATTTCAGGGAAACTTCAAAGGCGAAACAGAGACAGCAGCCCGAGATGTGGTTTACATATTGGGGAGACAATTGGGAGCTTATTTGCGCTTATCTTTTTTCAAGTTAAAAGGCATGACATCTACTGAAAACAGTTCCTGAGGTTTAAAAGTATACATCTGAAAAGAGATGGAATACTTTGTCTAAATTCTACATTTGTCTTAATATGCAGTTACATGTTGTCAGTTTACCCACCCGCAATGATTGCTAGCACACATTGCAGACACCACTTGTTTTTGTCTTTTACTTTTATTCACATATGTAAAAAATAACATTTAAATAAATCTATGTGATATTAACTACAGGCAATAGATAACAAGGCTATCAGCTCAATTTTCTTGCAATCAGTTCAGTGACTGATTAAGCAGCTGTTTCTGTGCAATGGAAGAAGTAAACAAACCATTTACAGATGGAATAAAATTAAGGGAGAAGGCTAAATTGGGGCTCAGTTATTGAATTAGTGCTTTTTTTTTAATTGACTGCAACTTTTCAATTGATATTTTCAAATTTTTGTTTGCTAAGTGATAGCAACTTATAGTGGGTTTTTTTAGAACCAGCCGTACTTAAACCCCCAGAGTCTAATCCCCTTATATAAAGCTTGTGCAAAGTTGCAGAAAGTTTCAGAGAATGTGTATTTGAACAGTGCAGGAATTTTCTGGCAGAGAGTCACAATTAATCGATCTGTTCCAATATATTTTTGGAATTAAGCTGAACCCTTGTAGAGTTAAATGTGGCTGTATTAAATGAATGGTATTACTTGAAGTGCCTGCATTTTAATTATTCTGGGCTTAGTGCTGTGCACAGTAATGAAATGGATGTATAGAACACACAGTGTAGATTTTGGAGGGGACAAGGAGAATGAATTCTCTTATGCCAGAGGATGACATGTTACTAGAATTTAACATATTGTAGTGGTTAAGTTTGCCTTCCTGCAGATTTTCAGGTCAGTTCTATCAATAGTTGTAACTTTTGGTTTTAGAAGAACTATTTTAAACTGGTCAGAAATGATTCCTGATCTGCTTTAGTTGAGACTGTATATAAAGAAATTGTATATAAAAAATCAGACTGAGCCTTTTGGGGAAGAGATGTCCTATACCCTTTAGCCTTTTTTACTCCACGTGGAATTTGTTTCATAGAGTTGACGGTCATGTTAACTTCCATTACATATCTCCATGGAGATCTGTGAGAAATATGATTGGACTGCAAATGTGTGTGTGTGTGTGTGTGTATATATAGATATATATAGATATATATAGATATATATATGTTGTCGTGGTTTGGCCCAGCTAGCACAACAGCACCACGACAGTTTCTTGCTCGATGCCCCCATTCACCCCCACCCTCGTTAAGATGGCGGAGGACCCAGTGAAATGGGAGTAAAAAGATAAGCAAGATTGTTGTGGATTGAGACAAGGGCAGGGAGGGCTCACTGCCAATTATGGTTCTGGGCAAAACAGACTCCAGTACTCGACTTAGAGAGGAAAGTAGGAAAGTTTATTCTACAAGAAACAGAACGGAATAAAAGCAAAAAGGGAGTAGGATGATGAGAAAATTACAACCAGCACTTTAAGATCTCCCTCCCCCATCCCTCCTTTCTTCCTGGGCCCAGCTCACTGCTCCCGATATCTCTACCTCCTCCCCCCACAACGGCTCAGGGGGGCAGGGAGTGGGGGATGTGGTCAGTCTCTCACAGATGGGCTCTGCCGCTTCTGTCTTCTCAGATGAGGATGACTCCTGGCATTCTTCCCCTGCTCCAACACGGGGTTCCTCCCCCGGAACACAGTCCTTAACAAACTTCTCTGGTGTGGGTTGTTCCCAGCAGCTGTGGCTTCTGCCGATACAGGGTCCCTTCCTCGGGACACAGTCCTTGGTGAATATCTCTGACGTGGATTCTTCACCGCGGTTGCAGGGTCCCTCTCTCGGGACAAGGCCTCTTCTGGGCATAAGTTTAATGAGCTGCTTTGTCGTGGGTTCCTCCCCACAGTTGCAGCTGTGGATATTGGGTCCCTTCCTCGGGACAGGGCCTGCTCCGGCCATAGTGATAAAGGGCCCCTCCTTCGGGACAAGGCCTCCTCCGGCCAAAATCACTGTCCCTGGCTCAGGGCCTTTAATGAAGTGAATTGCTGCCCCTGGTCCGGGGTCAGCTTTAGCAAAATGAGTCTTTGCCCCTGATGCGGGCTCATTATCAAAATGAGTCTCTCCCGCTGATGTGGGGTCTTTAAAGAAATGAAAATAAATCTCAGCTTCACCAGTTCTCTCCATAGAATGCAGGGGAGTCTCTGCTACAGTACACCTCCTCCCTTTCATCACTGACCTTGGAGTCCGCATGGTTGTTTCTCTCACCGTTCCTACTCCTTGCACCACCACCAGCCAGAAGAAAAGAAGAAGGGGCAGAAGAAAGAAAGAAGATGGAGGAAGACACCTCCCCTTCCGGCTTCTTCTTAAAAAGTGATCGTGGAGGCGTCTAATTGGCTCAGCCCCAGAAGTGGGTCTGGCTCAGAGCTGGGGAGAGTTGTGAGCAACTTCTTACAGGAGCCATCTTTGCAGCCCCTTCCCCCATACCAGAAAAGGCTGTCATGTCAAACCATGACATTCCACCCCTCGCCTTCACGAATTGCTTTTTAAGGAGGTGTTAAAAATCCACCCCTCGTCCCTTCACCAAAGGTAGAAGCACTTAAAACCTCAATAGTCAGCAGTACAGTTCATGTTTTGCCCGTTACCACTCCCAATTAGTATCCTTGTCTCAAATTTAATCTGTAATGCTCCAAGTCCCACAGACTCGGGGCCCCACGTTGGGCGCCAATAATGTCGTGGTTTGGCCCAGCTAGCACAACAGCACCACGACAGTTTCTTGCTCGATGCCCCCATTCACCCCCACCCTCGTTAAGATGGCGGAGGACCCAGTGAAATGGGAGTAAAAAGATAAGCAAGATTGTTGTGGATTGAGACAAGGGCAGGGAGGGCTCACTGCCAATTATGGTTCTGGGCAAAACAGACTCCAGTACTCGACTTAGAGAGGAAAGTAGGAAAGTTTATTCTACAAGAAACAGAACGGAATAAAAGCAAAAAGGGAGTAGGATGATGAGAAAATTACAACCAGCACTTTAAGATCTCCCTCCCCCATCCCTCCTTTCTTCCTGGGCCCAGCTCACTGCTCCCGATATCTCTACCTCCTCCCCCCACAACGGCTCAGGGGGGCAGGGAGTGGGGGATGTGGTCAGTCTCTCACAGATGGGCTCTGCCGCTTCTGTCTTCTCAGATGAGGATGACTCCTGGCATTCTTCCCCTGCTCCAACACGGGGTTCCTCCCCCGGAACACAGTCCTTAACAAACTTCTCTGGTGTGGGTTGTTCCCAGCAGCTGTGGCTTCTGCCGATACAGGGTCCCTTCCTCGGGACACAGTCCTTGGTGAATATCTCTGACGTGGATTCTTCACCGCGGTTGCAGGGTCCCTCTCTCGGGACAAGGCCTCTTCTGGGCATAAGTTTAATGAGCTGCTTTGTCGTGGGTTCCTCCCCACAGTTGCAGCTGTGGATATTGGGTCCCTTCCTCGGGACAGGGCCTGCTCCGGCCATAGTGATAAAGGGCCCCTCCTTCGGGACAAGGCCTCCTCCGGCCAAAATCACTGTCCCTGGCTCAGGGCCTTTAATGAAGTGAATTGCTGCCCCTGGTCCGGGGTCAGCTTTAGCAAAATGAGTCTTTGCCCCTGATGCGGGCTCATTATCAAAATGAGTCTCTCCCGCTGATGTGGGGTCTTTAAAGAAATGAAAATAAATCTCAGCTTCACCAGTTCTCTCCATAGAATGCAGGGGAGTCTCTGCTACAGTACACCTCCTCCCTTTCATCACTGACCTTGGAGTCCGCATGGTTGTTTCTCTCACCGTTCCTACTCCTTGCACCACCACCAGCCAGAAGAAAAGAAGAAGGGGCAGAAGAAAGAAAGAAGATGGAGGAAGACACCTCCCCTTCCGGCTTCTTCTTAAAAAGTGATCGTGGAGGCGTCTAATTGGCTCAGCCCCAGAAGTGGGTCTGGCTCAGAGCTGGGGAGAGTTGTGAGCAACTTCTTACAGGAGCCATCTTTGCAGCCCCTTCCCCCATACCAGAAAAGGCTGTCATGTCAAACCATGACATATGTGTATATATATATATATATATATATATATATGGAAAGAATGTCTTTCAGAATGAAAGCCAAGTGAAACTGTATTGAGTTCCATAAAGTCACACTAATTCACCCCATTTTTGTGTCCATCTTTACTTTTCATCTTGAGTGGTGAGAGAGAAACATATATTTATTGTTCCCTAAACTCTGTGAAGACTAGTAAGGTAGTGATATTATATGACATTAAATAATTTTGAGATGATGACTTTGGAAATATTAACTTAACTATCATGTAGATTTTTGCAGAAGATTTTTAGGGAAATGGATCAATTATATTTAGTTCCTGGCACAGGTGGTGATGATTCTCAATATGAATGAATTTAGATTGAGTGCAATGAAAGGGCTTAGTTTTGGCGTTACCATGCCATCATTCTGTGTTGTGGTCACATAATAAAATATTCTGTTTTGGAGTTTTAATTCATCATTGAGTTGACTTCCCAATCCCCGTCTTGCTTTGATTATTACTTTGTTGCATAAAATATCTTCTCTATACACCACTGGTGAAGTCACTTCTGGAGTGCTGGCTGGACTCTCTGGTATAAGTCAGTCATTAACTTACTAGACTGAGTCCAGCAAAAGGGCATAAAGTGCATTAAGGAAGCATCTTTCATGTGAGCAGAAGCTGAGAAACCTGACACTGGTTAACCTGGAGAAGAGAAGACTCGAAGAGGAGCTTATCAATGTGTATAAATAGCTGATGGGATGAGATGAAGAAGAGGGAGCCAGACTCTTCTCAGTAATACCTGATGACAGGACAAAGGGCATTTGGCATAAATTAAAACCTCTAAAATTCCATCAGAACACAATAAAAGATCTTTTTTTACTGTGAGAATGGTCAAACACTGAAATAGGTAGCCCGAAGTGATGATGGATTGCAATATAAAGTGAGTCCCTACCTGTGAAGATACTAAGAATCCAGATGGGCACAGTCCTGGCCGTGGGTAGCTCTGCTTGAGCGGGCATTGAACTAGATTATCTCAACAGGTCCCTTCTCACCTCAGCCATTCTGTGATTCTGGGAGGAGGAGGAGATAGGGGCGACAGCCCTTAAGTATCTATTCTACTTTCTGTGGTGTCTTTTCACAAAGACGTGTATATATATGTTGCTTATTGTAATCAGTCCGGATGATTTTCACCTCTGGAATAAGTTGCACTTGGGTCTTTCTTATTACCTTAATCAGCAAAAATGCATATACTATTTTAACCTGCCCCTGTGATCATCTAAGGATTAATCTGACATCACATAACTAATTTAATGCAATTTCTCATTACCATTCCTGAAACTTACCATGATAAATTGGAAGCTTTCTTCCTGTTTGCATCTCTAAATTGATAAGCCCTTTCATCTTATGTACAGTTGTTCATACAAGCTGGGATCTGTTGGATGGTCTGACTTCCTTTGAGCAGTCCCCTTGATTCATGGGCTTCAGTGGTGTCTGAACAGGATGCCACTTATGTCATCATCTCTAAGACAATCCAACACTGACTGTCAAGCTTTCATAGTTTGTTGACTGTCGTTTCTTGATACTGAGGATACTGAAATCTATGCAGAAACCTTCTGAAAGATTACGCAAAGCCTTTAGTATTGTAACCAGTTCTGTAGTACTAAAGGCCTACTGTGAAGAGAAGGAAGTTGCTTTGTATAGTCATAGGGATGTGTTGCAAATGTAACAGGCATTTGAGTGGCTGATTTGGCAGACGAGTAAGTTCATCATTTGTGTTTTAATTGCCTGGATTATATGGCACAAACAGACATGAGGGAAATCTCTTGAGACAGAAAGGGAAAACACTGCTTGTTTGAATCTTGAAGGTCTTTGTTGTTTGTACTACATGGAGGAAGTTTTAGTATTGGCTGATAACACTGCAAGGTGCAATCATCTGCTTTTTTTAATGAAAATGTTTTTTAAAAGAATGTTTCCTGGTATTATTTTTCTGATTTTATGTTACCATCTGCTTTGTTGGTAAGGAGCAGGCAAGCAAATTTACAGCCTTGTTAGTAGGCATTTCTAACACCACTCATGACACTAGAGCTCAGTATTGTTAATTTCAAGTCATTTAGCCCGACCATATAGGCTCAGAATATGAGATTTTGAAAATGCATGGAAACTTCTGGTTTCAGTCAAAAGGAGAGCCTGTTGAATTAATCCTGATTAATCACAAAATTCTTCCCTTCTTGAAGGAGATATTTCCTAATTTCATGTGGAGTCTTCTCTGGAGGTTTTCAAAACCAGCCTGGATGCGTTCTTGTGTAACCTGATCTAGATGAACCTGCTTTAGCAGGTCCTTTCCAATCTGTACCTTTAGAGGTCACTTCCAACTCCTATCATTCTGTTATTTCCATACTATCAAAGTGAATTATAGAACTTCTTTATTTTGTGTATAAAGTATAGCATTGTAATGTATCTCCTTCTTTGTTAAGTCTTAGATATATTTGCTCATACAGGAGTATTTTGAATGAGGAGTAGTGCAAAATGCTTCATTCGTCTTCGGAGATAAAATTGGCATGCAAATGTAAAACATTGTCAGGGAGAAGAGAAGACCTTGTTGCAGAAGACCATTGTAGCCTGTAGTTGAATTGCCAGGGATTTCTAAGAAAAAGTAATCCCAGTGTTTATATAATATAGGTTTCACCTTGTTTTATGACAATGTAAGAGAGATTCAACCATTGAATGCTGTCCAGGCTTTCGTGGCAAAATTACGTTGCAGTTATTTATTTATATTTTTTCCTTCATGAACTTTGGATATTTCAAAAGCTTTCAGCATATGTAATTTGAGAAAAAGTGTTGAGCTCACTTATATGAGTGATGATTATTGAATATTGTGCTGTGTCTTTGAATCTCTGAAAGATCTGTGCTACTAGAAGAGTTTGTAGTTTGTGGGTAATAGATCTACTCTTTGCACTGAGTCTTAAAATTTTGTCTTGGCTTCTGTTTTTCTATCCATTTTTTAATATGTAAAAATGGTGTTTTAAAGAAAAGAAGTCAAAGAATGAAAAAATCTTTTGTTCCATTTGCAGAAGATCCTTCTGAATCTCAACTTTAGGTTGCTGAAATTTTTTTTTTTCCAATCCTCTTTACTCTTTGAGAATCCCGGGAGTATGTAATTCTGAAACACTTAGAGAAATGTCTTTGAGCAAGAGACATAACAGCTTATTTTCCACCCTTGTGCGACATGAATAGTTAGCTCTATTAAAAGATCTGAGCAAATTTCAGTGACTTTCACCTGTTGTAATGAACTACAGTCAAACTACTCTTTCTGGACTGAGTAGTAATACTCATGTCATGTAGTGGCAGCCTAGCTGACAGGCAGATGGTCAGACCCACCTCAAAAGTATTAGCAGGTGGAAAGCAAATGCAAATCTCATTAGACAAAGAGGTGTGTTTATTTCTTTATGAAGTAATAGTAGTCATTGTCTTTCTTATCTGCATGTAAAATTGTGTGGCAGTAGAGTGAATGGGTGAGTAAAAGTGTGTTAAGAAAAAGGCTCCTGAATGCAGGAATCTTCAAGTTCGATGACTTAAGCATGAATAGGAAACTATTTTAAAACAACTCCAGCAGGTGTCTTGCCAGATGTGAGTAAAGGAATTGGAGGTACTAGCACATTGTCCACAGTAGCAGGCCACAGGTCCGAATTCCCAAGTCCTTTACTGATGGAACAACCTGAACCCCAAGAACCTGCCTTGAAGGAACTTCTCCCTGTGCACTTCATGGGATGCTCATGCTGTTCAGATTTAATGAATGACATGCACGCTAGAGCTGACATAAAATATATGAAACCAAAAAAATTAGAAGAGGTATGTCCACTAGACTGATTCCATTCCATAATGGTTGCTAAAGCTGGTGATTGGCTTTAGTAAGCATTTCTATGACCTAACTAAAAAGTGTTTACTCCACTTAAAAAGTTTTAAATGGTTCTAATATTCAATGGTAATGTAACAAAATAACAAACCCCAATACTCTTTCTTGTTGTGATTTTGCATGCTTAGTAATTTGCTTGCATTAGTTAGTATCACTTGGACCTTCACAGTCCTGTTCTGTCCTCACGTGCATTCGTATTCCAATTACATTTGAGCTCTAAATAACTGAGAGTCTGGAAATAGAAACCAAGTTTTGAAAATCAAGACCTTGCTTCTAGTGTCCCTTGCTTTAAATAAAAAAAAGCTATTCCTGTCCCAGATATTTACACTTAATATCCACGTGTTTCATCTCTAATGAATTATTCATACATGTATATGTGAATACTGTATGTAAAACCTTTCATTAGAGAAAGAGGGCTTCTGAGTTCTGGAGCATATACCAATATCTCCTCCTCAGGTGTTTCTTTGATATGCCGGAACATCTTTCTACTGAAATCTTAATCCAAAGTTTCTGCAGTGAAATGAGTTTTTATGCAGTTTCCAGTCACCATCAGAGAGAGCTTTTTCATGATCCCTGTTTCTTCAGCTAGCAATGGTATTTCATGTTTCATATATAATTTTTTTTCTTTGCTGGCTGATTTCTATTAAAATCTGTTTATTGTTTCAGAAATTCATTTTGAAGTGGCATATTGCATTCCTACATCTCTAAGCCCTCTGCCCTTCTTCGTAGTCTGGGCTTTAAAGTGGGGAGGAGGAAGAAATAGGGAGACGATTTTGTTTCTGAGGATGTCAGGCCTCAAGAGTATCCCAGCTGCACATTCATGCGAGGAAAACATGTTTGGGTAGTGCTGCTGCCTTGTAACAAACAGTCAGAAGCAGCTTCGAGAGGGCATGGAGAGACCAAACTACTCAGTTTCCATTCCTTAGTGTTTTACAGTGCAGTTACTGATACAGGCAAAGTGTTTTTAACACCATCAGTTTGAATATTACTTGGTAGTTCATTGCTTGTCCAGTCACTGAGCTGCTACCTCTAGCTTTCTATCTACCACCTCCTCTCTCCATCCTTCCCAGCTTTACCTTCCTAATCTGGCTCCAGATTTCTCTTCAATACTTTATCTCTACCTAGATACTCTGGCACAAGTTTATTCAAATTCTGTCACCATCCCCATTTTCCTTAGTTCTGTATTTTCTCTTAAATATTTGATTTAACAGCAGTATGGGCTCTGCATGTTTGTAGTCGTGAAAAGTTTACCTAGTAACTCACCTAACCTTGCCTAGCAGTGTTCAAAGTCTGATCGCCTTACTCAGTGGCCCTCTGCATTTGTGTGTGTTGTCTCAAATGCAGGATATAGATTCCTCTTTTTTTGAGCATATTCATATATTTACAAATACACAAAGCATTTACCATAAAGCAAGGGAATGGTGAACTGTCATTTTTTAGATACTGTCCTCTAATTGCATCAGAGTACCAAAAGAGACTCTTTTCCAACTACTTTTTTTGAAGAGATGAGAAAAACTTATTTTTTAGAGTTTTTCACAGCCTATGCAGTATTGTAAGCCCATTTCTGTTACAAGCTTATCTTTTGGGTACCTAGCACCTTTCAACTGGAATTCCAATAAAATGAACGCTTATCTTTCATTTCAGTAGGTTTGGGATTATACCATTAGTGCAATAAAATAAAGACCCTCAAATCTGTTCAGAAGTACAGATTTGCTAAGGTATAGTCTGAAAAATAGTGACCCAAATTTGACCATTTTTGGAGGAAGTCCTAGGTTATTTGAATGTTCCCTAATTTACTGCAATTTGTTGTTGCTATTGGACAATTCAGCTTCAGTCTTGTTAGGAACTGGCATCCAGTTGAAGTAAGTTTGTTCAAGACTGATTTTTTGGATGAGCAAAACATTGCAAAAAACTTGTTAAAGATAACTTATTATATACAACAGAAAACACAGTTTTCAGATAGTAGCATCTTTATTCCATGTTAGAATGATGGAAACATTTTGATTTATATATCATAATCTTTATGCCTAAATACTTGCCATGTGCATTCCAGACAAATAATCATACAAACTGAAATCTGTATATATTTTCACAAATATATTTCACTTGTCATAGAGTACCTGTGAATAATAGTAAAGACTGAATTAGAAACTGAACTTGGAAGAAAACCTCATTTAATAAATTATTTTATAAGCACTGTACTGGACCACCTGTACAGCAAAGACTGTTCTAAGGGAAAAAAGAAACCCTTACTGAATTATGGACAGCAGCATTTCATGTGCTGTTGTCTTCTTTGTTGCCAACCCTCTTTCTCTAATATATTTACTTGTACAAGATGATGTTTATTGATGAAGATATTTATTGTAGCTAATTCCTAAGTCCATAGCAAAGATTTTGAAGATTTGTTGTTCTAATATAAATATGAAGATTTCTAGTCGAGGTATGTGGTTATATTTTTTTTATCTGAAGTTACAATACTTGCTTCTTTCAATTTTGAAAATATTTAGCTTCAGAAAGGTTTTTCCCTCTGATGATATTTGAGTTTGTTGATGGTTCTAAGTAGGTAAGGGAAATAAAAGAAAGAAGGATAAAATATTAAGTGGTGTTTCTAGCAGTCTGAGTAAACTCTCTAAACTATTTTGGTTTGGCAAAGGGATAATGGAAAAAGTCACCAGTTTCTTTCCTTCATATATATATATATATATATTTATATATAAAATCCACTCTCAGCCACTGTGCTTACATGTATCTGGGAGGTGTCAGAATTTCATCGAACATAGGATGTCCAGACAACCCATTTCAATAGGTGTACAAGATATGAAGTCATGCATATAGCAAGGAAACTGTCACCTTGTGTTGGCCTAAGAATCCAGGTTTCACATTCTGTCTTAGAAAAATAAATTTTGTCTTGTCTAAAAAGTTTCAGATAGTTGGGAACTACTGCTTGGTCTGTAATGACTAGAATTCAAGTCTTGATACATTGTCCTTAGACGCACTTGCCCTTTACTCACGATTTCTTGTCTTCCTACTATCCCATACCACAACCATTTCATTTGAACTTTCACCAAGTGAAATGAGTACGAAGTGGTAGTGACTTGGCAAGGAGAGTTAGTCTGTTAAAAGCTTTAAAAGAGCACACCTGAATAGAAGTCCACAAGTCCACCTTTTGACTTTCAAATATATTAATATCCTGCTAATTTAATGACTTTATTTGTTGATTTCATTGTCCACAGAACATAAGCTGTATATTTCATTAAAAAAAGAAGATTTTTGTGTGTTATTATTTTGGGTGCCTAAGTAAACAACATGATTTTCAGCAGTTTTTAACAGATTTTTCGCTACATGAGCATATCTGAATTTGCACAGCATGAGATCTTGTTGGGCAAAGACTTTTTGTATACAGCCTACATCAAGAGGAAAACTTGATGAGCTTAGACTTGACAAAATAAAGTTCACCCTAGGTTTGGAATTTTTTTATATTTCTTGTTTGAAGCTGCCTACCTTTGCTTCCTGTCAGGCTAACAATGTTTTCTTCCAATTGCACTAAAGAACAAGATTTAACATTTAAAAATTTACCTGTATTGAACATACTTTTCTAAGTAAAGTCAATATCAAAAGGATTTTCATGATAGATCATCTCTCAAGAGCAGTACTTTTCTCTTTTGCAACTTAGGACTGAAGAGTTATAGTTACACAAATACCTTTTTTAGTGGTAGAAATATGGGGGAGAAAAGCCTGAACTTCTGTCTTGAAGTGAGACATAGCAGCATGATATTGGAAAATGTCATTCTCACCCCAGTATGGAATCATCAAAAACCAGCTTACCTAGGTCTTCATATACTTCAAATTGTACTGTATTTTTTTATGCTCATGTTTATAGAATATATTTTCTCTGGTGATTAATGACATTTATAATCCCCCAAATTATCAACTTTTTGTGTGTGCAAACATAGAGATTTGACAAGTACTGAATGTTACAGAAACCTAGTCCAGTCACAGTTGAAATATCTCCTAGTATGATGTGTGGCAGGCATGGAGAATGTAACCTCTGATTTTTGCAAGGGATACTGGTCATCCAAGTCTCCGTGTTTAAATCCAACTTTGTTGCTTTTCAATTATATTTTATTTGTACTGTCTTGCTTTTGAACAATGAGACTTATCTTGATGTAATCCATAATACTAATTTTACTTGATTACCAAGCAAATGTATGCATTGTAAAATTGAAATTAATGGCATAGAGAGAGGACTTCAGTGTAGGAAGCTGTTTACTGTCTAGCTTGATTTCATGTCAGAGTGAGTTCAACTGCTGATCAGCAATACCAATTGTCTTTCTTAACTAGCATGATACTTTTCTTTGAGATGTTGCAGCCTTGTTTTGAGAAACTACTGCTAGTTATTGGCTACTAGCTGTTGTAAGGAACTGTAGATCCACAAAATTGTTGTTCATGGCTTTGAAAACTACATTTTCACAATTCTGTATTAGTCTATTGTAGGCTGCTTAAGCATTTCTGTCTGATTTTGTTTCTCTATATATCTTCTTGGCTTAAGAATATCTTTTTTTCCTTTGTACAAGCTTATCTAGTTCAATGGAGGGTCTTTCTTCTGAGTCTATGATTTTGTGTTCCTTCCGTATTTTGCAAACTCTTTGCTTGCTCCTAATTTCCAACATTACCTGTCACATTGTGGTTGGTTTTCTACCATTTGCTATTTGCCTCATATTACTTCACTAGCTCCAAAAATGTAAAATTTTACATGAAATTTTATACTCTTGGCTTGATCATCACAATTGTAATAAATGCTTATGGTTGTAAACATGCCCAGTTATTGGCAGAGCATAAATATTTTACATATTGAGTTGCAAGTGTATGTGTATAGATGCATTCATGGGTGTGCTGGGGAAGAGACATTGTCCATTTTGCTTAGTACTTTTCCAGAAAGATTTGCAAGATAAAAACTTGTTTCTGTGAATGTGGTCAAGCTCAGTATAGTGATATTTGAATCTGGATATCATGCGTAACTAATTGTTGTGGTTTGCATTTTTGTAAAATAAATTGTATGACTTATATTGTGTATCTTGCCAAGATAAAGATTGATGCAAAGGTAATCTCTCAGATCTACTTAACTGATCTCTGCTATGATGAACTTTTCCATATTTTATGGCCTCTGTGACTACAAATGTGAAGATTTTGGAGTGTTCATGTATTGGGAATTTGGTGGTTCTTTGTTTCTTGCAATATCTAGACAGATAACAGGCCAAACAGTTAGATGAAGAGGATTATTCAGTCCTTGCTTTTGTCATTGTTCATATAGATGCAATAATTCTATATTTTTATTTCTGAAAATGACTGGTTGTATTTGCTCTGTGTGTAAGTGCTTTTGCTGTTTTAGTGCCATAGTTTTCAGTAGTGAGATATCAAGTAGAGAAGTATTAAGAATGAAATAAATACCACGTTAATTATTTTTCCATTACTTTATTTTTTTCTTAATTAACTACTTTCAATTTTATGGTGATGATGTATTTTAAACCCAGACTAGAAACTATGATATTTTCTTAAATTCATTTAGAAATGGTGAGTCAAGAGCCTTGCTCAAATGTTAATGACTCAAGTGAAAGGTTTTTTTATTGCATACACCATAAAATATTCTACACAACAGAAATTCTCATATCAGCATAAATCTTGTCATGTATGAAATTACGTATTTACCATAACTATTTGTAACAGACTAAATGTTAACTTTAACACTGCCCCTAATTTGTCATTCCCATTTACTGTGTTTAATTATTTTAGATTTTAAATAACTTATCAGATGCAGGAATACGTTTTACTTTTTTGGACCAGTTGATAGAATGGTAGGGTTTGGAAGGGACCTTTAGAGATCAT
Source organism: Colius striatus (assembly GCF_028858725.1). NCBI lineage: Eukaryota > Metazoa > Chordata > Aves > Coliiformes > Coliidae > Colius > Colius striatus. The sequence goes on from NC_084766.1 coordinate 29,556,590, forward strand.
CTAGTCCAACCCTTCTGCAGAAGCAAGTTCACCTAGATCAGGTTGCATAGGAACATGTCCAGCCCCAGTTCCCGCAGCCTTTCCTCATATGAAAGATGTTCCAGTCCCCTGATCATCTTGGTGGTCCTGCGCTGGACTCTATAGTACTTCCCTGTCCTTATTGAGCTGAGGAGCCCAGAACTGGACACAGGACTCCAGATGAGGTCTCACCAGGGCAGAGTAGAGGAGGAGAACCACCTCCCTTGACCTGCTGGCCACACTCGATGCATCCTGGGATGTCATTGGCCTTCTTGGCCACGAGGGCACATTGCCGGCTCGTGTTCAGTTTATTATCAATCAGGACTCCCAGGTCTCTCTCTGCAGAGCTACTCTTCAGCAGTTTGACCCCCAGCCTGTACTGGTGCATGGGTTTGTTCCTTCCCAGCTGCAGGACTCTGCACTTGTCCTTGTTGAACCTCATGAGGTTCATCTCTGCCCAACTCTCAAGCTGGTCGAGATCCTGCTGAATGGCAGCACAGCCTCTGGAGAATTAGCCAGTCCTCCCAGTTTGGTGTCATCAGCCAACTTGCTGAGGGTACACTCTGTCCCCTCATCCAGGTCGTTGATGCAGATATTGAACAAGACTGTCCCCAGAACCAATCCCTGTGGAACTCCACTGGCCACAGGCCTCCAACTTGACTCCGTGCCACTGATCACCACCCTCTGGGCTCTGTCATTCAGCCAGTTCTCGATCTACCTCACTGTCTACTGATCCAAACCACACTGCTTGAGCTTTCTGATGAGGATGTTATGGGAGACAGTATCAAAAGCCTTGCTGAAGTCAAGGTAGATAACATCCGCTGCTCTCCCCTCATCTAGCCATCTGGTTATGCACTCACTCATGGTCAGTTAAGTAGATGAATTGTTATAAAGCAAACAAGTCTGTTCTACCAGTTTAAATTCATATAGAAAAGGGACAGGGTGAAACTTAATTCAGTAAATAACTATTCTGGATTCAGGATCAAATATAGTAAGTTATGTAGCTAAAGTTAGTACTTGTTGTCTCTCTTGCAATTGTTTGTAGACCTACTTAACCATTTTCTGAAGTAACTGTAAGCAGTTGACTCCATCTTTGGAGAAAACACCAATAAACACTACTAAAAATCTGACCCACAGAAATGCAATGACACAAAATTTTTGAAACAAATTAATCACTTGTAAATGAAAACTCTACTTGGATAAACTTGACTGTTTTACCCATGTTGATGTTGATGATTTTTTTTTTTTGAGGTTTTTTATTTGGATACTAAAACGATGAAGTAATGTTATTAACCTCCCTTTTCCATGAAAATTGCTTTAAATCCAAATTTTAAAAAGACTAAACCACATAACAAATAAGATTAATATTTCATAAGTTACACAGTTCTTAAAGAAGTATACGGAGGTGTGTTATATCCTCCTGACTACCCAGAAAGGACAAAATTGAGTTTGAAAGGATTTCTTTTGGTGCAAATTGACATATTTTAATGGCTATGCAAACAGAGTGCACGTTTCATTAAGAAAATAATTTAAGCTAGTGGTTCAAAATAAGATTGACAGAAGTTATTAAATTGCAGGTTACTAATTCTAAACTAATTCAAATGTGAATTTCTGTATATTTGTAAAGAACAATGTTTATTGTGGTAGTTAATTTTCCTCTTAGATACATAGTTATTTGCAAAATTATATTTCTTTAAATTATTTTATAAACTTAGATCATTTCTAACAAGAAAGATCTTTTATTCATCTGAAATGCTCTGCATAACACATTGCCACCATTGTATATATATTTGTTTTTTCTGGGAATGACTATGTTTTGGTAGCAAATGAATGTTTGAATATTTGCCTTGTAAATTTTTAAAACTTGAAGCAAAATTTGGAAATGGGCAAGTAAAATATTGAATTGACACTGGAAATAGCATTATATTATCTCCTCAGTTTTCCTTGCTCAAATACTGGTTGCCAAAAAACGACCCATGTTTTTGCTCATATCTACAACACAGCTCTGGAGTCTGAGTATAAACAATTTTATTTCTGTAAAATTGATGGACTTTCAGTCTTTCTGCTAATGTGTATCCGTACATAAAATAACATTTTCTGCTTTGCAAAAACCATAAAAAGTTCTTGAATTGTAAGGTTTTGCAAACAAGCTGAATATTATTAAAGTTTGGTAGTATCCTTGTTAGTTATTTTAAATGCTTACTGGCAATATACACGCTGTGCCTTGCTTGTGCTGTAAGTTCAGTAGTATCTGTTCAAACAAATATAGTTCTTTAGCAATCTAATATGTAACTTCCATGTTTTGAGATGCTATGTTATTGACTGACTGTTATAATGGAGTATCTGGTTAACAAAATATCCATGGGCTTGGCCTTTCTTGCAATTTATTTTCTTCTTCAGTTGTTTTCCAAGCGTACACTAGAGCCTCATCGATATTTGTGTAAATTATCAGGAGAGTAATTGCTCACTTCTGATTTTCTTTTAGATGTCTGAGTGTTTGAGTAACAATCTGCAAATTGGAAGCAAACTTTTTACAAGGGCCTGATCCAGTGTTCATTGAAGGCAGTAGGAAAGTTTCTCTTGATTTTGCAGGAGATCACTTTGGAAAGACTGAGTCCACAACTGTTATTTGACTGCTTTTTTTTTTTATGAGCTTTATTTTAATTTGGTAAAATACGTTAATGTCCACTTGATATCGTGTAGCCTTGAAGATGGATTCACTTTTTGATGTTGGGAAATAGCACAACGAGTGACCATTCTGTGCTTGGGAGACTTGGGAGTTCAGAACTGAAGATATAGTTCATGAAGCCAACACTTCTACTTTAATATAAGGTTTGGAGTATTTGAAAACTGTTTGAAAATGATCCAAGTAGACACTATTCTTAACTTTTAATGTTTTGAGGTTTTTTATTGTGCCAAATACAGTGCTTTCTTATCTCCAAAGATTAAATTTGCCCATTTTGCCTATGTAATATTTATGTATGGACAGGAAATAGAAGTCTATATCTAGATTTGTTGACCCCTGAGATATAATATTGACCTCAGTGAGTATTAACTTCTCAGATCAATAAATGCTGTTATTGACCTCAAAGAAAAATCAATAGCAGCTTGTTAATTTGCAAACTATGACTGCAAGAAAATGGTCCACATTTTGTTCTTCATTATCACCTATTTATATCTATATTTTAACGCCTTCAGTATTTTCACCTGGAGATCATCATGTTAAAACATTTCAATCCCAGCTGTTAGAAGGTTGGGGAGACAGACATATTATACATTATGGAATAATTGATGAGCAGTACATGTTATTTCCCATATCTCTTGAAAATAATACCCTGAACAGTTGTATATCACCTGGGTTGCTTTCCTTTTTTGAGTAGTCCATTTCATTTCATTTTCTCTGTTGTGTTTCATCAAAACAATTCTTAAAAGTACGATATTTTAGCTGCCAAAAGAACATTTCTACATGAATAATAAGAGGGATGAAAGACTGACTACTGGAAACTAAGAGACTGAAAGTGATCACTGCAAAAATCATAATTCATATACAGTGGATTTTTCCTATTTGCATAAGGATGACAGGTTTCTAGGCAAGAATCTACTCTGCAGCAGGCTGAGATATAACTCTGTGACTATATAACAAAGAAAAAAGTTTTAAATAACAAAGTATTAGTGGAGAGGTGTTGCTTTGTATTATAGTAGGTTTTGTATATAAACACTGAAATGTCAGGTTTTACATAGTTTGAAATGCCTAAAAAATGTCTGTTGCTGAAATTCAAATGTCATAACAGTTCTTCTGCATATATATCACTTTGATATTTAAACGTAAAAACCTCATAAATGATTTAATATTACTTTGGCCTTGTTATGATCTGACTGCCAAAAAAGGCAGAGACTGATTTTTCATCTGGTCTGCAGAGTAGCATTTCCATTCACAGAAGACAAAGCACAAGTCTGTCATTAATTGTGCTCGATACATCTGTAGTGATCCTGGCAAACTGATTGCTGTGCTTAGAAAACTTTTCTTTCATTAAATGACAATGTGAGATATATTAAAATGCAAAAATAAGACAATAGTTTAATTTTTCCAGTAACTGAAGTGAATGAATGAATGAAGATTTTTTTGCTAGTTTGATGGCTGTATGGTTTTACTGTTCAATATCATGAGCTCCCAGAACTTCATTTGTGCATCCATGTTGTCTTCTGGAGAGACAGCAGCAATGATATTATACTCATTCTGTAGATAGGCAGACCAAAGCATAATGAAGTTAAATTAAAACCATTCTGTACCTCTGAAGTTCAGGATGAATGAGGCTAGTGGAGATCTGGAAAGATGTTGGAGGTGATAATGCAGAATATTCTCTGCCTTACAGAAGAAATTCTGAATAGTCAGAAAGGACAATATCTACAAGCCTATATAGGCATCACAAACAGTAGGAACAGCTTTCCTTCTTCTCTGATGATCTGAGTCATCTTTGAGTAACCAAGGAGTTTGCGTCCTTCTACAAGAGATAGGAACAGAAGTGATAGAGGAAGTTTGGAGAGGGTCGAAAGTTCCTAGTCACACTGCAGGAGTAGGTAAGTCATGTCAGTTTTACAGTTTAGGATTATCTATTCTCAGCCCACACAGATTGCAGAGTAGCACCCCATGATCAAAACGCCAAATTGTCCGTGGTCTGTCAGAATTTTAGTAGTAGAACTAGGAATAAAGTCCAGGGCAACCACCCAAGCTCTTGATTGTGAACCAAATGTGGCTTCTTGACTCTGCAGACCACTTATTTTTCAACCTGGAAGTCTAGTCTACTCAGGAGCATCGTGCTGCAGTGGCTGGATCTCGACATGACACCAGGTCTCAGGATTACAGAGAATGGTGCTGGTGACAATTCTCATGGTGCCTTAATGACTGTCTGACACATAGTGAATTCTCTGCTCATAAAATGTTATCTTTAAGCTATACTGGATTTGAAGAGAAAGCCTTATGAATTCAAACTCCCAATTCTCTGCTACAAACACATAATGCTTTGTTTTCCTTTGTAATAGTTGTGGTAATCACCAGAATGGTTTAGGTAACTGATTAGAAGTTCCTGGGGCTGATGCTAGCTAGGTCTTACTTGTGTTCCCCAGGGCTCAGTGTTAAAGCCAGTTCTGTTTAATATCCTTATCAATGATCTGGACAAGGGGATTGAGTGCACTCTCAGTAACTTTGCAGATGACACCAAGTTGAGCAGTAATATTGATCTGCTTGAAGATAGGAAGGCTCTTCAGATGGTCCTGGCCAGGCTGGAGCAATGGGCTGAGGCCAATTGTATGAGGTTTAACAAGGCTGAATGCTGGGTCCTGCACTTGGGCTGCAACAACCAATCCCATGCCACACTATAAGCCCAGGGCAGAATGGCTTGAAAGCTGTCTGTAGGAAAAAGACCTGGAGCTGTTGGTTGACACCCAGCTGAACAGAGCCAACAGTGTCTTCAGGTGGCCAAGAAGGCCAATGGCATCCTGGCTTGTATCAGGAATAGTGTGACCAGCGGGAACAAAGAAGTGATTGTCCCCCTGTACTCAGCACTGATGAGTTCACACCTCAAGTGTTGTGTTCAGTTTTTGGCCTCTCTCTATGAGAAAGACATTGAAGGTCTGGAGTGTGTCTAGAGACAGGCAACGAATCTGGGGAAGAGTCTGAAGCACAAGTCTGATGAGGAGCAGATGAGGGAACTGGGAGTGTTTAGCCTGGAGGAAGCTGAGGGTAGACATGATCGCTCTCTACCTGACAGGAGGTTGCAATGAGGGGGAGTTGGTCTCTTCTCCCAAGTAACAAGTGACAGGACAATGGGAAACAGCCTCAAGTTGCACCAGAGGAGGTTTAGACTGGATATTAGGAACAATTTCTTCACTGAAAGAAATGGAACAGGCTGCCTAGGAAGGTAGTAGAGTCAACATTCCAGGAGATATTTAAAAGATGTGTGGATGTTGCAGTTAAGGACAAGGTTTAGTGGTGGACATGGCAGTGCTAGTTTAATGGTTGGACTTGATCTTAAAGGTCTTTTACAACCTAAATGATCCTATGATTCCAATTTACTTAAAAGTGTAGGAAATATTATCCACAGTGTTTTAGTTTTAAAAATGTCTTGTTCAGAATCCAGCTTATGTGGTATGTCAGACGGAGTCAAATTATATCTATGAAATAACTGAATTTACCTTTTCAATAGATGTCACTGACAACAGAGTTACTGATTTCCATAATTGAAATGTTTTGAGATTTTGCACTGATGGTCAGTGGGGCACAAGCTACTAATGTTATGAGATGAGATGTTTTGCTTTTACTCTCCACAGTTTGCTTTATTAAGGGAATTTTCCATTTGCTTCCTATTTTGGGGAAAAAGCCTCTACTTTATTAAAGTATATCAAATATTTGATGCCATAAAATGGATCTATTTTAGTTTGATAAACTAGAAATATGCTGCACTGTGAGGGTCATAGCTTATAATACATACTGTTAGTACTTTTTCATTTTTCTATATTAGGAGATTAGTGAAAAATAAGCTCTATCAATTAAGTTTTATTGCAAAATTATCTTCAGATGTACAGCAGTGAAGATGATATTGAGTGATAACACCAGAGTGGATTTTGTATAAAGCAATTATAGCTTGAAAATCACAATCTGAATGAAAATATTGCTCAGGGTTTTTTTGTAATCTAGCATTAATACCAAGAAACTCTTCCTTTGGAAGTGCTTAAATTACCTCTATTAAGCACAAGACATTCCTAAGGTGTTCATGTGTGCTATTGATTGAAAAATGCTTTACTGATACCTGGTTTCACTGCTCGTGCTTTGGCAAATCTGTGAAGTACATATAAGTGTATGGTTCCACCTCTTAAGGTGATTCTCTGTTTATATTACCATGTTTTCATTAAGATATTCTTTTGTTTATATTAATAACAGAATTCTTAATTCCAAAATTAGTTTATGTAGATACACTTCAATGCTATGAAAAATATAGCATTCTTAAAAGCAATGATTTACCCTGCGAAAAGAAGGAAGCTTTTTTCACAGTATAATGTAATACATATATCCAAATATGTTTCTTTGACATGTTATTCTGGAGTAGAAATTGCATTGAGCTTTGCAAAACAAAATTCAAGAACTTCAGAAGTGAATTGTTTAACTCTGCTCATAATGAATGAAATGGATCTGAATGGTCAAATCATTCCTATTGTAGTGTTTCATTCTGCCTTCCCACCTTCAGTGGGACAGGCAGCCCCTCAAAACACATAAAAGTCTTTCTTGATTTAGCAAAAAAACCCAAATCAAATTGTTTAGGAGCTGCCAAGCACTTCAGTCCCTATTTGTGACATAGGGAATTTTGCATGTTAGCTTTCTTTCCTTTTGGAATAGCATACTTCAAAAAAACCATTTTATTGAGTGCATGTAGAAGAGAAGAAGCTCTGTAAAATGCCCAATTTGGAATAAATTCAACAGTACCTTAAGGAGGGTCAAATAATTTCAGAAGCGTATCAGTTGTACTCCATTGTTTCATTGTCGATAAATAGTTTGTGGCTCTGACCATATCTCCAGTGATGCCAGCATGAATCAAGACAATTGAGTCAAGTGGTTACAGGTTTCCGTCCTTTCAAATTGATCAAATTGAAATAGCCCATTAGGAATTGATTTAAATCAGTTTAGATAAGCTCAGTCTTAGTCCTGGCCCTTGAGGCTTTGGCTACTGAAAGTTCACTTGAAGCTGGACATATACCAGCTCCACAGGCCATCAACTTTATTAGTGTGGAGATAAGCTGATTAGATCTTGTCAATCAAAGGTGCCAATATCTCAACGGAGTGTCTCTCCCAGTCTTTCCTTCTTTGTTGCCTGCTTCAATGCCTTTTAAAAAAGAGAGAGAGAGCAAGCAAGCAAGAGAGAGATGTGTGGTATGCGTCCCCCTGGTTGTCACCAAGCAGGGTGCAAGGGTACTGTGATGATGTGATGACTATATTAAAGAGGACATCAATTTGTTTTAAAGTGTTTTGATTTTTTATGGTGGCATTAAGAGAGAGAACATTGTGGTTGCAGCTTTACTAGAAAGCAAAGAGTTCTAGAAGGAGGGGGGGAAAAAAAAGGGGGAAAAAAAAAGTGTTTCTTTGAAACCTACCGGGTCTTTGAGTCTTGCTGTGCCAATGGGCGCTTAAGTGCTCCTGTAACTGGCATACTCTGATCCTCCACCAGCTCAGGTACTATTCTTCTCTCCAAATTATTCATTTATAGAAAATGAAAAGATTTGTGGATGTTTAATCCTTGCAGAAGTAATTTTAAATGTTTGGGAAATGTTGGGTTATGCCACTAAAGAGCGTGATGTTACAATTAACAGTCTGGGAAATTACAGCATGCATTAAGGTCAGGTTAGAACATATGCAGTGACCCTGTCTCTGAAAATTAAACTATACATGCACTGAATAGATAGATGCAGGTATTTGCATCTCTGCTCTGTAGAGGAAAAAACAGATAAACAGAACATCAGCTGTAAAAATCTAATAGTGTAGCATTACAGCTTGAGGCTTCACCGTATAGTTAAAGATGATATAGAGGAAAACTGGGCTTTTGTTCTTCACATCTGAAGTTTGCTCACACCATGCCTCCCTCATACTTCAAATGCAAACAACAGAAGCCCGTCCTTTTCTTCCATCACCCTACGCTCACCACCCAATGAAGGCTGGAGCTTCAGTGCTGCAGAACTACATTGCTACACTGGATTATCTCTTTATCAGTTATTCTTCACTCCACTATATCAATTTTCCACTAACCAATCAGACACTCCTCTTAGAAAAGACTGTTTGACTATTTCTTCTAGATAAATGTATTTATAGCTGCAGCAATCCACACAGACAACTCATGTGCTACACGTTTTGGGACAGAGAGGGAATTACTTGCTCCTTCCAGAAGACTTCAAGTGTGTCCCTTTCAGTTAATGCTGCTATTTGGAGATATTCCAGGAAAAAAAACATCCAGTATTTCTGTGAAGATCTTAATTACTCATTTGGGTACTGGAATTCAAACAGAACTGTTTTATGTTGCATACCGCAACACTGTGTATTTACATAGAACAACAAGATGCTCCTTTCTGATCTCACCTTTGTTTCTTGCCAGTCATTCTTTCCAGCTCCCTGTTCAGTCTGTGTGCTGAGGGGAAGTTACTAGCCAACTTTAGCACACGGAGGATATTGTAACAGTAATCCCTCTGCATTATTCAAGTAGGAATTTTCATTTGCCACTCCCTAAAAAAAGATGAAAAGTTCTAAATGGGTGTAAAGACACTTATGTGGGATGAAATTGTAAGGTAGAATAGCCCTATTGCCTTAGTGTAGCTAACTAGAATGCCTTGATATTTAGATGTGTTGATAAGGTGTAAGACAAGCAGTTACAGTCAATCTGAAGCAAATTTTTTGAGAAGATATTGAAGGAAATCTGTCTAGGAGACCACTAACAAAATGATGGACATTTTTCCTCCAGCTACTTCCCATATTGAAATCACTAACTCATTTTGAAGGCTGAAAAGAAAGGTATTGTATTTCCAGTTGCTGTTTGGTTGATCTTCCTTACCTTCATTAGTCAGATTTTTTCAGTCTGTTTGTTTTTTATGCAGTCATCTTTGAAAGCCCTTTTATTTTATACTGGTTCTGTGGAATTGTGTAGCATAGAACTAAATCAACAGTATGAAAACATGATGATAATGTTTGATAGTAGTCTAGTATTTCACAGTAAGACTGGATAATATGTTTATGAGTTCCCAAATAATGTATACATTATTAAAAAATAAGATGTACTCAAAAATTATAGATAAATGGAACATATGTTTTGTCTTGGCAATACCAACAGTGTTAAATAGCATTTTATCTCTTCTTTCCGTCAAGTAGCAAGTGGAAGAGCTGAGCTCTGTCTTGATGGTTGAGTCTAATGCAGTTTTGTGGTTGTGTTTAATTCAACAGACTCTTTAGTTAATACTTAAATTCAGCTTAATATAAGGCCAAATATGACAGTAAATACGATTTCTAGAAAGATGCGTTAGCCAAATAAACAGGGCAAATTTTTACTCCAGGGCTACAACTGCTGCTGAAGTTACTTGAAGTTTGCATCATATGTGTACTATATTTGAGGATGAGTGTGCCTAATGAAAATTACATATGCTTGTAAACATCCTCCCATTGTTATTTAATAAAAGCAAATCTAGAACATTGCTGGAAGGCCTTGTATGTTAAGGCTCTCCGACAACAGATTTGTAATGTTTGTATTGAAAGTCCTTAAATGTCATTTAAGGAGGGTCTGTGACTTTGAGGCCGTCATCTTCTTGAGGGAATGGTTTCAATGTGGTAATTCAGTTTTGTACACAAATAAAAAACTGGCAGTGCTTGGGGTATTTTTGCCCTTTGGAAGTTTTATTGCTCAAGAATCAAGGAACCCATTTGTTTCATGGCATTGTTCGTGGCTTAGATGTGAAAGCTTGAAAATATCTTCATCAGTAAACTTTTTCCTTTGTGTTTGTTTCTTTTTTTTGCCTTTTTTTTTGAGAAAAAGGAGACTTTTTATCACTGATTATTTCATGATCGTTTAATGAATGTGTTTCAGTCAGATAAAATAAGAAAATAAGAACTGAAGTTAATTACTCTGTGTACATATACTCCATATACTCCTTTGGCAAAGTTCCCCCAAGCCATCTTCTAGAGAAAATATTTACTGATTACCTATATGCCGATCAGTGTACAGGAGTATCTTGCCTATATGACACTAGAGGCCAGGTTAAAGATACTCGGCGTGAACTATGAAGCACAGAAGCAAAGATGTTTTAGTATTTAAAAAAACCTAAAATCAATAATTGTTTTGTGTTCTTCCTTGGAGGCTAGTCCATCTTCAAGCATTAGAGGGCCACAAGCATCCATTTTCCCTCTTTACCCTGCAGCTTTTGCCAGTTTTCTAACCAGGGAGAAACGTAAGTGAATATTGTAAAGTTCAGATTGCATAAGCTTCCTTTTCAGAAGACTCTTGGTTTTAATGTATTTGACAGAAAATGTAATTTGGACAAAGTCCTCGTTTTTTTTTTTTTTACTTTTAAAAATCATATTCTCGAATTGTGAGGTAACACAACTTTTCTGCCTTTAGAACAACAACCAGATACCTTTGATCTCTACATTTTGGGAATTCTTATTAGCTTAAACACAATTGTTTTCAGGAAGAGCCCTATGAGGAGGGAGGATTTTTCTTAAATGGGAAAAAAAAAGAAAAGGGAGAGAGAGAGAGAGGAAAAATCTTTTCCTGTTTCTTCCCTGAGGCTGAACTGTTTATCACTCCATCCTTGTTCGATAGAAGTGAATTTTATAATAAAATTTTCCCTAATCGGGCTCTGTCAGTGAGGTGTCTTATCGTGGGGAGGAAAATGACACCGATCCTATCGAAAAACAGAGACGATGTCACAGTGTCCCCAATCACAGCTACTCAGCTTCCATATCTACCTTCTCCACAAACACCAAGCGCTGCTTTTTCATAAGAACATCAAAACCTAGCGAAGTCATTAAAATTACACCCGCGTAGAGTTGCAGGGATCAGCCGCACTAGCGCAAAATGGGATGTGGGAAAACAGACTCTCTAAATGTGCTAATTCCATTGTCACGTGTTTACGGCTTAATTTTAATCAGTTAAAAAAGCCACACATTGCAATAAATTGGCATTATCTTCTGTGACACCAGAGGACACAGTTGGTTCAAGGATTTAGAGGGTCGCTGGCAACAGCATATAGTGTTACAGACAAAGTATTTTTACGCTTGAACTACGGTAGCTAAGGTGCAATCCCCAGTTAAGACTGCAAACAAAGACTATAACCCACACAGTACTAAGTTCAACATGCAGACCACCTTCAGCCTGGAGACAGTGTAGAATGCTAAACTGAATATTGCTGAAGAACATTTTCTAATTTAATGGTTAAAGGTAATTTGTTGGCCAGTATAATTGAGGTTGCAGTTCAGTAGCGTTCTCTTATGTGTCCTGTGCCATAATGAAGAGGGATCTGTTGGAAAATTCCTTTTCCTGTATTTGCATTCCGTTTCTAAACTGATGGTGTTTGTTTACATTGTGCCATTAGATTTCTTCCTCAAAACTATGCATTACGTTTCCAATTCCTCTACTCACGGAATTGTAGGTAAATCAGCAAACATGAACTGAAATGTGATAGTAGTAATATTGCTGCTTCCAATGAAAGGTTTATGGAAAGTTTAAGTTTTCTAATTAGGTAGTATCACAGGTCACATGAGAATTGTACATGGTATTGGTCTCTACTCCTCCCATTTTCTTTCTTTTCCTTCCCCCTCCCCCTTAGACTTGTTCTTTCACTTGAAAATGTCTGATCAAAATGTTTATAAGCAGGAGGAGAATTATTTTCTGTAGAGCACTATGATGTAACTAATAAACATCCATTTCAATAAAACTGTGTCTATAAAAGTTGTCTAGTTTTATTTTGATGGATCAAACATGAAAAATATGTGTGACCGGATTAATTCTAGAATGAGCAAACAGAAAGCAACCAAAGAACAGTTAGAGTAGGAATTTAACTTTTACTGAATAAACAGCTCCTTTCAGCATGTGAGCATGTCCATAGCCAAACACAAATGGCTGTTTGAAACAGCACTGAAGAGCACTGCTAAATAAGTACACAAAGTCATTACTTTGAAAAATGAGATGTTTTTACTGTAGGATGCAGGTCGTCACTCTGCTGTTTCCAACATTTGATATTTTGGCTTGGACAATTTAGTACCAAGTATGTAACATATAATTTCCATGCATTCTAGGCCCTACAGGCTCTTTAAAAATAAACATGAAAAAGGCCAAAGAAATTATTAACAGTCATCAATGAAGAGCATTAGCAAATAAAGTGAAATTAGTATGTAGTTCTCTTTTGCATATAAAGAAACAGGATCACTTGACCTATTTGGAAACAAACCTGCAAATTTGTTTTAGGTGGAAAACAAAGGGACATTATCTGAGCTTGACTTAAATCCAGGATTTTTTTTCATTAGTTATATGTTTATCAAAAATAAGAGATGCTAATAATGAACAAAGGACCTTAAATATTTTTAAAAGGTTTTACACTCTTCAAATTAAGTTCTGCATAAAAAAAGTGATACCCTGAAAGAAGTTTACTGTCTGATTTTTCTGAATTTAGGATCTATTTCCATGCCTGCAGTTTTCTTTGTGATTTTAACTTAGGTTTGTAACGTGACGCAAGCTATGGTCTTGTGTACTTCTTACCTGTTTAAACAGCTTGACTAAATATGCGGGGTCATTTTATTAGAATAATAGGAAAAAAAGAATTGAGTGTCAATATGAACCACTGTTCTATGTCTGGATTAGCAGCAAACTCTGCATGACAAAAAAAAAAAAAAAAGACTTCTTTATGTCACTTCTTTTTGGCTTTAGACAGACTATTATGACTGTTTTCTAGAACAAAATGCAAACATCTAATTGTTGGAAAGATTCTACCTGAGAGTCTTGCCACTAGGTTTCGATGGAGATGTGCTTATATTCTGTTGGGAAGAGAGTGACATAATTTATTGTAATGCTTTTTATTTTGGTTTAAAATCTGGCAAGTTAGCTAAGGAGGTGTAACTCAGAGCAAGTGATACATGTCATGGCATACTATAGCTAGGTTTGGGACATCCACTCTGAATGAACTACCTGGTATTTTAACCACTCTGAAAATTATTACCCAGTTCTTCAGAGGCATGACCTGGTTCGAATGTTCCTTTCTCACCTTCTGTCTTTCAAAACTCCTTGATTTTTACAGTTCACAGCTCCTGTGCTGTAGGTAGATTGTGATCATGTTTAAGTGAAAGTGCCAAATTTGGTTGCTTAGAACTGAGTGAGGATTGAGGTGGGGAAAGGGGAGAGCTAACTCACGTTAGATGCATATAGAGCAGGAAGGTGTTTGTTGCTGTGTGTATTTGCGTGCATCTGTGCTAAAATTCTAGCTTCTAGCTATAAGCTAAGAATTTACTTGTTACTTACAGTAGAGTAGTAAAATAATTCAAACTGAATATATCACTTTGAAAACAAAAGTGTAAATCTAAGTAGGTGTTTTGTCTCTGAAAAGAACACAAAACAAGTATTATTAATGTACCAAACGTGCGTTTTAAGAGTTGTGAGGTGAAATCTTATTTTACATTCTGTGGTATCAGTTAATAAAAGATAAGTCAAAATCGTTGTTTCAGCTAGTGTCTTACAGAAAAAATATCAAAATAAATGACGCTTATTTATTAATTCTGTAGAATCACTCAAATTTGTAATTTCTGTTGTGGATAATTTCATTAACCTAGATCTATAAGTATGTGTATTATATTAAAGTAATCTTCCATTTATCTAGCTCATCGCTTTTGTAAATTATAGGTATGTTTGTTTACCTAAAGGGAACAAACCCAGAGGTTGGCACTCGTTTACAAAATTATAAACTTCTTGTGTTCTACTTTTGCACACATAGGCTGCGCCATTGAGCCACCAGTCAGATAGAACTGTTTTCTTACTTGATATTGTGTAATGGGTGGAACTAAAGATGTGCTTAACAGAACTGGATATCAGCATCTTTTTGTGTTTGTTACTATAATGGAATTTGGGGGAAATGCAGCATATTTCTAAGTACCTACTTGTAATGTTAGTCAGTGTCTTATAAGTTTGACCCTATTAGATTTTTTTTTGTATCCATAAATATGCTGTAGTTACTTTTTAATACAGTGCTTATAGCACAGTTATTTGCTCTTTTGAAATGTATATCAATTTCCTATAAAACATTTATCTGCATACTAGGGATATTTACACAAAAACCCATCTGGCTGTATTTGAGTAAGAGTTAAAATGCTGGTTAATAATATGCAAGTAGTTTAAAAGTGTTTTTCCTAAACAGGATTTAAACTTAAATCATTTCAAAAAAAGTGTCTGTCACTCTAACTAAAGTAACTTTTTCAGAAAGTGTAAAGATACGTTAATAGATATATTTGTATAAATATATATATGTGTATGTGTGTGTATATATATATATATACAAATATATGCACATGCTTTTAATTTAGGCATTGAATTTCATCCACACTGTAAGAACAACCAATTAACCAACCTATCTGTGAATCGGATTTTAGGACACAAAGTGAATATTATTACTGCTCGTCTAATTGGAGGTGTGAAATGTCCCGTAAGTCTAAGCAAAAGATTGTTCTACTCTGCTGAATTTGTAATACATATTAGTAATATATTTGAATAAACACTAACCACATCTAATATGGGGGAGAGAGGGGAAGGATCTCTGAACAGTTGTGATCAGAATTTTTAGGTTCCTAGGGGTTGTTGTTGTTGTCTTTCAGTGTTTGGTATTTTTACTTTTTTAATCAGAATATAATAGATGAAAAATGTAAGCATGTTTATATGAAATTAACAGTCAATGATATGAAGGTATTAGAAAAAAGAAGGAATTGCCTTGTGTAATGGAACTATTAAATCTTCAGTTAATAACTGATTAGTGAGATTCATACTCTGTAGATCTATAATATACTGTTAAAAATGCTGTATCTCTTTCAAAAGCCTTCTGTTTAGAAACTTGTATTTTAAGTACCAGTTTGTTTAATGCAGATAGTCTCTATTTTTTTCTGACTGTTGTCATTATAACTAGTTTTGCATGTAGCTGTGTGTGTTCCGTTTATGAATCTTTGTGGAGAAAATAGGAGGGTTTTGTGGGGATACATGCAATCATAAATCATTAGTTGCATCTTTTAAATCCTAGTTTGTATTACTGTGGCCCCTTTTTCTTTCTTGTCATTGTGGATCCAGGATCCAAGTTACCTGAAACACAAATTCTTCTTGGTCCTGATAAGATCACTTCTTATGAAGCAGAGTACATGTTTAAATGGTCATTTTCAAAACTCTTTAATATTAATTTCAAACATTGTAACAACATAATGTAATTTTATTTTAATATCATTCTATCAGGGTATTGTTTTACCATTTTTATAAGTTCCTATGTAGTGATGTGGTAGTTTTTCACTACCAACATATAATGATGTATTCTGAAAATGTGCTGTCACTTAAATGTGTATGTACTTAATTTGGTTGGGAGACATATGTCTGTGATCACTAAGAAATTACAATATAAAGAACAACAGAAAGAGTCATTAAGTTGAAGTATACCTACCTTGCATATATAAAATAATTACAAAGTAATCAGAAACTCTTCCTTGTTTTCTGCTAAAGGGATGTTGTATAAATGTTGCATGGGGCATGGAGTAAGAGGTTTTTTATACCAGTTCAGCTGCAGTTAGGAAATCTCCAGTATCTGCAGCTTGTATGTATAATGTAGTCCAGCACATCTCTGGCCTTGTAATTATTCTTACTATATATTACTTTGCAACTTCTATTACCATAGAACTAAGGATCCTTGTCTTGGATGAATACTCTGTTGTATTATTTGCTGTGTTGATACAGGGAAAAAAAATACTTTCTATTCCCAAAACCTAGTAATCAAAGAAGAGAAAGAAGATGGATGAGGATTGACAGGTTGAAAAGGAAAAGAAGAGCTGTGATGCATCTGTGGCCTGCATATGATAAGTTTTGGGCTGGTAGTTTTTTTCTTCTCAGTTTTTAGAGAGAAACTGAGAAAGTTCATACTGAGAAACATTAATTGTAAAGGTAATAAAGAAGTAGTAGGTGGAGCTGAAAATCCTCCCAACTGTGATGAGCAGTGAGAGAGATAGAGGAAGGGGTATTTGCTTGAAGATTTGACTGGTGAAAAGTTATCTGGTCATACATACTTGCCAAGAGGTTGGTACACTGAATTAAAAAATGAAGAAGTGCAATTGGCCTGGCCTTGAAAATGAAGGTGAGCAACTGTAATTTTACATGGGAAACTCGAGGCAGGCATGAAGGAAGTAGAGGGGAGCACTGCAAATAGAGGGATAAATTGCCCAAACCACCTGCTAGAAAAATATGAGTATTGTCAAGACCAGGCAAGAGATTATTTGAGTGATCAATGCAAAAGCTGATAAAAGCCTGGACAGGAGATTTACGTATCAGCTGACAGGAGAGTCTGTACTGTAGTGTTAACCTAGAAAGAATCTATAAGATTTTAGACCTAGTCTGGTAAAAATAACCTGAAGGTTATGCTTAGCTGTTGCAAAATCAGCAATGGTACACAGGAAAGAGTAACAGGGAAATTTGGCAATGTAGGAAATTTGAGAATTCTGTAGTAGTCACATGGAGCTTGAACCAAAGGCTGGAAATGTTCAGATACTTCCCTACAAGAGACAAGTCTTCCTAGAACATGTCTTTTTTCTTTAAAACTAGATCCCATAATTGATAGTCTCACTTAATTCTGATGTCAGACAAATATTTAAGAGAAATAATCAGGAGGCTAGAACAAAATTGATCAGCCCAGATTTAATGTGAAAACCTTTGTCTGTCTCGTGCAGTATGCTAAGTAGTGAGTTACAATAGATAAAATAGATGGGAAAGGTTGAAATAAGTTTACATATTTATTCTTCAGATCATCAGCAGCTCGAAGAAAGAAGTTTTCATAGGTTTTCTTTTACTCATGCAAATGCCTGCACATTCTGATAACTGTGCACACTTAACTTTTTTCAATAATATGACTGCAATTGCACAGGGCTTGGCCATTTAAAGGTATGGTAGGCCTAAGGCTTAGTTGTTGAATATGTAGAAGCAATGACGGAATGTGTTAAAACTGGTTATTCAGCTCAATGCTACTGATGGACTGAGAGATGCAAGAGTATTGTAATTATTTACTATCACAGAAAACATTTGATATAACTTCTACAACCTTATAAGGCACTGTCAGATTTCATGTATGTATCTTTTTTATACACCACTAGACACATGCATTCTCCTTCTGCCTTTTTTTTCTTCTCTCTTAATGTATATATGAACAGACACGTACAATTTTTAAGTAACATCTGAGAAGGAGTAAAGAAACTCCTGTTAGGTTGTGATCAGGTAAATAGGAAAATGGCTATTTCTAATGAAATCTTTGTAAACAGGCCTGCCCTCTTTTTCAGACCTGAGAATGGGATGTGTTCCCAATCATATGTCTATCATTTCAAACTGTATCTGAGGAAAATTTTAGCTCCTCTGCAAACCTTTTCATTGTGAAGGAGCTAGTTTGGTAATGTGGCAGTAACATTTTCAGTTGTGGCCTTAGTGTGGTAGATGGAGTGCAATGATTGACTCTGAGGTTGTTGTTACCCAGGGATCACAATGGGGATGGCTTACATGAGACTTGATCAAATGAAGAAAAAGGTTCAGTAAGATTTTCATAGGGTATTTATTAAAGTGTTTTGGTTATTTCTTTGTTTAAAGAGATAATTCACTATTGCAAACTATTGTAAAGATGCTCAAATGCTGCACAGAGATTTATGCAGCAAGTGGTCTCAT
Source organism: Colius striatus (assembly GCF_028858725.1). Taxonomy (NCBI): domain Eukaryota; kingdom Metazoa; phylum Chordata; class Aves; order Coliiformes; family Coliidae; genus Colius; species Colius striatus. The sequence goes on from NC_084766.1 coordinate 29,575,063, forward strand.
TCCTTTCTTAAGAATTTAATTTCAGGTCCTGCAACTGCTTGCTTGCACCACTCTGTAACCATTTAATCTCTTCTTGCAGATTTCTCCATATTTGTGTCCTATTCCTCAGAGCCTTATCGAAAAGGTTGCATTTGCACTGGATAGATTCAGGTTCACCATTATCTACTCAAAGTTTTCCATGGCTGTTGTCTTGCATTTGCCCTAGAGAAGGAGAGTAATTTGATAAGTCTGTATATAAACTTATCTCTAAAGTGGAGAAACTGCTGTCATACCTGATGGAGGAAAATTATTAGATCTTGACACAATTCATAAATCCATAGATTTTAAGAGTGGAGGACTGTTAAAGCATCACCTTGTCTATGGTACGAAAGCAAGCCAGCAAATCTCTCCTCATTATTTCAGCATTTAGCTCAGTAAGTTGTATAAATGAAAATCTCTTGTTCAGAAAAACATTCTGAATGCAAACCATTGGTTTGAAATTATCAAGAGATTGGGAAGTCACCTCTTTCCTTAGTAATCATTTCAACAGTTAATCAGTCTGCATTTAAAGAAGTAGGAGATCCTGTTTCTAAGTTTGTCTGGCTTCAAAGTTCTGTCCTAAATTCTTCATATTCTCTTTCCTGACAGACTGAAGACTACATTAGCAGGTGAAACCTTCTGCCAAGAAAATATTTAGGATCATAACTAAACAACTTTTCAGTTTTATTATGATAACTAAATTCCTTAAATCCCATATTGTAAAAGAGAATTCTTTGCCTCCAGTTCATAAATCTTGTCTGTGGCCCTTCTCTGTACTCTTCAATTATTCAATATCATTTTTAAAATATGGAGAGGAGAAGTAAGGTGCTTTCAATTCTGTCTGGTCTTTTATTTCAGGGGAGTATGATTCACAGGTGATTCACAAAGATTATGCAAGACATCACGAGGCAGCTTCTATGTTGCTTTTATGTTTCATGTCTGCCAAGTTATCACAGTGTGTCATACTAACTCTGGTTTACTTTTGTTGTCTAACTGGAGAAAATGTGATAAAGAATCAAGAGTAAGATAAGGTCTCCTGAGCACCCATGTTTTATATTTTACTCTTCCCAAATATGCAGTTCTCATGGCTGAGATCAACAGAAGAATAAGTCACATTTACGAGTATTATAAAAACTTCTGTGGTCTATAAAAGTTGGTACCAGGGGTGATGACCTGAGTCAGCCACTTCTCTCTTGTGCTGATGATTTTGACAACTTCATTGCAGCCCTTAGCACAGTCTAAATTGTATAAAACCCTCATCTTGTTCATGCCTTTTCCATCGTCTTTCTCCTGCCACAAATCCATACTGTAATCATGGGATCAAATGACTGCAACTCCGTGTCTCAGGTGGGGTGATGGTATATTCCTGCTGAGTAGCACCGATCCTTGCTAGCTTTTTGCATTTATGATTTGATGGTGATGTTGGAGTTTTAAAGTGGGATGTGGCCTAGAGGGCACATGCTTCAAAAGTAACTCACCTCCTTTCTCAGTGTGTTATAGTGTGTCCCTCTGGCAGAAGAAATGTCAGAATCCAAATTTTTTTTCACCTATCTGAAAGATTGACATCTGTGCTGCATGCTGTGGGATCTAGGGATTTGTTGTTTTCTGAAGCAGGAGCATCCTAAAGCATGTCCTGTTTGGAAACTTAGTAAGTGCTGTGTGCAAGGTGGAAGAGTAGGGTGATGGGATAAGGCACAAGTGTATCTTTCAAGTGTATCTAATAAGGAAACGCCAAACTTGTAGCAGAAATACAGCTGTGTAAGGGGATTCTTGCCCTTAGATGTAGCAATTCCAGTGGGTGTTGTAGGGCCAGAAATGATGGTCTAAATGTTGACAAAAAACGGGCACGTAGGTAATATTGCCTTGATCTGAAGGGTCATTTCATGTGGGGAAGTTTGCCATAGAGAATAGATTAATGAAAATAGTGCTGGAGAAGTTTTGTTCTATGCCTCCCACTGTAGTATATGAAGACTCAAGATCTTTTTATTCATTTATTTTTTAGTTTGTCTCTTCCCTACTGTAAAAGTCAGAAGCTCTTCCTGAGCAGAGGCCATCTGATTTCAGCCAGTGCCTTGCCTCACCAGCCTGCACTTTAGGGAACTTGGTCGTTCAGTTGCTCCACAGTCTCTGTTTCTGAGACTGTGTTCATGTCCAAGCAGCACAACCTAGTGAAATGATCACATTATTGCCAGTTTGTCAGCCACACAAAATATTTGTTCATGGATTTTATTCCATGATGGCTAAAAGAAAAATAATTTTACTTGTACATTCATAGGTGTGTAAATGTGAGGTATCTGTCCTGGGTCAGAGTGCTTCCATCCACTTCAGCTTGCTTTCTTCAGGCACATGCAACATCCCATGACTGGCAAGGAAGTGCGAAAACCTCTGAGTTATCACCACCTGCCCCACATGGAAATTGCATGCCAGGTCTTTAATAGGTCAAAATTTACTTAAACTCTGAAATGTGGTGTTTCAGAAAGAAAAGAATCATCATTCTTCTCCGTATTAACATCTAAACTAGCACTAAATTGTGATGAGTTTTCTCAGGCCATCTCTCTTTTTGTTGTTTGTCTCAGCTATAACAACCATCAGTGTTGTTACAGTACACTGTAAAACTAAGAAAGGCTTTACTTTTGGATTTCAATTTTTAAATGAAGTAAAAAGTAAAGTTTTTTTTTTCCCATGAGGACTTGTTTCAGTTCCTTTCCATTTATCCAGAGTTTCCTGGTGATGTGAATTAAAGAGGGATGATTCTCAAGTAAGGGTGACCAGCAGTTTCACTTTTTTTACTCCAGATATTCCATTGCCAGTGTGTGAAGTTTTGTGTGTTTTATTTTTATCTGTGCATTGCACTGGGGAAATCCAAACTGTGTTGATGGGCCTGTCAGTGTCTTCATTATCAGGTTAAGTTCTAGGAACCCATTTTGCCACTATGTGACCTTTATATCAGTCAATAAAGTCAGTGGATTTGTATGGATATACAACTGGAATAGCACTGTAATGAATGGGGTGCTGGAAAACAGCAAGATATCGGTGCATTTATCACTTTTAAAAGGTTATGGCATCTTCCATTGGCCTATGTAAAGAAGTTTCTCATTTTTTATTCTTTCCTTTGTTAAACCTTGCATAAGATTTGATTTTGTCTGTGAATCTTGTAATCACAATCTCACTGCATTTTTACTTTAAATGTATACTCAAAACCTGCTTGCAGTTGCAGCACTCACAGAAGTTATAACCTGCAATACATTCTTATGCTTTCCTCACCCGTTCGGGTTTCACAAGAGATCTTGGAAGACTGAGTCTTGGTATACCCTTCATGATACAGTGCACAGCTGAGTGAGCTGAGGGTGCGGGCAGAGCCTCAGCTCAGAAATGCCTCGTATGCATCTTTTCCAAACCAGTGTGTTTTCTGTAACCACATTTATGAGAATTACTATTTTAGCGTCTGTGTGTGTGTGTATTCACGGTATCTGAGATGTGGTAGCATTCATTTTTCTTGTCCTAAATGCTGCTGTTCAAGTCTGCAGTTCACACAGTTCAATCTTTCAGCCCTGTGCATTTACCAACCATTCAGGCTCTGTGCAATATTCACACATATATTATGTAAAATAAAATAATTTTAAAACTACATTATTAAGACTGTGGGGGCAGTGAATGGATTACTACAATTTGCCTATCACGGTAATGACACCTGTTAGAGGTGTGATACAAAAGGCAGTGACAGGCAGCGTAATTTAGTAATTGTAGCTATTGTGCTGTATAGCTGGTCAGTTCACCAGGCAAGTACAAAGAAACCAGTGTTAAGGCTAAGCAGGGGTGGGTAAGCTTAATAGAGAGAGTTAGTGCTTTTCTGAAAGAAACTTTTGGTGGAGGGCTAACTCCCAGGGGAAGGAGTTAGAATGCATTGAAAAGAATGAACAAAAGTATAAAAATGGTACAGGTTTTCCCACTTCAGTCTTAAAGTGACAGAGGACATCTGGTGATGAGTGTGGCTTGCTCCACTGGCCAAAGGAGGGTGAAGGGAGGGAGGGAGGCTTTTGGAAATAGTGGGAGGGTGTTGATTTACTGAAGCTGCAGAACTGAGGTAAGCCCAGGCTAGCAACCATCTCTTTCTCCATCTTGCTAAGCATCACAGTTGGATTTGACAAAATTGTTTTCCTATCAAGGTAGTGATAAAGGCCTAACAAGGTCAGAAGGTAAGTTTGAGAGGTTGCAGAAAGCCACTGCTGCCAGGTCATAAACTCGTGCCTTGGAGAAATTTATGCCTGCATATGAGATTTAAGTGTTCATTTGAGCGGCAGGCCTGCCAGCTGCTAATATTTGAAGAGTTAAATGAGGTCTGAAAAGTTAACTAAGGTCTGAAAAGTTAACTAGAGTCTTCACTGTTTTCTTTCCTGGTATACAGAAGACATAATGTTCATGAAGCTTTTTCTTGTGTAAGACATAATAGAGCTAAGGATACAATGATCATTTGTTACTAGTTCTTTTGTAAATGTGTTTGTTTTGTAAGCTGTTTAGAGCACAGACCTCATCTCCCATACTTTGGACACAGAGGAGAAAATATTCAATATTTTATTAATCCCAAATATAATTGTTTTCGATCATTTTCGGAGCCAAAGGACAACACAAAGACTACACAAATTAATCTTTTCCCTAATGCAGTATCCCTGCAGACTATGTAAAATGCATAGCCATTAATTAATTTTCTGTTTCTGTAATTATAAGAATGCTGAAATGCTCATAGACTTCTTATACCAGACCAATTTATTTTTTTTAAGTGCTTTGAGATTGTATTTATCTCTCCTCTCTCCACTCCCCATCTGGATATTTCATTTTCCACAGAGCATAGTGGTCTTTCCTCATGTGAACCTGTAATTATTGAACAAATTGCTGTCACAATGAGGAACCTCTTACTGGTTTATGAGGATGCATTAGAAAACAATAGTCTTGAAAGATAAATAGTGGACACAGCACTGAAACACATTAAGGCCAGATTTACTCATTTAACAGCTTTAAGAGAACAAGGAAGTAGCCTGAAGTTAACAAAGGCCTGCACAGCAGGGCATTTATGCTAGCAAATACTAATTCGTTTACTAAACAGTATAAACAGATTTGCAGGCAACACCAGACATCTAGTTTAAAGGGATTAGGTGTGCCACTTACCTATTGTCTGGGTTGAGGAATGCAGGTGCTCAATATGCACCTCTGCAATTAGCCCAATTAGGCAGACACACCCTTTGTGCAAAACCAGTTACGAGGCACTTAATCTATTGATTGGAAAGGTAATATTTCTTCTCTAAATGCTAAAGCTTGTCCCTTGGCGTTATTTGCATCTCTGCCAATTCCACACCTGTGGGTTAAAGTGATCGTGCATGGTGTGTCAGACAGCAGGTTGATAAAGCCTGTTTGGTTTTTATAAACTATGCAAACTGGCATATTGACTTTGGTGCAATCAGCTGATGGAGTCCTGCAGAAGGAAGGGAATACCAAGGAACTTTGTAACCAGACCAAACCCAACTGTTAACAAATGGGGCATCCCCGTGATCTAAGGCTAAATGTGGGGTGATGCTTTTTTTTTTAATGTTCAAAGTGCACTGCCCTTAGTAGTAACTTCCCCCAGCCAGCAAGGGTTAAAAACACAGCAGAGGATTCTTGTTGTGTACATACTATTATCATTCATTTCTCTAGGAAATGATTCATGTTACACTGGAGCTGCAGAACCCCCTGCATTCCTTGTATCCTGCCTGTCATTCAGGTGGTAAAGGCCATTTCCAGGCTCCTTCAGCTGATTGAAGGGTCAATTCATGGGTCCCTGTGAGCCTTGGAAGGAAGTTAAAGAACCAGTCCCAAAGACACCTTCCCAGGAAATTATTACAAAAGAAGGTTGTGTAAAAATAGGAGAGTGAGTTGGTATTCAGCAGAGTGTTTACATATTGTCTACAGGCATCTGAATTAATAGCAAATTATGAGCCAAAGTAAAATCAAGTTTTGTGCCAATAAAGAGAGGCTGAAGCAGTGTGTGTTACTGGATGATCTTCCTTTACAGATCTTCTGCTGGCTGGAGAGGAAGCTGATCACAGTGCAGGGCTGCAGAAAGGTTGGGTGCAGAGAGAGCTGACAGCATGGAGGGTGTGTGTGTGTGTAAGCACAGGGAATCATGGCATCATCTGAAGCTTCTGCAGTCCTCTCAGCTGGCAGTTACCATCCATTTTAAACGCAAACCCTAAGGGGTCATTGCAATGGGTTAGGCTGGTACAGACTAGTTCCTCAAATGCTGGTGGTACCTAAAGCATCCTGAGCCCAAATCTGCCTATGTTCCCTCTGTCATCATCAGTACCTGTTGTATCAGTGACTGTGTTTCAGAATTCCATCTCTAGCTATATAGGGAGATCGTTATTTTCAGGTTTGTAAAGGATTTTCCTGAAGACAGAAATACAAAGCTGAGAGAGCACAGATAGGAGAGGAGATTTGGTACTGAGCAGCATTTCTTATAGCAAGGAAACTGATATCCAGTCTATGAAACTGAAGAGGGTCATTCTACTCATACCTTTCAGGTTACAATGTTGTTCATAAAATTATCACATAAGGTGTAAAAGGACGTTTCTTTCAAACAGACAAGAAATTGGATCAAAGGCAACACACCTTTTCTCGAGTGCAGCTTTTACTTCTTGTGAAATCACTGGGGCTCCTTGGTGGGTTGAAGGCAGGGATGTGGCTACAGCCCTGCTTGTGACCACATTCAACCTTCCTGGAGTCAGGCTCACTGTTTGTGTATAGTGTTTAAAGGGTAATAGCACTAAACACTGCCCTCACAAACCACCGTAATTACTTCTACTGCTGAAAAAATCCAGAACGTGAACAAAAATATCATAGAAAAGCTATTTCTAACACTACTGCTGCTCTTTATGGCTAAGTGGCAGCCATCATTTTTTTCCTAAATTATGTGTTCTTTTTTCAAGCATTTAGATGATGCAAACCAGATTTTTGTGGCAGCATTATTGCTCATAGCCAAAAGAGCATTCAAGGAAACACTGTATTTCTGCTAAATTGCCATTTATTCAGAACACTTTGAGTTGTTTATCTTTTTTCATTCTCCTGACAATTCAAGTAACCATTGAGCCCGTATTTCTGAGTATAAGTTCAGTAATAATTTTAGTAAAAGTAATAACTACCATCTACCTCTCTTTTTAGGGGGAGGGTAGGGGTTAGAGCATGCAAAGTTCTGGCCTTTGCTGTATTTTTTAAAAGGAAAACTCCCTAGGAAAATTGTTTTTCCAGTTTGGTGGTAAAACTTCCTGTTTGTTTTGGATTTTGTTATGTGTAGTGTTACAGTAGATATCTTGTTGATGTAATTGTATTCTAGGTAGTGTTCTAGAGTTACTCTTTATTTGTTTACCTGTTCTCTGGATGGATGCTGTCAGTTTCTTAAAAAAGATTGTGAGCATTCCTTAGAAAAATACTGTGAATGCCTTTTAGTTTTTCACATTGCTTTTTATCCACTTTGAGTGTTCCTAATAGTAAGTGTTCAAGGGAGGGAATGTTCCAGAGGAAAGAAATGGTAACAGATAATCATGCAAAGGTATGTAATTATGAATATTTGTCCCAGGCATGTGAATAGGAAAGTACTTCGGGGTTCATCCAGTCAGCAAGTAAGAACAATGACATGAGATGGAGATGATTAATCAAGTGTTGCAGGGAGAAAAATATGAATTACAAGTAATCAAAACAGTATCTAGGACAACTAGTTCACAGACAGTCCACAGGCCACACATGTTCACATGAACAAATTCTTGAGTTGTTTCAAGGTGAGAATATTTGTATACATGAAACTCTTTGTATGCAGTCATGAATGGAGAAGTGTACTAATACAATTGCATAGATTGTTTACTTTATAAATGCTGTAAAATTCCTCTTTCAAAATAGACCATTTCTGGTCTGCTTGTAAAGAGTGGGAAGTACAATCATTAGCTTAGAACTGACTTCAGGCTTTTGCATTAAAGAAAGGAAGCTGACAGCCAGCTCTATCCAATGCACAGTATACCCTGAAAAATATCGTATCATTCACCTTTGAACATAATAATGTGGTTCTTTTTAAGATGTGAAAACCTAGACTGAAGGATCAAAATAAACATATTTTTCTTTGTGGTGTTTTCTGATTTTTGTCATTTCTGCAGCACATGTCCTCTTGTTCTACTGCTTGGCTTCTGCATAACTGCTAGTTCATTGCTTGCTTTAAAAAAGCTGGAGATTTTATAGGGATGTTTTTTTATCCATGCTAGGCATTGTAACTTTTAGCCCAATAGTTTTTAATTCAATTACAGTGAATTAAGTTTACCTTAGAATCTTTGGAGCCCCTTAGAGGGCTGATCTGATTAATTACTGTGCAAAACAGATTGTTAAAATAACTAGGTTTTATGCAGTTCCTCTTTGTTCTTTCCCTTAGCTTCTGTAATTCGTAGACATTGATACTAGATGAGTGAGGTTAATGTGGGAGACATGTTCCCACAAGCTCATTGACTCTTCTGACTTTCCTCTTCAGTCAAAAGTGGGCTCCTGTGAGTGGGGGCTGTGTGAGTCTCCTTGGGCTTGTGTGCTTTCCAGTGCGATGAATTTTATATGTCAGAACCAAGTAGACAACTGGCAGAGGAATCAGGATGGCATCACGTACTGGTCATTATGAGTTTAGTAGCAATGAACTTTGTAATACAGAGCACATTCCGAAGTTAATTTTATTGATGGTTTTAATTGTAGCAACCTTTAATAGCCAAAGCTAGAAAATATATTCTACTCATCATCATCGCTCCTGATCTGTGTCGTGTCTGGGACAGAAGAGAGCAGCAGGGTGAGCAGTGAGATTCTGACAGAGCTGTGCTTTTCTATGGGTTCACACAGGTCAGGGGTTTAGTGGTTTGTCTAAGTGGCTGTGGTCCTGCTCCTGAGCCAAACCAGACAAGCCTTAGTAGAGACATACCATCTAGTTATACAGCTTCCTTATATGACAAATAAAAGTGGCTTATACCATTCTTGGGCAGATTTATCCCATCCATCTCCAACCTTGGCAGGCTCACTAGTAACAAAGTGGACGTGGTTTTGAGCTAGGCAGTGCAATGAGGTGTAAGAGTCACTCTGAAGGGAAGGAAAACCATCTGTGCTGGGCATGGCTTATAATGGTGCTGGATGCACAGCGCAGAAGGAATTAGGAAAGGGAAGCCACCATGTGCTCTGTTCTCAGAGGGCCTTCCTGTGTCTCTGTGTGGCTGGAAGTTGTAACTGCACCTGTAGCCTGAGCGGTGGGGATGGAGTAGGTCTCAGCCCAGCACAAACAATTCCCTAGACTTCATCCTTGCTCACTTCTTTCTCTCATTCTTCAACACAGAGCAGAGTGAATAAACCCAATCCTTTTCTGAGAAAAAGCAGACTGGCTAATATAGGCTCATCAGTCTTTATATGCTGGAGTGGGGATTTCCAAAGTTAATTCGGGTCTGTAGAGATGAAGTCCAATATCAGTCTTCTTCAAACAGACTGGGGATTTCCAAAGCTAAATCAGGTTTGTAGGGACAAAGTCTGCTGTGATTCTCTTCACACAAGCCATGCAACTTCCAGTTTGAGAGGCATGTTAACAGGACCCTATGCTTGTTCTAGCGCTGATTCATTTATAGGTTTTCTGTGATTTTTTTCTTTTAGTTCACCACTTAAGCTCTGCCATTTGTAATTTTCCCTTGACAGATGGAGAGGTGGTGAGAAGGGAGGAGAGATGAGATGTTACTTACTTTCCCCTTTTGGAGTATAGGCCTCATTTTATGGAACTATTGAAAGTTCTCAGTAGTTTAGTCCCTTTGTGAAGCACAACAGAAAGCCACTGGTGCACTGATGTCATCAAAGAAAAATGAGCCGGTATTGAGCTGAAAACTGCATTAAAAGTTTATGGATCTTTTAAAAAAGTTTTACCATGAACTGCAGCAGTGGTTTTTAGCTTGAACAAAACCAAATCAAGTGTTAAACCTTTCCACATTTAGATGTTGTAATGGTAACTGAAACTTTAAAGACAGTGTTGAGAGAGGCAAAGTGCTTAGTGAAAGACCCTGGCGGCATACACTGGAGGGAGATCCAGAGCAGGAGCAGGGCTAGGCCTGATGGAAATCAACACTAAAACTCAGTTAAACTAGACCAGTGCCAAGAATTTATCGCCCATCTGTTTTGCCTTGATTTTATATTTAATTATCACCTGCAAAAAGTCTGATTTCTAAGCATTTATTAAGAAATTAATAAAAGAGTTTACAAGGCAGTGCTGTAATGCACTCCAGGGTGTGTCCTGCTGGAACGGTGCCATTTCCGAAGCTGTTGAAGTTGTTCCTCATAAAGTTAGTGCTTCAGTTTGTGGTCAGTGCAGGACAATATCCCAGGAAAAATACTGCATAACTCTAGTAGTGCTACTTGGCAGAAAACTGGTCGCCATGCATGGCTACAGAATGTGTAAGAGCTGTGCATATAGCAGGCTTTAGTCTGAGACACAGATGACATGGCACCAAAGTTAAGAAGGTCTCCTGATAATCATTGTTGTGCTATTTGCTCATTTCTTTTCTGGGAAGTTGCCACAGAAGACGTACTGTTAAATACATTTGAGGATAGGATGCCTTTTTCCATATATGCATGCATGTGTGTAAGATGATGAGGAGCCAATCCTAAAAGGTGGAAAAACCTGAGTTTCTTCATCCATTTGTGTGTTTTCTCAGCAAAGTTATCAACAGCAGGTGTGAGATTAGGTGTTTCTTTGAGTGTGCTGGTTTTGGCTGTCATTGTGTAGGACTCAAGTATATTTTAGTGCAAATTGAGCATTTCCATGTAGTAACAGCCCTAGGTTCTGTGTATCTCAGCACTCTGCAGCCACTGTCAAGCAGCTTTTTCGTTTGCTACATCTCTCTTTTATTAATGTTTTAAAAAAATTACTTTTCCTTTCCATTGTGCATCCAAGCATGCCTTCTCCCAACAAGTCAGGAATTTGAATCACTCAAAACTATAGGACATATTACAAGGTTCCTTATAGTGCACAACCAGTGTATTTTTTCTCCTTGCCCTTTTATCCCCTATTTTCTTTCAAAGTTCAGGTTAATCCTTTCTAAAATTTCTGTTCAAAGGAAACATTATTAAAAGTTTAAACCTGGTGGACTGAGAAAATTTAATTAAACAGATCTCTGATACCTACAATTGCACTTATCAATGGGATAATTGCAGGGTGTTGGGTGCAAACTGTATAAGCTGAAGCTTCTTTTAAACTCATATTGTTGTTTGTTTATTTTTATTATTGATATTGTTGTGGTGGTGTTGCTATTACTATTTCGTTATTCAAACCAATATAATACCTAAAGGCTGCAACCATAACAAAGGCCTCTATGTACTGAGTGTTGCACAAGCATGTGGTACGTGAATTAGGATGTGAATGGATGATTGTGACCAATTCAGTTGGGATAGCTTCATGATTTGCTTCTCAGATGAATAATGATAACTGATTATGTATTAATTGCTATTTTGCTGCAATCAATGCTGGCCTGCAAGGGTGGTTTAAGCTGATGTACTTTTCTCTGTAATTACAGTGTTGTAGAAGTACCTAATGGGCTCAGAGTTGATTACTTCAGCTCATGCAATGAATGAATGGCCCTGGGCTTGTAGCAATTTGATCAGCTACCTATAGACTCTGTGTTGGGACTGAAAGTCTACAAACAAGGTACATGCAGTCTGGGAGAATAGGACATGTTACAAGTTAAGTGCGGAAGAAGAAATTTTTCAATGTACAGTACTATGTCCTATAATGCTGCTCCTGTCTGAGTACTCTCCATTTTTCTGCTTACTTCACTGGTGCAGATTTTAGAAATCACAAATACTTTGCATCAGACCTTGTGGACTAAAATTTCTGCCTGCAGTTGTCCAGTTGGAGAGTTATTTTGTGGTATAATCCATTGTTCAACATGGTGTGGCAGCTTTTCCTTTTGTGGAAAGCTCCTTCCTCAAACACCTTATGCTGCCCAGAAATGCAGAAACGTCTCAAATCAGCACCAAGCACCCAGTCATTCAAAAACTATCTGGCAACTTACCTCCTTCTTTGGAGTGTAGATGGAGGTTCTGCTTTCTGCCTGGAACCATCCTGAGTTGACGAGCACAGTAACCTGCCAAGTTAGAGGCATGTTTTGCACTTATCCCAGCTACCAAAATACAGAATTTAATCCCTTGTATAGTAGAGCAGAAGGCAACATCTCTATGATTAAGAATTATGAGGTCTCTTCAGAGATGTACACACTCTGAGAACTTCAAAATCCATCACTGATGGTTTTGGACTGATTTTTTTTTTTCGGGATGCTGTCCACTCATTTTGAAGTTATTTAGCAGCATGTCAAATAGATAATTTATTTGGATTATGATTAGATATGTCCACTTTTCCAGTTCTGCATTAAGCACGTGGACTACTCTTGTACCTTTTCTCCTATCAAAATGAGCTGTTTCTATTTCAGCCAGGACTGAGTGTGGTTTTCCTGTTGCTATAGTCAGCTCCAAAAGTATGTTATTAAGTAAAGGACACAGCTGCTGTTCATTCACAACTTACATATATAGACAAGCACTAATTCTAATCTGTTATAGTAATGAGGTTAACAAATGTCTGTTAGAGGTAATGCTCTGCTCTTCTTTCCTTGTGGCCAGAAATTATTTTAGCTTCTCCTGAAGTTCTTCTGCCTGTCAGAATTTTAGTTTACAAAGTCAGAACAAGCATATGATGCACATTTTTTGGTTGATGCAGTTGATTAATTTATTGCTTCATAGTCTGTCTGTCTGTGAAAATTTAACTCTGCAAGTTTTCTCTTCAAGTAACAAAGACTAAAAATGATGGAATCTATTAATATTGTTAAAGAATAAATAATATTATTTACACACATATCTTTTCTTCCTAAATATAATAACATACATAATAGTAGTTCCATAATTTCACTATGAAAAATAATTACCAGAGGACCGTGTCCAGTTCCTTTTATTCATCCACTTGGAAACAGATTCTTATTTTTAGCCTGCAGTGCCAATCTGTCTTGCACTGTCCTTTTTAAACAAATTATTTTTACTTTTGAGGTGTAAATGGGCCATCAATTTTGTTCTAAATGTGGAAGCCAGCAGCAGAAATCATCTGTTCTATTCTCCAAAGCATAATCTTAAGTAAGAGCTAACATGCCTGAATTTGAAACGGACTGTTTCTGGAAAAAGGGATCCTTCTTGTGCTCAGTACATTCATGTACTTCTTACCTGATCCTCCACTTTTGGGCCAAAAAATGAGACTTCCCTTTGCTTCTTTTAAAAATGTTCCAGCAGTGATATTTCTTCTGTGAAACACTACTTTAAATTTGTTACCTAGTGGTATGGAAATAGTGAAGAGGTGGGAATTCAGTATGTTTATACAGCACCCAGTACAGTTGGATCCTAGGCTCTTAGAAAGCAAATATTAACACGCAGTTTTGGATACCATCAATGAAATGTCTTGAAATGTTACATTTTTAGACTCTTAGAACCTTAGTTCTAAAGATGTACAAGTTAGAAATTAATTAAATTAGAGCTTCGGAGTCTGACTTCAATTTGTGCTATCACCAGTTAGAAAACGAATTTCTGAGCTAAAAAAATTTTCTTTGAAATTAGATCATAAACTTATATTTTCCTCTGATGTAACTTGATGTGGAATCTGGTATAATTACAGCCATTTCATTGAGTTTATGTATCAAATCTAACCACTATTGAGCATATTAATTGTTGAAGATTTTCTTGCACTTTAGCCATTGGTGTACTACAGTGAGGTATATGAATGTATATTAAGACTGTTAATGTGCTGAAAGATAACTTTGTGATAATTAGAACAGTCATTCCTTGTGAAACCACCATACACATGTAGTATTTTTTTGGTGGTAGTGGGGTTAAGACTTGGTGGAAGGTTACAATGTAAGGACATCGACTTTTTTAATGGAAAATGGGAGGATTTTTTCTCTCAAATGTCAGAGAAGACCAAATTGGCAGTGTAAGACCATTGGCCTTCTTATGATTTAACAGGCAACATATTAATTTATTCTGTTCCTTGTTACTTTACAGAACATTGGTTTGGCTGCTTATAGCTAGTGCGTTGAGTTTTTCAGACATCTGATGTTAGTGCATTACAATGGGGACACCTTGCTTCAGGTGTTTCCAGTCACACATTTTTAAATAAGGAAGGACATGAGCCTGTCTTTGAGTTGTGTGCAGATTAAGGAAAAAAATATTTAAAAAGGAAAACAAGGAAAAAGCAAGTAATGCAGCTTAAAACACTGGACTAGGTCTCAGGAGACCTGAGTTTGGTCTTTTTTTTGTGTCACATCCTTCCTGTCTGACCTTACTTAAATTGCTTAGACCTTCTACACTTGTTTAAACCCTTTTAGACAAATAATCTTGTCCTTAATCTTTCTTCCATATCTTCTTAATTGTACAAGGGGATTAAAACATCAGTCTTCATCTTTTATCTCTACCTGCTCTATATTTACTGTACTGTAAATATACTGTGAATTCTTTGCAGCGGTAGGCTGTCAAATAAAAGTATGGAACATCTCTTAACATTAAAGTGGTGTGGATCTCACTTGACTGTCCAAGTGTTACTGTAATATGCAGTAACTAAAAAAATAATGGATATTGAACATTTTCCCCCCCAGATTAATTTTATTTTGATCACTTAAAACATGAATGTCATTTCCCATAAATCACAAAAGTATGAAAATGTGAGTGAGCAAATAAAGGAATGCTGGGAAGAACTTCTGGTTTTGGTATATGGATAGATGTTTTGTGACTCCTACTGAACTAGACAACTATTTGAGTGCACTGTTTCTTGCCGTTGAACTCTGCTCTAATATCCATTTGTCATATGTAGTAATACCTTAATTCTCTCGTAAGAAACATTCAGCCAGCTCTAATTACTTGTTCTTGTGAACAGAATTTCCTCTAGGAACATATCCATACTGAGTTACCAAGGAAATTGATGTGAAGTTTAGAGGTGAGTTTTTTCAGTTTAGCCTAAGTACCCGGACAATAAAATGTGATTTCAAGGCCGTGGACACAGATCCCATCTTGCCAAGCTTACATGGCAGAGCACTTCAGAAGAGGGGACAATCAGGGAAAAGAAGAACAAGGAGACTGTAAAGTGCCACAGTTACGGCTGTTGTTGAGTTGTTTTCTTGTTCTGTTACTCCATTAAATCTTGGTCATCGTGTTCTGAGAAGTGCCAATTTATTACTGAGCTCCAGTGAAAGAAAATATGAGGCCTCTTGCAAACCAAATGCAAGAAAGTATATACTAAGTCACGCCATTTTAAGCTCATTTTAAAAGATAAAATGTCCCATTAGAAGCATTTGATTTCTGGTTTCATGGAAGTGCTGCAGTATGTCCTTTCTGAATTATGATTATTTCTATTTTTATTCCTTTTTATAGACTTTGTGTGTACAGAGATTGAGGAGCAAAACCGTAATGTTAGAGTGCTTATTTATCTAGTATTTGGAAACTATTTTTGTACTCAGAGAAATGAACTCAGTCACTGAACATAACTTTTCATTCCACTTACACACATTTATTGTACATATTGCATATCCACATATCTCCATACATGGCAACTGAAACTTGCCTCATGGTATATTCCTAAACAGGACACCGTACCTCAAGTGCATTTAAAAGTCATCATATGGTTGTGTAGTTGAGGCAATAGATCAAACGCATTTCAGTGCAGTTGGGGAGGGATCACTGTCTCAGTGACAGAGCATATAGAAACCCTACATTTTTCTTCACCAAGTCTATATCATCCAAACCTGTCTCCAGTGTTTGAAAGCTAATAAAACATCTACCCTCCTAGCTCATATGCCACTGACAAAGCTCTTGAATAACTGAAAGGATGTTCAGTATGAGAAGATTCTTAAATTGACCACAGTGATGTGTTCTCATTGTGGAACTTAGTTAGCAATTACTTGAGCTTTAGTAGAAATTTGTACAAGAGGATGGTATTTCAGCCAACCTGCTAGAGTCTGTCCCTTGTGCTAGATACTTCCTTCCAGCATAAGCAAGGCAATGGAAGGTTATTCAGACTCTGTAGGTAGTATTAATAAAGACAAGGATTGACTAAATCTGATGTGATCACCTTGGAGATGGATTTTGCCAAACAGTCAAATATTTTAATGTTCCTAGAAATAGCTGAGAATTACATGGGTAAGGAGGAATATAATTTTCAATGGAAGCTTGGTATATTTTGGAATTCCCATAGGAGAAACACTAGTAGGATGTCTAACAGATAGTGACAGAGGTGATGTCTAAATTAAACGTTAATGCACCTTCGCGTGGCTATTTGCTGAAATATTTATGTTGGAATACATTTCATTCTTTTTTTTCTGATTAAAGTTTGCACAAAGTATTCATGTTTGTTTGGGCCCCAGAGATTAAGGTCAGTACTATGATGTGAAGGGCAACTGATTAGATGCCACTTTGGTTTAACAATTATGTATTTATTTATTCATGAGGTTTTGAGTAAGTTTAAAATTATATTACTGTATTACCTTTATATATTATTATTACCTTCATAAACAAAATTGTGTATCTTGAGATCACACAGGCTTCTGCAAAAGGATAGCTAGTAGGAGTAAGGCAAAACAATGGATCATGAACTATAAAAAAGACATTCCTACATCACACCTTGTAGTAAAAAAATGTTTTAGAAATTGATTCTGTAAAAATTAATAGTGAGAATTGATGGGCTTTCTTTTATTGTGGTAATCTTTCAGATTTGACTGGCATAGCATTATGATTAACAAACTTTTTTTTTCAGAATTTTGCCATATATTGAAGGTTAAAACTTTTTAAATCATTTGGACACAAGTGTTTCTGCCAACTACCTTTCAATGAGAGATACTGTTTTTGTTCCTATCTCTGTAGGTCCTAATATCAAACTTATTCTGTAAGCTTGCAAGTTTGACTCCTATAGGTCTAAGATCTAGTGTTCCCTGAGTATCCACATAGCCACAATTTTTTTCATTTATTAAAAAACTTTTTTGTTTTATTGCAGTCTTTCCCATTCTGAATGCTACATTCAAATATTTTCCAAGTCTGTTACCTCTTCAATTACCTCTCTTGTTTTATCATGGCAGTAGCTTCCCATCTTCTTGCTTATTGAAAACAACCTTTACAGTAGTTTACAGTCTTTCTGAGCTGTTCCAAGCTCAGTTCTTGTCTCCTATTCTTTATCAGGAGATTAAGTACACAGTTGGTCAGCTAATGATGATTGCTTCCATCACCTGAAGAGTGGTTTTGGCTATTCTTCCACATATCGTGTCTCAACAAAAATTAACCCTGCTAATGTATTATGGGTGTGATTTCATGCTATAACTAAACCAATCAAATGGTGAGCTGCCACTGAAAGGCACAGGTACGGACTTCTTCCTCATCCATACGGTAATGGATAATTTACTTAACACATGCCGGGTAATTTGCTGAGACCTCTTGATGTACTGCTAACTTTACATTTTGAGGCATTTATGCTTACTGAATTGAAAATTTACCATGCAGAAATAGGAAGAGGCATAATGGTCAAAGCCTCTATTCTGAAATAACTACTCATCAGATACAATGGGAGGGGACTTGGATGAAATTAGGGAATATGAAGATAATGTAATGCCTGTTTCTGCACTCTCCCATCCTGAGCTGCTGTTAATCCAAGCCCTGACAGGAGTCAGTACAGCCCAACTGGTTAATGTAGAATATGGCAAACACGAGTAGAATAAATATCTGGGAAACATCTATATGGAAGAGTGCCTAGCTCTGTCCCTACTATTGCAAGCTGTTAGACCTACACAGACATGATTTTCTTATGTCTGGCTATAGGTGAGATGATGATCATTTTGCTTCAGGAGCATGATACAAGGTATCTGCATGCATGCCTTGAGCTCTTTATAACCACAAGTTTCAAGAGGTGCTTTAAAGTTTTGCAGGATTTTTTGTTTTCATTGTTCATGTGTACTTTTGTCACGTTTTTCAGCTGAATTTTGCAAATGATTGCTGAAAATGATGATTTTATTAAGTGCTTTATGAAATTTTTATTCTTAAGTTTGTGATGATGTCTTTCATTCCAAGGTGGTTGCTTTTTTCTCTTTTTGACCTGTATCTGTTGAAATTCTTGTGTTATTGCTACTTGGCTTGAGACTAACCAGTGTTCATAAAATATAGCTCTATATTTTAAACATAGATTTTTGTAAGGATTCACAAATAGTTTGGAGAGCTGTATTACAAATTCCAGTGTTTTTATTCATTCCTATTACAGAAGCCAACTTGGCAAATTAGTTTTTGTTCATTGTTCTTTTATCTGACATTTGTCTTGGACACCGTGATAACATTTGCATCATTCGTTCTCAGCCTGTTTGCTTTCAATATATCATGGTGCTGTCCTACAAGTTTCATAAGATTAGAAGATTATACTCAATTGCCTGTGCCTCTTCTAACACTGATTCTTATTTTTGTACTCAACATAAGAGTCAAGATGGTTGTAAATGAAAGAAATTATATCATTTGTGAGATTTTTTTTTTTCAGGAAGATTGTCTGGAGATTGGTTACAACAATTGAGTAACTCCAGTTAAATTAACTGAAAACAAACTAACTTGAGTTTCAGCTCAAGTTTGTGGCTTAAGGTAAATCACTCTCCTGTAGGCTGAAGATGTTACTATCCAAAGTTGAAACTTGGGTATTTTGTACAATTTCCTATTTAACTTGAAGACTTTCTTTTGACATTACAAACATGTCAAGGCTAAATTCTGATCAATAATTTTGTCATTAAACATTTATTTTAAGTTAGGTTCCTTTCGCTCCAGTGTCGGGAGAGCAGTCCTCCTCTACTAGCACAGACAATTTTGAATATCCCCATAAGTGAGTATTAGCAAGGAATGAATGAGAAATGAGACATTTTGATGTTTTGAAGAGGCTGAAGGCAGACAAAATACATTTTACTGAATATTTTCTGAAGGAGCATCAGGGTCTCGATAAACAAATACAAATCATTGAGATAAATGTTTAATTCTGGAAATAAATGAGAACTTTTTGTTTGGCAGTTTTATAAATTGTAGCCTGCCCATTTTGGGAACACGTTGTTTTGAATTGACTATTTCTTAAGCAGAGAGATTACTATCAACAGATTATTATATTTGACAAAATATTACAGGAAGATTTTCCAGACACATCTCTGGAATACTATCATCTGTTATTTTCCCTAACACATATAAGAGGAATGAACAGCTAACACTTGCTATTGGAAGTCAAGCTAAAGAGGCCAAACCCTTTTTCTTCACACTGACATTCACGTTTAATGTTAAGACCAGTTATCTTCCTGTAATTCCTACTAGCTTACTGAAGCTTCTGTAAAGAAGATTAAGTTTTTTTACAATGGTGAGATGTTTTGTGCTTTGATAAAGAAATGCTTGGTTTTTTATAAGTCAGTTGTTAGTAATACAACAATTATTTGATAATATTGCATTCACAATGGCATGCTTAAAATAGTTGCTGCCAATTCATTTTTAAGAGAATAATTACTTGTTTCTAACATCCCTAAAGAAATAATTATGTAATAAAAAAATTACATTGTTACCTGTAACAAGTGCAAGTATTCCTTGAATTTTTAAGCAATTTTGTAGAGTTTTATATTTAAATATTGAAACCTATTAAAATTGCCCATGGAGATTTGTGGGAGAGGTTATCTATAGGCCTCTGCTAATTAATTATGATATATTTTACTTCCATGTGATTTGTCACTACTAGTCCTGTAAGGACTACAGGAAAAATCATTTGTTTAATCTGACTGGGACCTTGTGGCATTTAATTGTAGGCATAACTGTGATACAATAAATCCAAATGAATTTGGACAGTGATTAACAGGGAGCTCCTTGATATGGTAATGAGATTAAAATACCGATTCCTTAGTGTTTCTGTGGATTTCATTAACATTTTTGCAACTAAACAATTTTTAGGAGAAGAGTGGTTGCTTGTTGTTGACCAATATACATTATTGGTTAACCTGCATGAAGATACTTGTTTGTGTCTATGTATAATGAATAAATAGTTTTTTATTTGTATGTCTAAGGAAAATGTAGAAAGAAAATAAAATATGGAAATCTTATGGTGCATTTAATTATGATGAGCCAAACAAGAGTATACGAGAGAGTTAACCTTATTATTACATATATTTCAAGCATCCTAAAATGTACTAGTTGAGTAATCACAGATATGTAGTTCTTACTATGAAAGCTTATTATCAGACATCTGCAAATATTTAGATATCTCTATAGCTTTACTACTGTGAGTAGTTCTACCGATTTTTGTTTATCTGTTTTTATAGGATTTATGCCCAGATTTTTCATTACATGGCAAATTTACAACTTGAAAAATGAAGGAAAAAACCCCAAGTCTGGTTATTCAGGAAGCATATACGATGATCCTTTCAGATGCTTTGTTGTCACATTGCTAGAAAGCAGAAATTTTAAAGAATATATTTATAATTTTGCTATTTATCAGAATTATAAGAAAGCTGTAGAGAAGATAAAGAGTATTTTCATTAGCAGCATCAAACTGCTACTGGACTTCAAGGCAAAGGAATTTTTTGTTTGTTTATTGTTGCAACTTTCCTTTTGCTTATTTTAGTCTTTTTCCAAAACTTGGCTCATCTTCCTCTGTGCTGATCTTTAAATGGGCTTGATATCATCTCCAATTGTTTGATCATCTTTCTCCTCTTTATTCAATACTCTTATTGCTAAAAATTTTATTAGTTGGAGGATTGAAACCCTTATGCTTTCTAACCAGAATTCATTTAGCAATAGTACAGTTTTCATATTCTGCCCTGGGAAAATGCTTTTCTGTGCTCTAGAGGAAAAAAAATGTTCCATTCCTACAGCTTCACCATTTCTCTGTGTTACAATTGTTAACCAGAGCTCTCCATCACTCGTCATTGTAACTCTGTGTTTCTTCACCAATAGAAATTAAACTGCACCACAAAAGGGAGACCTAGCAGAGGTTAGAGTTTTGTGACTTAATGAACTGGCATGACTTGATTTGAGGCTTACTGCCAACCCTCTGTGTATCACATTTCCATTGAGCCTCTAGGTCAGGGAAATCTTTAGTGTGAGAAATATACAATATTTGGGTGTTTGTTCATCTCTTTGCTTTCTGTTATGTGAACAGAGAAGGATGTAGTTCAGTTGCGAGGGGAACTGTGATACTCTCTTATGGGATGCTATGAATGTCTAGCTGATTTATTTACCTGTGTGCTGCAGTTTCTGTATGGAGCTCAACTCAGCACCTAGGACTTGGCTTTCTACAGCCAGCAAGCGCTACCAAGGAGGTTTGGTTTTTGTCCTCTGCATTCCTCGGTACCTTTCTTTGTGTGAGTTATTTCCGTAGCTCACTCTTATTTGTGCTCTTCCATGAAATCCTTGGAGAAGATTCAGTGTGCCTTAGAGCTGATGTGAGGGCAGTCCTGTCACCAGCATGATAGAGGTTTCTTTTTTCCGTTTGCTTGCAGAGTTAGAGAAAGGGCTTTGAGGCATCTTACCCTCCCACAGCTCTAAGGCAGGACACATGCTGTGAGTGGTTTAGCTAGTTTTGTTTTAGTTTTAATCTGGATTGCAACTTCATACTTGAACTGATTTTTATCTTTAGGGAAGAAAATGTTGATTGTTTTACTAACAATGGGTAGACATTCACGCCACAAATGGTGATGTGACCTATATTCTGTTGCTGTCTCTCACACAGAGCTCTCTTTGCCGGCATTGGAAGCCCAGATGTAGAAAGGATGATGAGAACTGGCCACAGGCAAAGCTGCACATGTCTTGTAGTGGGCTGGATTAGAATTTATGGTAGCATTCCCTGAGCTGCCACAGTACTGTGATGCAGCAGATTTATTCAGATCCATAAATAAAGGAGTTTACTTAACTCTAAAACTGATATTAAATCAAAATCTTCCTTGCAGTGACATCACAGTGACTATTTCAGGCTGTTGGAAAACTTAAGAACATTGTCATGTCATTACAAATTGTTTTCGTTTCATGTCTATGCAGATTTTACTTGTGACCAAGAGTTAGAAACATGTTTCTGAAAAATGCTTAGATGTTTCAGCTGAATACTGCAGCATAGTGAACACTGCATCAAATTTGGCTTCTGTGTTATCGTGGAATATGCAGAACCATGTTCAAAGGTTGCACAACAACCGTAGTCTAAATGTGGGCTTTTTCTTTTTTTCTGTTGAGAGACATAGGATAAAAGGGCTGTGAGCTACCTAGACCTCAGAGTTGCTTAATAGCTTGTGGGAGCTAGCTACTTGCCAATTTTAGAGCATCGGTCTATCTGACTTAACCACATGTAGACTTACTGGCAGGTCTACTCAAATCAGTGGTGTAATTATTTACTTCTTAAAGAGAAAACAGGCTTACATTATAATGACCTTACAATAACTTTCAGTTTTATGTGGAGAAAAAATAAACAGTTGTCATTTCCTTGTTATTTTGAGGTTTAAGCCTTTACCACAAAGGTTTTAAATATTTACTATGTTCTCTGAAATTTCTCTGTTTAAAAATACAATGAATTTATTCAGGGAAATCTCTCTGCTGCACCAAGCTTCACAATCTTGATTGTAGGACGTTATAAATTAATATCTTTACCCTCCATTTTTCTTGGTGTTCTTGACTTCTAGCTCATTCAAACTGTTTATTACTTTTAGTATTTTGGATGCCAGCTAAAATTTCAAAATACAAAGGCTATTTTTTTTGTTTATGAGACAGCCACATTCCTAGAAAAAAGTGGTTTTGACACTGGAGGAAATAAGTTTCCAGTGTCATATACGAACAATAATTCTCATCAGAATGCTCCCTGAGAGCTAAATCATGTTCATTTTGGGGAAACTGAGTAAATATATATTTACTTTTATTATTTCTTTTTTGATAGTAGTATTTTTTTAATATGACCTAAAGAGGTGAAAGTGTATTAATTTAACCAAATATTAATTGCTCTCTGTTCTTCCTACTTTTCCTGCCATTAATGGTGAGTAATTCTATTCTTCCTTTTACATCTTTTTGCTTATTTATAATAATTACTTTGAGATCTGGAGCAAGAGATGAAGTAGTAATTTGGCTATCATGAGGGAAAGGAGCCGTAGTACAACACTAATCATGTGGTGGAACTGGCTGTAGGAAGTGTATTTGTAAGATAATACACAGTTTGTAGATTCTTCTAAATGTTTGACCCCTGAAGCTAGTTTGGACTTCGCCCTGGGAAGTGCCACCATTTCATCCTCCGTTATTTCAAATCAAAATGGAATGTTAAAATCTTTTTTTTTCCCCTTCCCCCCACTAAACAGGAAGCTCTTCAGAGTTTTGGCTTGGAAACACTGGAATGTTTTGGTTTGTTTGTAAACCTTGAAATTAAGCTTTTTCAGTGTTTCCAAACCATGTTGAACTATTTCATTCAAATTTGGCTTTAACCTTTGTTATTGCAAATTGCTAGAGGATTCTAGGCCTAGTTGTAGGCCTAGCATGTAGTCTTGCTGCTGGCACACCGAGAGAGTTTAGCTTCCTGGAGGTAATGCATCTCCATGATCCATCACATCAATTAGATCAGATGACAGAGTTTAAGGTGAGACCTTGGATTCAGACATTTTAGTTAGATGTGGCAGGGAAAATGTCACTATACACCGATTGAAGGTTAATGGCCATAGAGCTTGGACTATTGGAAAAAAAAAGGCTGAGTGCTATGTCTCTCTGTGTGGAGCGAGCCAAGGTTTGAACAGTCTGTCTGATTCCTACCTGTAGCAGATGAGGAATGCTCACAAGTGATTTGACAACTCTGCTTTAACAGTAAAATAGGAGCCTTAACAAGATACGTAGTGGGGAAAGAAGGGCAAGAATCTGATAATAGCACTGTAAATCACTTTAATTTTTTGCCAAGTACAATTATTCTCAAGATACTTTTGGATAAAAATTCTCTCTTCTGTGTTACCCTCATCATATTAAAATGTGAACACAGTAGCTCAAGCTAAAGTATCTGAGTAGTAAAAGGCAACTTTTGGGTTTGCTTCAGTGTCTAGTCTGTTTTATCCAAAGATGGAATCACAGCAAAATTTAAAGCTCAATTAATTTGTTAGCTGACTTTTAACACAGCCCAGCATGAACTTTACAATATCTGGAGTACTGTGCTACAGGTACAATTTGAATTTGTATTTGTAAAGTATAGCATTAAAAAAAAAAAATCTTGACAGACTTCAAACACTGTACATCTTCCATTATCCCACAACACTGCATAAGCAGAAGCAGTCCTCTGTGAGGAATGGTGTGTGTGAGCAGACTCCCATGCCCTAGCTTCTGGGCTCTGTCCAGTTCTGCTTAGCCAGACCGCAAGCAGGTCTCCTAACACTCAACTTTCAACTGAATCATGCTCATTTTATAAACAAAGGCACTGACAACGTCAAGAGCTGGTGTCAGAAGCACATGTGTAGTATTTGTTTTTAAAAGCTGGGTTTAGTAATGAATAAAATGCTGAAAGTGAAGCCTGAAACATTTTTAATAAATGAAATCATTTTTGTATATGTATGTACAAAATTGTTTTAATCTAGAAATTTTTAACTCATTAAACATGATATTCCTCATGTTCATGGGGAGAAAGAGCAAATGTAACAGCTTGGCTTTGTGAATTCTAAAAATCCTCCCTAAAATAATACAAAGGCATTTGCCAAACATATAAGAAATGATATAAAATTTATTTGCATAGCTTGATTGCATTTTAGTGTGGATAATCTGCATAACATTGTTGATTCCTAAAGTACCAGGTATTAAGTATATAACAGCAAAAGCTGGTGATGAAAAAGATAGTAGCCTTCTTCTGAAGTGATGAGTATACTGAAAAGATGCAGCCCTTGCTCATCTGTGGTTTCTTGGTGGGAAACGCCCCTTTGGGCTGGAGATGGGGGTTGAAAGGGAAAACAGAAACTTCCTCCCTTGTTTGTGAAGTGGGACATTTTCGCTTCGTTACCCAGCAGGTGTGAATTGAGAGTTATGTACTTGGAACCCCAAATACCCCTCTCTATGTTTAATCATCTCAGTATAAGTCAAGAGGTATATACAGTGTACTAAACTAGGAATTGTGGGGTGGGTGGTTGTTTTGGGCTTGGTAATAGAATAAGCAAGTCATCTTGGGTGGGGAAAGTAGGTATATTTTTATGCAAAGCCCAATACTAACAAGTAAATATTTACCTTGGAGCAGTAATGTCATGTTACCGTGCTATTTCATTGTAGGAATAAGTAAAAGGTTAGTGTCCCTGGAGCTTTTAATATAATACTCTTTAAGATCCTTATTTGTATCTTAAAAAGGCAGTTTTCTCTTTTTACAGAGAAAAGACAACAGACAACAGTAATTCAAACTTCCCTTAAGGCTCCACCGTGGTGCAATAGCCCATCCTGGAAGAGGAGCTTCTAATGCTCTCCTGGTTAAAGTTTATTATCTCCTCAGCCTTTCTGTCTTAACTACTAGCATGGCTGTGAGCTGGAAGGAATTTTAGTGATCCTTTTTCTGATAGGGACATCAGTTCAATTGGAAGTGGATTTCTGCCTCAAAAGACATCACTCAGCAGTGACTTGTGGCCATTATTGCCTTTCTTTGTTTCTGCTATTGTCTTGTAGGGGACAATGCAGAATCCTACTGCTTATTCTGTATATCCCTGCCTGCCTTTTTAGTTACCTGGATTATAATGAACAACTGAGCCAAGTTAGTCTTCAGCAAAATTGAGTTTGATAGCTTTTAGACTTGCTCTATGTATAGAAATGAGATGAATTTAGGGTGTGCCAGTCACAATTAGAAAAGATACTCCAAGTATATTACATTATTAGACATACTTTTTTCCCAGCTGCAAAAGATAGTGAATGGTCAGTCATCTTTGCAACTATTGCAAGTGATTTGCCATGTTTTTTGACAGAAGTGGAATATTATTTTAGGTGACTTAATCATGGACTCTTGGTAGGAGTGAGAGTAACGACAGAGTATGGTCTATGACCTTGTCCTGTCAATGCTGATAAACCAGGCTATACATTGAGATTTCAAACAAATGAAAGTTTGTGTCAGTAATCCTGGGGATGATTTCTACAACTTCCTTGACAGGAGTATTGAGACAAGAAAGCTTCTTAAAACTTCCTTGGAACACTACTAAAAGATAAAACTATCTGCAGACAGATGGGTTATAATGAGGGTGGATCCCAGCATGATAAAGGCAGCAAGGAGTGATCTGTAAAAGGACCAACAACAACAACAATGGTAGGAGGATGTTACTTTGTTTTAGCAAAGGCGTACAGTAGCTGGCAGCAAACCATGAGTAGATTTTGTGTGCTGAGCTAGTCAGGAATTGTTTTATTTCTGTACAATGTTTATTTGCTAAGCTTTGTGGTCAACTTCATTACTCTTCATTTTATTCATTATTATGTCACTGAGCAGTAACTTGTTAAAAGATTAAAAGTTCCAATTGGTTGCTCATGCTTAAGGTATGTAAATGCTTTGCAGCTCTGGCAGTAATTTATTGACATTCTGGCAATTTGCACTTAAATAGTTTATGCACACTTGCATATGTGCACACAAGCACAATGTAAATGTATATTTTTTTTAGGAAACCCAATGCAATTAGGTCTTAATATAAAAGATCTGATCCTGCAGTCCTAATGCACACAAAAATCTCTTTTATTTCTTTGGAATTGACCAGCTTAAAATATCTATAGCGGAGATCTCAAGAGAGGAGCACTGTTTTCTCAAAACTGAAAACAAACACTGAAAAGGCAAAATCTAATGCTCCTGTAAAATCTAAGGTGCAACAGTTAGTAGAATGTTTCTTTTGATGCAGACATAATGAAAATTTTCTCAGAACCAGTTTTTCAAGTAGTTTGCAAGTTTTTATTATACATGTACACAAATACACATATGCACACGCAATTGTAAGTGTAGGTCTTTGTGCAAGTGTGCATGTGTGTGTGTATATATATATCTCCAAGCATATAATTTTAAGTCAAGTCTTGCTTTTCTCACATTCAAATATTGTTTATGAAGACTGATCATTCTTTTGTTACAAAATTTGGATTTGATACCAGGCTGCTGTATGCTCAAACCTAGTATGAATGGTCACATTTTGAAGCTTTATAAATAACAGTTCTGTGAGCACAGACTCGCTGAACTCCATCTCAAAGTCCAGAATCGGGTGTCAATCACTCAGAGTAATTATTCTCTCTTTAGAGAACAGGTATTTCCTCAGCCAGAACTGCAAAATCATACAGTACTACATGAATTCAGATAGTATAAGACTGGTATGAGACAGCAGCCTTTTCTTACTAAGTTAAATTACATTTTTGTCCAAAAAAGCAGACTTTTCAAAACTCATTAAGTGATTTTCTACAG
Organism: Colius striatus; assembly: GCF_028858725.1. Classification (NCBI taxonomy): domain Eukaryota; kingdom Metazoa; phylum Chordata; class Aves; order Coliiformes; family Coliidae; genus Colius; species Colius striatus. The sequence continues at coordinate 29,602,559 of NC_084766.1, forward strand.
TTTACTGGCCTTTATACAGGCACCAAGCGATCCTCTCTTTCTTTTGAATAAAAAAACCCACAAATCACTTCATCATTTAAAACTAGACAGAGCTCATATCTTTTAAAAGTTTTTGGAGATTACAGAAATGAAAATGAACCTTTTAAAAAAATTAAAACTATTTAGCTTAATTGAAAATGATGTAGTTTCATAACTTCACAGTATTGGCAGTAGAAGTTGAAAAATAGTTCTAACACTTACTGTATAATCCTGCATGTTACTGTTTGTCTACAAATATGGGATAGAGTGCTGTCATATACATCCTAGAATGGAAGAAGTAGGAGATGAAATTGAGCACAAAATCATGAATTGTGTCCATTTTTTAATCAAAATGTGCAGACAACAGAAAATATATAAAGGCTTTTAAAAAATCATTTTTGCATAGTTACAACCTAACTTACACAGGAGAGAACAAAAATGATGTAAACTCTGTATGCCAGGAGTTATTATGTTATTTGAACAGTCTACATTGGAAGAAGTGAGCTCTGAATCATCAAATAGACAAGATTGCTCAGTAGATGGTGGATGCCAGGAGATTGGGGCATGCCTGTTTTCTGTTGTATCTAATGACAGGACAAGGGGTAATAGTATGAAGCTGGAACACAAGAAGTTCCATTTAAACACAAGGAAAAACTATTTCACTGTTCAGGTGAGGGAGCCCTGGCACAGGCTGCCCAGGGAGAGTGTGGAGTCTCCTTCCTTGGAGGTCTTCAAGACCTGCCTGGATGCATTCCTGTGTGCCCTGATCTAGGCGAACCTGCTTCTGCAGGGGGTTGGACTAGATGATCCAACCCCTACCATTCTATGATTCTGTGATGTGAATCATTAATAAACAGAAATTAATTGAATGAAGGTTTGTTTAAATAGACATGAAAACAAATGAGAGAAGGAATATTTCCTTTCAATTGGATGGGAATCATCCTTCAGAAAGATTTTTATTTGAAAAAATGTCTGTTTTTCTTTTGGTTAGGGCAAATTCCAACAGAGTAATGGTAAATGATCATCTAATTTAAGGTGTAGTACATATAGAAATGGGTGAACAGCCTTGATGAAGTGGTAATGGAGGAATGTAGTCATCCACTATTGTAATCGTTTGGTTCCTATAATTCAGAGTGGTAAACTCTGAAATTCATTTTTAGTTGATAGAGATTTCTGTAATAATTCTAACATTATTTCCTAGTGAATGGATACCCTAAAAATACCCCAGAAAAAAAAATAGTTGCTTCTTAGCCATTCCTGTAAATGAGGGAGGCAGGATAGGGAAATTTGCAGTGAATTGTTGTATCATGTATAAAAATATATATCCTTATCCTAAATAAAGTACATTTATCTCAAAAATCCTAAGGAAATATAAAGAGGGAAAATGTTGTTGCTCAATACTTAGTCATTCTTACACCAAATACCTTGCACAAGATTTCTTACATGTAGTAGAAGCAATTTGCTTACAACCATGATAATCTATGAACATGTGATGATTTATCTTTACAGGGATGTGTACTACTGTTTTACTTCATCACCCATTTCCTCCTCCCAAATTTATTAGCCAATCTGATTTAAAACATTCTTTTTCTCTCCAATGCGACTTCACACTAAGGTGACACTTCTGGGTAAGTGAAGCTATGTTGTTATAAGGTTTCATCAGAGTGAGAGCAAGGGACTTTATTATGTGACTTCTGCCATTGTTTTAGCTTTCTGGAGTGTCTCTTGAATGCATACATTTTCAGTAGGTTGTTGTATATGTTTCTCAGAGAATGATACTTCTTTATGATCTGTTGTATTGGCCAAGGTTAGGTTAATTTTTTACTAGATTAGCTGATAAGCCTAAAAATAACTAGTTTTGATTTATCAAAGAAATACAGCACTTTGTGGTTTCTGAAGGAGGAAGTTGTTTGCGGTTTTTTGCCTTTTTTTTTCCTGAAGTTTAGTAGTTTGGATGGTGGGGTTTTTTTCCCTCTGCTCTGCATAATAATGGGTTGGAAAGGAAGGTATAAGTTGCAAGACCTGAAACATTAGAATGGAGAGACATTATAACATCTTTTTTCAATTGTCAAGAGTTTCTCCTTTTAGCGTATAGATGCAGAAAAGATGGTCAGTCTCCCCAGGACATAAATCCTTTCTCTCTGATAAATTCAGACACCATTCCACATAAGCTAATAGTGACTGGCAGGGGATAAGCCATTCCAAGTTAGATGAGTACCAAGCACTTTCTTTTTACTGACATGTAAAATAACTATTGAAATCCTGAAGTCAGTTGTGAAAATGCCAGGGATTTTTTTGAAACCAGGATAAAGCCCTCAGGGATTTGTGGCAAGAAATGATTCTGCACTGGTCAGTGAAATACCCTGAAAAGTCTTCACAGTCTTCTGCATTTGTATTTGTCTATGAGCAGAATATTTCAGAAAAAGCTAAACCAGAAATATCTCTGCCATTTATTACCATGCAAAATAACATAAATAAATGTGAAACCACCAGAGAATTCTGAGAACTGAGGATGCAACCAAGCTGTTACTTGGGATTTAAAGTTTGTAATCAGATTTCTAAGATGGTCTTTTTCATCCTAATTCTGTTTTCCTACGTTTAATTCTTTATGCCTCAGAATTTGAGGGCAGAATTTCTCCCATTTTGGGGTACTGATATACTTATTCAGCTGCAATTACAGACAATGCACCAGACTCAGGAAAAAGGAATCATGTGTTTTAAGTAAACCTTTCAGAAATGCACGACTTCTTGTTTTAAAGAAAGATACAGAAGAGTACTGAAATGCAGTCAGACAAATTGGCGGCACTTCCATGTCATCACTTTCCTGTTGTTATTAGCTGCAAAAACACCTGTACTTCTTTCCTCCTGTTCTGTTCTTCTTTCTCTGCCACGTCTTTCTACCTTACACACACTCAGACATGCGCTTTTTCTTTCTCACACAGAGGTGTACTGGCTTTTAGTTTTCCAACTTTAAATTGATTAGAACACATTAATTTTTAAATAAGTGTCACATATCCTTAACCAAGCACTAAAAGGTTGAGAAGGCTTCGTGGTGTAAAGTCTGATCCAAAATTCAGTGAGAAGAATTTTAAAAATGTGGTCTGCCCTTCATTAGCCCTCATGATATCTCTTGACAGGCGATGTGTGCGTACGTTGCCATGCCAGGCCAGGGCAAGACCAGCTGCCATGCACCATTTACCCTCTGTCAGCAGCTTCAGTCAAAGCCCAGGCAATACTGTACACACGAGTCTGTCATGCGTCAGCATCAATTAGGCTCAGTTTGCTGCACTTGGGAAAAGCAACAGCCCTACTATTAACCATTTTTCTTCCCTGCCTTCCCCCCCACCCCCCCATTTAACTCTCCAAGCAAATTGTTTGCTTTGGCAGAAGTGTTTTCATAGCAGTTCTTGCGTATAGTAATTGCAGTTTGTTTTAAAATAACTTGCTAATTCACTTGAATTGGTTTCATTGCAAGAAATTTATTGATACTATTGTTTAAAAAGGGGTAGTTAGATACAGCCTGGGCTCATACAACCTTTTTGATTTTCCCTCTCATTAGTTATGAAGAAGTGTCGATGCCTGCCTGTCTGTACACATGTATATAGACTGACATACATACCCATGCACACACACATTATAGTAGTAAACTTGAAACTTCTCATAAGTCCAGGTTTAAATATTTTGTTAAAACTGTATCTCCCGACCTTCTTGTGTTATACACTCAACATGTTTTCAGTTTTTCAATTGTAGATGCGCTTTTACTTCACTGTTTTTCTGGGTATTGTTGTTTGAAGAGCAGGGCTAAAATTTCCCCAGCTTCGTGAGAAACCAACATGTGTGGTCATGCCTAAATTTGACGCACTGTTTTGTGGCTTTTCACTGCTATTATGGAGGGGGTGGGGAGCAAGACGACCACCCATGGTGTGTTCTCGTCAAGCAGTGTGGTAAGCCAATGAATTCGCTGGTGTGCAATGAGTGTCAAGAGAACAACCTCTTCTGACAGAGTTTTCAAGCATTTCCCTCCTTCCCCCTCTCCCCAAATTACAGCTTCTTCCTCCATATAAGTGTAGAACACCCATGACTATTTATGTAATAAAAGAGCTACTGTGTACTTTAATGGATAGTTAAAGACATTTTCACAGGTCTGTATCCACATGGGATTTATAGAGACTTATTGGCCTGGTCAGTTTGTAAAATCATGATAGCCCAAGAGTCTGTTGTCAGATGTTGGTAACAAGACAGTGTTTGAAAGGAATCAAAACAATATAAATCCTGTGAGATCTGTGGCAGCAGGATGGATTCTAATGGAGAGGAAGACAGGGTCGACCACCACACAAGAGAACAAGGAGAAGAAAGTGGTTTTTCTCTTTCAAGCTTGCAGCACCAGCAGGGGTAAGCAGGTTTCTAAAAAGAATCTCATCAGCGGATCAATCCAGTGTGACAGATGGAGTGCACAGATATTGTCTATCAGATTTCCATCGCATGTGGCAAACAAATACATTGTTGCAACTGTTAGCAGCAAAACTTTTCGGTTTTTTAACATCATAATTACCAAGAGTTGAAAAGAGCTGTGGGTTAATGATTTCCTAACAATAACTATAGGGGGTTTGGTGGATAGTAACTTCCCCAGGGAATACATTAGCAGGAGATACAAAGTCACTGAGCATCTTGAATGGAAGGGTTTGGATCCACAGAAATAACTACCTGCCTATAGCGGTATGTTTTGAAAAGTGGAAATTTTCCTAGGAGAGTGAGACTGAAATGGATCTTCAACTGCTGTAATTGGCAAGTTTACACTGCAGACACTGGAGATGAACCAGTCTATACCAGCTCAAAGTTTTGGGCTTTGTTGCCTTTATAAAAACATTTGCAAGAGAAAGATTTTGAAGGGATGAGAACAATTCCGTGTGCACGCACACTGCCAAAAGGGGCAAGGGGTGGGGCTCCAAATTAATTTCCCAGTGTTACTAATACTGCTGTTATTAGTTAGATGTTAATTTTGTTAAGTCTTGAAGCAAATATCAAAGTCTGAATGCAAATATCATAGAGTGGTTTGGGTTGGAAGAGACCTTTTAAAGGTCATCTATACCAACCCCAAAATACATAACGAGTCTCTCAGCATCTTCTGCATTGTTTGATTAATCCTGGAATAGAAAGAATGAAAGTCAAGTGATAGCTCTGGAGGCAGGCTAATGGCTTCATGGCACTCTTGATGTTGGTGTGAATGCCAGAGGTTTAGAAGTGGTAAGTATCATGGATTGGATGATTAAACTTTTAACAAGAACATAAGTCACAATTGATTTTTGTAAATAGCAATTGTTGAGCCTAGGAAATATGTAGTCAAGAACTAAAAGACTATGGTTTAGTTACCATTTAGCTACAGAAAGCATCTCAGACATATGGCCAAGTCATTTTAAAAGTGTGTAACAGGGTGCCTAGTTCTGTGAATTAACTGGAAAAGGATCATCTGGATTTGAAGGCACAACTTAGTTGCCCAGACATACGGGTGACCATTTGAGATGACACAGAGCATCTCTTGTCCTTCTGCTAATCCAAAGTAATGCAGATCTTCCACAGATCCATGTTCCATAAGACTAACCCCACAAGAATGTTTTGAGTAATACTGTCTCTCACATGACTGTAGGGACCAGGGAAATTGGGTCAAGCCCTGGATCCTGTCAAAATGGATGTGTTGGCCTAAGGCTGTACAGAGAGGTTGTAGTATTTCCATCTATGGTAATATTTAAACCCCCTGGGAAACCTGTTGTAGATGACCCTGTCTGAGTAGGGAAGTGGGACTAGATGATTTCAAGACATCTCTTACAAACAGTTCCACAAGTCTGTTATACTGTGAAGGTCAAATATGAGTATAATGACAAAGCAATGCAAAATGTAGCTTTGATTCTTTGTCTTTCAGGTATGCAGAAATGGGATTTCCAGATTCTCATAAGTTTTTCACCTGGCAAAATGGGTTATATTCTCATTAGCTGTGGTGATTTGAAGTGTTAGTTTTTTGTTACAACAAATCTGTTCACCAATTCTGTTAGTTTTGTTTTTCAAAACCTTTTACAACATAACAAATGTAGAATATGATAAAAGATTGACTCCATACTTAAGACATGTAGCTTAGATGGTGGTAAAGTGTTTTCAGTTACAGATCTGCCATGAAGCTTCTCATTAGTGTGAGTGAAGCTTCTCAGTCTTTCTGTGCCTCTGTTTCCCAACTTAACAAGAAAGCTGTTTAAGACAGGGAATAACTTATTCTCCATTGTATAAATTATAGTTAACCTAGTGAGACCAAATGGTTACAATTATGTGTCACCGATGAGGTTTGAGAGTGATTCTGGTCCAAAGAAACCAAGTGTCCAACTGAAGAGATATGAGATCTGCCTTGACTTCTGGGTAATACAGTAATTCACAGCATTTCTGATCTTAAAGGTTTAAGCCACCAGAAGGAAGGATTTTGCAGAAGTAAAGTGAAAAGTAAAAATGTTTGCATAGCATTTAAAACAACCCCATATTATCACAAACTTTTCTTTAAAATTTTCAGCATTATTCAATATTTTTTACCTCATGCTCTAATCTTGCTGTATTTTATCACCACTTGAGCCACCTCAGATAAAACTACATTTTGCATTGCCTGTTATTCAAAGGCCGCTTCCCCACTGCAACTTTTTATTTTGGTCTCATATTCAATTCCAAGAATTCTAAAACAAAGGCAAAAATATCATTTACACCCTTGCTTCCTCCAAAATACCTCTTCTCATTCTGAATTTACTTTCTTTGCGCACTAACCCTATAATTCCAGGTCTGCAGGAGCCTCAGTACCTTTATAGTATCATAACCAGCCTTTACATGTCTGTCTCTCATTTTGGATATAGTATGGGGTCTTTGACTTCCCATTTAAGCAGATCTTTCTTAAATAAAGCATCACTGAATATCACTGATACTTTTTCTGAGAGCTGTGATTATGCAGAAACTACCTGTATGGAAACAAGAGAATTAGTGATGAGTGATTTTGATAAGGATTCTTGTCCATCTGCCTGACAGAGCAGAAATTCCTTGCTAGGGTCTACCTGTTTGGAGGGCTTAGGTGAGCTTGATAAACTGGACAACTAAATGACAACATCATTAGGTGCATAAATAAAAGAGTGTAAGAAAAGTCAAAGTAACGATGATAGGAGACATAAATTACCCAGATGTTAGCTGGAATGGAAGTAAGACTGTCTGTGGTATGTTATGTATTACATGTATATCTGTAAATATGCCTTATGTTGTGAGTAAAAGGATAACAAGTAGACTGAGCATGAATGGGTTGTTTATACCAATTTAAATAGATTTTGGACATACTAATATAAATATTTATTCTCAAATGGCATAGAAAAAAATGAGTATGCAAGTTTATCAAGTAGGCTTCTTTCTATGGAAGCTAATACGATTATGGAAGTGACGTAGGGTGACGTTGACAGAAATAGCTTTAGCATTTTCAGGTGGACTATGCTATTTCTGAAACAAATTTTGGACACAGAGTATCATAGCCAGACATTTACCTCTTGCACCTGCTTGCTTCAAATCAGATATTTAGTTACCTAGTAATAGTTCATCTAATCATTCTTAAGGGGAAAAAATTACATATATGAAACAAAAGGCTACTTTGAGACCTAGTAAAGGTTTGGCTTAATGAGTAACCAAGGTTCCATTTTGTATGTTCTTTATTCTGAAATACCATGGAAATGGTAATATTGGGCTCCCTTTGTTCTCATAATCTTTGATTTGAAATACAAATGGAATTTAAGACATTAGGTCAGTGGGTTTATTCAAGAAAGTAAAGCTTAAAGGAGGCTGTTCAGCAGTACTTCAGCAGTCTGTTACTGTTATAGATAAAAAGCACATGTACCTTTCCAAAACCATGTTTGGGTCTGAAGCAATGCACAGCTCAGCTGGAATTTAAGAATAAGGCTATATTAGGAAGTTTATGCCCCCAGTGGAATAGCCCTTCAACTATATCCATCTTTGCAGACCTTAACTAGTTTACTTTCAGTTCAGTTGTGTAAAGTAGGAAGTTCATAGTTTTACAAACAAAGTGAGGTTTAGAAAGCCTAGAAAAAAATACTCAAGATTTCAGAAAAGCTGGAGTCAGCTTTAGAGTTGTGTAGCTCCTGCATGTTTAAAACAGGCATTTTGTTTTGATAGCCTGCAAGTTACTAAGTTATAAATTAAAAAGTATACAGTAGTAAGGCCAGTTCTGTACGAACATCTTGTGTAATAACTGTCAACAGTATGTTGTATTTGTGTGATGGGAATAGAAATCCCATGATAGATGAAACTGTAAATAGCCTGAAACCTCACTGGAAGTGGTTAGTTGAAAAATTAATAACAATTAAATTTTGACAAAGCACAAGTGGCAAATGAATTGCATTCCTTCTTCCTCAAGGAAGTAGTAGAGGAAACATGGACACCTGATGTAGAAACATTTGCCAGGTTGCTGAGTTCAAGAGAAGGATCAGGAGACCAGACTGCAGGAAAAATTAGACTTGAATGCATTGTTATATGTATTTTAATGACTCCAAATAGCTTAAGTCTGTATTCAGGAGTGGAACAACCATATGGAGAAACTGGGGGGGCGCGGGGGGAGGAGGACTGCTGTAATATCTGTAGACAAGAAGAAAAAGTGGGCACAATTTCTGTCTAGTGCAGAGCAACTTGTAAAAGGGAGCATGTCCACTGCAGGGTATGGAGCCAGGAGGATCATGGGCTCCAATCTGTTCCGAACCACCGACGCCGTCTGACCCGGGCAGGTCACTTGACTTCCTTGTGCCTCTGTCAATCCAGCTGGAAAATTGGGTAACAAAAGCAGGACCTTGCTGAAAAACAGATGCTCCATCTGAGTTGAGCTGTCCTGGATAAACAAATTACAAAACATTGATAGATACCACAGTAAAACAGAGATGGATCTTCAGAGTCGGTAAGGAAGAATGAGCAATGTGGGAGGGACCCATCTGACAGTTCTGGGTGCTTGAAGAAAGGAATTTGTCTCCAAGCTCACAGGTGAAACAAGGAGCTCACAGGATGGATGTAAAACTGTTTTACATCAGAAATTAGAAAATAGTGTTTGGGGACAACACTGTGTAAGATCTAGTTTCAGATTGTCCAAGGTGTGAAAAAAGCAGTGGTCATTCATTCCTTATGGTGAAAATGCAACTGCTTTAAGTCTCTCTAGGAGACGAGAATCCTCTTATTCATAACCAGATACTTTAATGGGACCATCAGAGACTGAATGTAATCCACTGGTCTTTCTTCAGTAGTAAATTTTAGAGCTTTAAGGAGACCCTATTTGAGACCTTATATTTGTCTTCTCTTTTTTTAATTTCCAAGAATTTACATCACAGTCCCAGATCCCAAGTCCTTCAGAAACATCCTACAAAGCCAACTGCATAGGCTTTGAAATTAAACTACATCCATGGGTTCAAATTTTGTTGGAGATAGAGCACTGTGTTAGAACAAAAAAAAAAAAAATAAAGTAGAGCACATATTCCAGATCCCTGAATTACATGAGTGAGACTTAGGATGCCTTTTAAAATGTTTAGCAGTGCCTTGTACAATAGGCAAGTATTTTTTTCCCTATATAAAATCACTTTTTCAATATGTGTAGAGATGTAGAGTATTTGAATTTGATACAAAAAATTATGCTGTTTTTTTTTAAGTGGAGTTCTCTGAGTAAGTCTATTAAATAGGCCTTTGAAAACAGGACTCAAAAAATTGAAGGTCATTTTTTGGCTCTGCAAATATTTGTTGAGTGCTTCTTTCTGTGTCTTTTTACCTTCATTTCCCTGTCTGGAAACTGGAAATAAGGATTTTCACCACTTTCATAGAGAGCTGCTGCTAAAGAATATCAGGTAAGAATTCGTGTCAAAGTAAAGTATGCGTTGTTCATATTTCATTGCAATGAACTAAGAAGCAGCTTTATGCTATTATTCCATTGTGTTATTTATGTTTTTGTTCCACTGACTGTTGGGGATGTGACAGAAGGAAAAGAGCAGCTACATCTATGCTCGTTAACTGGAGAGGAAGGACATTGACTATGACACCAGCACTCTTGACATTTTCTGGCAAATCTACACATTAAGTTCTGAAGGTCTTGAGACACTACTTCAGCATGTGTTTTACCACATTTTAAGACTTAGGTAAACACTCCAAAACCACTGTTCCATAGTATCTGGGGTTGTATTTAAAATAATTGTTCTTACCCTCAGCGGTACTCGAGACGAGGTTAGCTTGAAGACTCCAAGATGCTCAGAAAGATCTTGAGCAGGATGAAGTACAGGGTTATCACTGAGCTTTAAAGTGGCAGCCAATTTTGGAGGCATAAATATTGAAAAGCCACACTAATATTTAGGAGGAAGAGTATTTCCAAGAACCTGAAGTGTGGTGTTTTGGGAGATGTGTGTCAGAACCAAATGTCCAGCAAGTCATTAGTTTCCTGTCCTCAGTTTTGGCAAGGAAACTTTTTGTTGGAAGATGTGTTATTATGGCAGCCATGGATTTGCTTTGAGAACCATCCAAAAACAATCTCAGGAACTGTACAGAAAATGCTAACTTTTCTGTACACAGTAAAACTGGTATTTTCTGATTCTACAACCGTGTTGACATTTACCTGTTGTGTGAGCTGTGTGTGACCCCTTTGTCTGGTCAGCAAAGGAAGTGTGCATGTTTCCCAAAACTATACCACACTGTCAGACAGGCCATGGGAGCACAAAGGGAGTGAAAAGTCAGGGACAATAACCAATTGAGTTATTAGGTTTTAATATATTTATTTTTTTTTCCAAGTATTAAGTCTTTTCTTATTTCATATCCTATGAATACACCAGGTTGTTAATTTGTGTGCATTCATGCTGGTTTTGGCTGGTATAAAGTTAATTTTCATCATAGCAGCTGGTATGAGGCTCTGGTTTGGATTTGTACTGAAAACAGTATTGGTAACACAGAGATGTTTTTGCAACTGCTGAGCAGTGCTTACACAAAGGCAAGGCGTCTTCTGCCCCTCACACCATCCAGTCCCACCAGAAAGTGGGCTGAGGATGCAGGAGAAGCTGGGAGGGGACAGAGCTGGGACAGCTGACCCCAACTGACCCAAGGGATATCCCAGACCCTATGAAATCACGTCAGTAGATAAACTGGGCGAAGAAGGAAGGGAAGGACATTCAGAGTGATGGTGTTTGTCTTCCCAAGTCACTGTTTCATGTAATGGAACCTCACTGTCCTGGGGATTGCTGAACACCTGCCTGCAACAGGAAGTAGAGAATTAATTCCTTGTTTTGCTTTGCTTGCATCAGTGACTTTTGTTTTCTCTGTTAAACTGTCTATATATCAACTCATGAGTTTTGTCACTTTTACTCTTCTGATTTTCCACTGGGTAAGAGTGAGTAAGCAGCTGTATGGGGCTTAGTTGCTGCCTGGGATTAAACCATGACAGTCTTTTTTGGAGCCCGACATGGGGCATGAAGGGTTTGAGATAATAACAGATTGACCAGAGTGTATTAGAAAGGATTTATATCTGTTAACAGTTGCAGGTCACGATATTGATTCATCTTTTCTCGATATTAGTTTATCTGATCTGGGCCATGCTCTTTTTTTTTACTGTACATGTTAAAGATTGCTGTTGGCTTTTGCAGTTTGCTGTGCTCTGTAGTGATTAGTGATGTTTTGCCTGGGAGATTTGTTATTAAAACACCGACCTTGAACTTAATCTGGTATCTGAGCTCTGTACTGAAGCCATTGCTGTACTTTGGGTACTGTCTCATGGAGACAATTAACAATTATACTTCTTCCTCTCAGAGGTTTTTTATTGTGGAAGAAATATAGAATGGCACCTTTGCTACCTTCTTCCATGATGTTTTTTCTCTTGTTATAATGACTTCTCAGTATCTTGAACATTCTTGGATAGCTAAAATACTTGTTTTGATATTTCTTAGGAATTTTGCTTCAGTTTTGTCTAAGGTTAAGAAGCGATTTAGGAATATGACCCAGACTCCATGAGAGTGGAGTGTGTGGCGTGGTGTCTGAGGGAATATGGATAGGTAGCTAGAGAACATTTCACCTCCAATTGTCTGGAGCTTCACTCTCAAAAAACTATAGGATCCTGAAGAAGTGATAGAATGTTTGGAAAATAAATGTGGTGACTATTCCCGAGAGGCACAGGTTACTCCTCTGTGCTGGGTCCTAGCTCGTATCTACCAAACACTGCTTGATATTATGCATTCCCTCCAGAGATCAGCTGTAACAAAAACATCTCCATATTATCAACACTATTTTCAGCACAAATTCAAAACACGGACCCACACCAGCTACTGCGAAGAAAATTAACTTAACCCCTGCAAAAACCAGCACAGCATGATTAAGGTTCTGAGTGCAAACAGGCAAAATTAGGTGTTTTTATGGTTACAAGACAGAGATCTGTATTTGGTAGCAAAGAGTCGTATTCAGTCAGCATCTCTGCCATAGGCCTCCCAAGTAAGCCCACTCAAATCACTTTGAGTCTTGCTTTTTCTTTGTAAGGACTATGATAACAGACGGTTTCTCCAAAAGATGTCTGCCATCTCTCCTTTGTTTTTTAGCTGTTGAGATTCAAGCTGGGCTTTATTCAAGTATATTCTGTGATACCTAGGACAGTATTGCTCTTATCTTGTGTAAGCCTACTTTCTAAATCTTGTAATAGTTCTATTAGAGGAAAACAGGAGAAATGCTGCCTAAAGTGTAAGGCAAATACTGCCTTTGCCAGTGCACCTGGCAGCAACAATAGACTGTGAACTACAAAGGATGACATACTGCAATTAATTTGTGAATGAGCTATTCAAGATACTATCTAAGTCATTGGGGATGGATTTGATATCTTTGTATCTTTTAACATCATCAGAGATTGGTTTAGAATGGAATTTAGAACAGTTAAAGAGGCAAGGACAAGGCTATTCTCCTGTTGCCAAAACTTACTCTAATTTTCCATCATTTATATCCCATCCTTCTCAAAACACCCACAGGGGCTCTAATGCCAAACACAGTAGCCTTATTAGTGTGTCACCAGGTACCATGCCCAGAGTGGCTGTCCATAAGCAGTCACAGCAGTGATGGGCAGCATGCCATATGGACATCACGGTACTGTCACAGGCAAGATCTGGCTGCACTGAAGAGTCAAATAAATTACAGTAACTGCAGGTTTCAGCTTCGTTCATAAAAAATCAATTCTTGCATAAGAATTTGTGAGCAGTGAGGAGCTGGCCCTGCTTCTTGTTTCAGTCTGAAAAATTGCTATAAGGTAAAAGAAAATAGATTACTAACCAGGCATTGCTCTTCTAGGATGTCGCAGGAATGTAATGCAGTTGCAAATGGGGAGGGCAGGTGGTCCAGACAGCTGCAAATGGAAAGGTGTCAGCAAGACAGTCTTCTATTAAGAAGTGATGCAATTATGAAGTGATTTGAAGACCCCTATATTAACCCATGAGGCAACAGACACTCTCAGAGGGAATTGCCTTCCCACTGACTTTTGCCTGCTGAACAGTATTTTCCAACCTCAGTAGAGGCATCTCTCTTGTAATAAATGTCTGTATGTTTCCATCTGCCGGTGAACCTTGCCATCCACTAGCAGGACAATAGTAGAAAGACTGAAGTGGAATGAAGTTAAAAAAATAAAAGGTTTGCTGTAATTTCAAGGCACAGTAGTGATGAGTAGGACAGAAGTAAGAACTGTCAGTAATCAAGCAAATCAGACAGGAGGACTTCTAGGCCAGTCTGAGAATATCAGCTTGTGCTGAAATGGTTTTTCTTGGGTGTGGGCTTAGGCAGAGAAAGCTGGGGTAAGTCTTCTGTTAGCGTTGCCTTGAATGGTCCAGATACTGAGCTGCTGTGTGGCTCTTCCACAAGGAATTGGTTTTCCAGGGCAGCATTTGTAGCTGCTGTAAACATTAACTCTGCTTTCCAGTGCAGAGCAGACAAAGCAAGTACAACAGAACTTGTGTCTTGATCAAGGCAGCACAGGTCTCATGGATGGAGAAGCGTTTGGAGTTGATGGAGTCTCATCAGAAAGTTTTTATTCCTGGCTCTGGCACAGTCCTAGGGAGAGGCTTTAAGCTGGCCAAACCCTATGGCTCGGTTTCTTACCCAGCTGAGCAAGACAGTGACACTTGTCTTCCTCTGGGAAGGATACTGTGGCCTTTGGCTGGAAGTCATCCTGCAAGGCACAGGTGTGAAACCACTCATATGCTGCTCTGTGAGGCTGCCTGTTGGGCCCTTAGCCAGCCATGCAGTAAGTCCCTTTGGAGACAGCAGGACTTAAACATATGCTGGAACTAAAGCATGTGTTGAAATGCTTTGTAAATGCAGGTCTTTGTGACTGATGTACTTATGTGGTAGGACAATTAAGATCATGATCTCAGATATTTCTGAGAATGCTTTGTCTTTCCCATTAAAACAAAAAGGCTTCTGTGTCTCTACACTTACTACAACATTATTTTAATACTCTTTTATATCTAAAGCAAAGTCATGGCTTGCATGGCCTTAGGTTTTTATAGGTTATCTTGAAGGAAGAATGGGAAAGGAGAGGAAGAAATCTAATTCAAATGCTATTTGGAGGCTCAAAAGCAACTGTTGCATTGCATAATAAAGAAAACCCAGTGAAAAATACGAAGTTGATGATATTACTAGAAGCAGATTTAAAAGTTGATTATGGACAGTGAGCTTTATAAATAGGAATGACTACTAAACCGAGGTCTCTGAAACACCCATTACAGTCACTTGAGTACGTGGGGGCATGCTGAACTTCTGCTGGGAGAGTTAATGAGCAATTTCATAATGTGCTATATATCACTTTAAGAAGACATGATAAATTGCCACTAATGGTATTGTGTGTATAAATGGGAGCTGGTTTTGCTCTGGGTTTAGTTCTAGTGATTGGGTGGTACACCTGGAATGGCTTGTATTTTAATGGGCTCTTTTTAGCACTTTTGCACCTCGTATGTTCTGGATTATATATGATTGATGGCTTTGAATGTATGGGAAGGAAAGATATGTAGATCTTAATGCTTTTAAACCATTTGTTTTCCAGTCTTTGTAAAAGGCCTCTCTGTTTTCTCGGTAATGGTTTATACTTCTCAAGTAAACACAAGTATGGTTCTGGGCCTTTGCTTTTTAACACTATAAATCCAGTGGGTTTTTATAGGAGGCTCATTGAATTTACAGTATTCTTAAGAAAAGATAGCTATTTTCATGGTAGTCATTAAAGACAAATAAGAAGGTGATTTGGTAGAAGGATAATTTGATGCATGAAGTAGATTAAAAAAAAAAATCAATCAGAGTTTGCTTCACTTTCATTCTGGGCTCTCTCCTAGTTCATATTTCACACAGAGAGTAAAATCTCTTTTTCCCTTGAGGCACACCAGTTTCTTCTCAGCCACAACCTTTCTGACTCCCCCTCTCCCACCCAGCCCTGGCAGTGCTTACTTTGCCCAAAGGGCTTGCTATTGAGCAGTGTTAAAGCCTTCTCCTCTCCTCCTTTAACCTAGGGAGAGATAGACCCAAATCTGAAATGAAGCCCAGGCTTCCCATGTGGCAATGCAGCTGTTGGCTGCAGGCTGGCCTGACGGTGCTGCTTTCTGCATATTCTCCGTGGGGACAGGCAGAGGAGACTCTCAGGTTGTTTAACATTTATACTCTGGCATAGGATTAATGTTTAGATGTTGCTTGTCTTTAAGCATGCATATGAGCTTAAAGCCATGCGAGTCTCCTGCATGTTTCTTGTGTGTGCAAAAACTTGTTCTTCTGAAGGGAAAACTCTAAATGCTGGCTAAAGCCACGAGCATTGCCAAGGCTCTTGAGGCAGGCTTCTCCCACAGCTCCTTCTGTGTGCCTCAGTCCCCTGGTCTTTTGCCCTTCGAATCCTTGGGCAGATCTCAAGCTGATGTTAGCAGGAGAAGTACAAACTAACTTTTACTGCAGCATAGTTTAACACTGCAGGGTTGAGAGGCAAGTGCATTAACCCCTGCTGCCCCATGTTTCAATGTATCGCTAATTACCACTGTTCCCTGCACTTTGTCACTTGTACCTGAATTTTTTAACTGGTGTCATTTTCAGCCTGTTATTGATCCCCAACGTTATCTATGAAGTGGTACCTCCTCTTAGCTAGATTGTAGTTTTCTGTTTCTAAAATGAAGCACATATGTCCTCTGTGCTTTTACTTATTGCCCTAGGACTGAAAGTGCATAGATCCTCAGGCTTTCCGTCACTGTCTTAAACATCTCATGTATCTGTTGTTCAGGAGCTAGATTGATATTCTTTTGCATAATAAAGTGTAACTTAATCTATATTTCTCAGTTTCATGTTCCTATGTCTTTCATTATCAGGTTGAAAGTTCAACAGACAAAGAGATGAGATGACTACAATGTTTCTGGTTTTTAAATGCTTGCTAGTTAAAGTTAAATTCTCAGTTACACTAAGGTACTTTCCCACTCCTTCCCATGCCTCTTTATATTTAGCTTCCATCCTTTGTAGATATTTAATAAAACCCAAAGAGTTTTATTAAACACACCCTCCTGTGTGTTGGGTAGAGTGGGCCAAGGTCACGAAGGCAGGTCAATGTCCAGGGGGTGTCATCAGGAGTTATGTGCCTGGACAGCTTTGTGACTGGATTGCACTGCACAAGCCCAGCGCAAGAGTCACTGGCAAGACAGAGAGAGATCATGATACTCATGCTATGAAGAACAAAACTACATCCTAGACATGCATCAGAGGGAGTAGTCAAACCTGGTTCTCCACAATTCTGATGCAATATTGTAAGCACAAGACCAGCTTTTTCTGGTGTCAGAGGGAATGTGGGTTTTTAGCCAACACTTGAAATTCTTTCTTAAAAAAATATTTTAAGCTAACTTAAATATATAGAGTGCATATTAATTTGAAATCCAGGTTACTAAACCACCGGAGTAACGTGAGTAGAAGTGAACGTGTGAACATGTACCGGTTTTTGCTTTCCTCTCTGATACTTCAAGTGTGATACTACTATCTGCTAGGGTTTAATTGCAAAGTATAGATGTCCAACTAAGTTTTTACTGTAATACAAAGCAATGAAATGCTAAATGTGCAAAACAAAACGAAATTAACTTTTGTAGCTCGATAGCTTACATTTAATAAAACAAGCAATTATTGGTAGTGCTTTGGAAATAAAATACAAATTTTCTACTTTAAAGTTGAAATATTCCTGTTGGACAGCTAGAGTTTCTCTGTATTTCTTATATATTTAAAAAATATTTATATTTTGTATATATATCTTTATATACATTTTATAATATCTAAAATATAATATATTTGTATCTATATATTATAAGAAAATATATCTATATCTTTTAAAATATAAAAGATATCTATTTTTTAATGGTTTTTAGTATGCTAATGCAATGGAGGAATATTTTCTGTGAATTAAATTATACCAATAATAGCCCAACTTAAAAGTCTAATAGAATTCACTGGTACCCAATTGTGGGTTTGTTATATATATATGTATATATGTGTGTGTGTTCCTTGTAACTCCTAGCATGAAGAGTCTGTGTTTCTAGTACTTTCTATCCTTTTCATGCAGTTTCATGGCTTTTTAATACTTGAGAGTATGGTAGCATCACTTGTAAAGAGTCATGTCTTGAAATCTTGGGAGACTGACTGCATTGGACCTGGGCATAAGGAAAGAAAAAAAACCTAAGCTTGTTGAGTAGTGTGTCTTGGTTGTACTTTCAGCTTTGTTATTCAGGCAGACGATAGCTACAGTGCTCCATTTGTAATATAGTTTGGGGTCATTGCAAAAGAAATAAAGCAACAAACTCACTGAAAAAAAAGCTGCTGACTACTCTTAACTGAGAAAAAAAAAGTTCCTTGCTTCTCTTGGTGTGCAAAAGTATTCCCTTCATGGAAAGCAATAGAGACTTGAAGCAACCAATAGTAGGAATGGATTTGAAATAGCAGTTATTGTCTCTTGGGCTGTTTGGGTTTTTTTTTTTTGTTTAAGAGGGTTTGAATGTGCACTGAAGGAACTATTACTTGTTTAATGGAGATGATTGCATAAAGGTACATTTAGTTAATTAAATGTTTCTGTTGACTTCAGTATGTAAAAAGCTGGATGGAAATGCTTTTGAACAATCTGACCTTTCTCAATATAAATATTGTAAATGATATGACAAATGTCTGTTACCCACTGCAGCGAGACTCAATAATGTGGCACAGTTGCATGCTATCCTGCCCTTAAATCCTGCTTGTGGACTTTTTGGCACAAAACTTCTTTTATGTGCTTTCCCAAAGTACTTTGAGACAAATATGTCTAATGTGTCAAAGTAATGTATCTAATCTGTCCAATATTTAGTCAGGAAGTCTTATCCATGTTTGGCAATTAATCCTCAACACCCCTATGTTGAGGGAAATTGTTATTCTTTATCTCAGATAGGATTTGAGCACAGTACAGACATTACCTGTCCAGGTTTTCATAGGCCAACTTGAGCATCCTCTGCCTGCACAACAAATTTGCTTGGGGTGAGAAATCTTCTTGTGGAAAACAGGATAATGATAGTCTGTATGGGTTGAACTCCAACCTCGTGAGTCCAGAAGAGAGGGAAAGTGTATAAGGAGGGCTGGGAAACATCTGGCTGATGTGAGCTCAAGGTTTGCTCTGAGCACAGCAGAATGGGCTGCTGAAGATCACGTGAAAACAAGCCAGAGTGACCTCCCCAGTGTCAGATTGCACATTGTCTACAGAGCCAGGAACCAAGAGTCTCAGTCTCCCCAGGTAAATCAGTTATTTCTTCTGCAACATGGAAGAAATGCACTTAGACACATACTCTGTACCACAGTTAAGCACAGTGAGAAATCTTAGCTCTTTAAAAAAAAAAATAGCCTAGGAGTTAGCTTGGGGAAGGGGGAAGAAGCAAGACAGACAACTCACAATCCAACCCTCATATGAAAGTTGCCGCAGGCAATTTTGTTATGTCCATGGAAGCATATGATATTCATTGCATGGGCCCATCATTAATGCTGACTCTCTGGGAACCTGTCTTATGTTGTTTCCACTTGGGGCAGGTTAGGTAGAAAATTGATCCGATTTTATTAAAGAGTCATTTTCTTTGCTGTCTGCCAGGGGTCTCTGAAAAGATGTTTTGTCTTTTTAACACTTGGTGATTGCTCTAATAGGATCTCAGAAGTCTGATGCCCAAATTGAGTTTCACACAGAAAACTATTTTGTGGCTAGGTTTTTAACTCCTGGCGTGGACAATTTAAAATAGAGCTCAAAGGATCCTCCCACATTTATGCTGCAGATAAAAGCATTATTTTTATTCACATCTCTTTAATGAAAAATAAAAATAATTTACATTTACAGAGGGTTAATTGTCCACCCTTTTAAAATATACATTTAACTGTAAACAAATGGTGATATTTGGTGTGTTGTTCATGATTTCTCACAGTTGGCCACTTCACTCGGTCTTTGATGCAATCATCGTATTCAGTGGTAGTAAATACTCCCTGACTCTCAGCCCTTACTCCCCCTGGATGGAATCTGTCTTCCATCCAGACTGAACAAGTTTTGAACAAAAATACAAAAAGAGAAATCCCACCTCTCTTCTAGTTTGGGGGAGTAAGGTCTGTGTGTAGTAAAGAAGCAACTTTATTTTGCTTAAAGGTTTTTTTGAAAATTCCCACTTAGATGCCTATTGATCAAAGGATAGTGGTTTAGTCAGTGTGATGGCTTAGAGGGATAAGATCTGTGAGAAAGAATCTTGCCTCTGACTGACTTTATTGTGTAGGCAGTAGGGGATTCCTTCTAGTGTTTTAAAAAAATATATCTAAAATCTGCCTTTTGGAGAAGTGATAGTAAGAAACAGATTTTAGGACAGGGCAGATAGAGGTGGAAATTGCAAAAACATTCTCAGAACATGTTTCTTTAAAATTATCTGCCAACAAACCTTTGTAACAGCAACCTGATATTCCCCAAAGCCCAGCAGCTGAGGCCAGATGTTTGTTAGTGATGTGAGCAAAAGGCCACCATCAACCATGGTGAACTCAGGATGGAGCCTAGTGTGAGAACTATGTTAGGACATGTGGTGGGATTGTGTGAAAGCTCAGATCCCGGAGGAAAACTTGCAGCCTGTAGCTGTTGGTCTTGGTGGGATAGGAAGATGGGGAGATGCTGCCCAGGATACTGTGTGAAGTGAATCAACAGGATGCTCTGTGCCTGTATAGATGTGCTGAGCAGAGGAAAGGGATGATGTACTGAGGAAGGAGCCTTAACATGTTCTTCCAGTCACCCTTAGGACCTACAGTAGATTAATGAACAAAAAACAAGGCAAAGGAAAAGTAAGAAAGCTGTTTGTTAAGAAAGGTGCCCTTAACATTCACTGAATTCTCTTTTAGATTGACTCATTGCAAAGCATTGTGCTGAGCTGTGGCTTATGGTCCACTTGAAATGCAGACTAATATTTTTTACAATTTAATACAATAATTAAATAAATTTCAGCAAGAGTCAAACACATTTGAAGCTTTCTAGCTTCAAATTTTGTACCAGTTAAACTTGGAGTTATTTTTTGGTAACTAAAGTTAACGTTGATTTTCAGAAACTTCCTTGGAGAATGGTCTTAGAACTGTCTTTCCTGCCCTAAATCCCTCTCTGGTTGCACAGAAGTCTGGCAAAGATCCTGCAGATGTGTGAGATTTCATTCCATTTTGAAAATTTTACCATTTTCACTCTTAACTTGAGATTGTAGAGGAAATTGAAATAAATTTTTAATACACACTACTCAGGACATGGAAAAGACCTTACATTATCTAAAGTGCTGAATTAGACCCTGAACCCTATTCTCCCAGACCTAAGTTTCTACACAGCGTGTCTGAACAAATGGATCTGTAAAGATAATGGACAAGCTACTGAAACAGTATGTCTCCCTGAATTCCACTTTTAGTGGGGGCTGCAGAAGAAGGCTGCATTTCAGCAGAGCACAGAATGACATGGAGATAGACAGTGCTCAGCTTAAGCAAGCTAGGCTCAGAGTAAGCTCTGGCTTCCTAAGTGGCTGTGCCGAAGCTATTCTGAAGTATAAAATTATGGTTGAACCTGCTTTATAATAACCATGTCTTGAAATAATTTGAACAGACACTGTTTTAAAGACTTGAGCATTATAATTTGTATTTACCATGGAAGTTTTTCCCCCTCTTTCAAATTATGCTAAATGTTTCCTGAGTTGCAGGACACATTGGTAACGTTGGTTTGTTTTGCTTGGTGTCTCAAAGCATAGAATGTGCACATTACCTCCCATAAGTCAAAATCTGTCATAAGCAGGTTATTAGCTTCATTTCCATCTTTGATTGGTTGACCTTTTATGTTTTGTTCTGTTTTTAAGGATGAAGAAAGCTATACTGTATGTGTGCATTAGGATCACTATCTGTCCTTTCTATCTACCAGGTCCCATCAACTCTTCAAATATCTATCTTATGAAAGAGTCAAGCACTTTAGTTGCCATTGTGCTTGTAGCATACATTCACAGCAAAAGCATCCAAATGTCTCTGTGGAGATTCTCTCTCTGACTTCTCTTTTGCATTCCTTTCTGCACTCTTACAAAATATGGCCAAAAATGGAAAATTGCAGCAGTGCAGTGATGACCTGCATCGGCCAGTTCACTTGAAAATAAGAATTTACGTGTATTAAGACAATGCAACGCTATAGGTAAAGCTTCCAGCTAGTCTTCTGCACCAGTCAGTACCAGAATTTTAGCTTTATATTCCTCTAGGCATGTAGCTCACTGTGCAGCATTATTTTCTCACTGCAGTTATCCATTAGCTTAAGACTTTCATAACCCAGGAGGACACTTAAATCTCTCTTCAATCATTATGCCTCTGAACACTTTCCCCTAATGTCTTGGCTTTCTTTTGGAATCTTTTGTCTTACAATTTTTATCCTGCATTTACCTGCATTGAATTGCATTTGCCATTGTACAAGAAGTTTCTTGAATTATTCTAACCCTGTTTATTCTCGATGGTTAAGGTGACGCCATGTGGAGAGACAGAAAGGTAAGTGCTGTACTTCTCAACCATCTATCAGATGGAGAGAGTGTTGAACATAGTGCACCTCAGCTTTCTGACTGTCCCCGCGTGGAGATCTCCCAAACCTAATCATAGAATCATAGAATGGTAGGGGTTGGAAGGGACCTTTAGAGATCATCTAGTCCAACCCCCTTGCTGAAGCAGGTCCACCTAGATTGAGTCACATAGGAACACATCCAGGCGGGTCTTGAAGACCTCCAAGGAAGGAGACTCCACACCCTCCCTGGGTAGCCTATGCCAGGGCTCCCTCACCTGAACGGTGAAAATGCTGCAGAGTCACACTCTCCTTCATTTTTCCTTCCTAACACCACAGACTCTCAACACTTGTTAGCAAGGGAGAGGATTGCTTTGGCAGGAACCAGCCTGAACCGTGCTGACAGATCCAACAAGAAAGCCAAATCGTGAGGGCTGTGCCAGCAGGGCACTGCATACAGCTGCACCCTCTTAGGCTCTCTGCCATAAAAGTTGACCTGAAAACTCTGTCAGAATTTGTCATTTAAAGTCATGTGGATTTGCTTATGCAGGATCTTTTTTTAAAACAACAAAACAGTTTGTGCTGTCTCCAGGATTCATAGGAGCCAGCTATTTCAGAGTGTTATTTACTTTTGTGATGTTTATCTTTCGCCCACTGGTGGGTGTGAACATCACTGGTTTTACAGTGTGCAAAGCAACAACCTAGGACTATTTTTACATTGAAGTACTTTTTTTTTTGCCATTTTAGTTTACACAAACTTTTCTTTAAGGATCCATCAGAGCTATGAAAACAATATAGCACAATCTGATGCTTCACAGTTAAGAAGAAAAAATTAAAACACCTAATATTTTCATTTTAAAGTACTATGTGAAGGTAACCAGTAATACAGCTATTTAAGGCATAAAGTATGAATGATTTCAAGTATTTCATCCCAATCACTTTTCTTTCCCATTTTTGATTAATGAGGCAATGTATAAATAGAATAAACCTGGCATTTTCAATCAGGGACAAATTAAATGAGGCCCTAAGAATTTAGAGTAGCTTACTCATGTCTCTGTAAGTGTGGATGTTACTTGGTATATCATATGCATGTATCATCTTTTTTTCCTATTATTTACTTTTAATTGTTTAGCTTCAAATGATTTTATTCTTCCTCTCCCCTCAGCCAGGTGAGAGTTTCTTCTCACTATATTTCAGTGATAAAGGTGCTTCACAGGGACAATACTTAAAATTCTTCTACAGCCATAACTTTGTCTTCTTAAAAGAGTGTCACTTTATGATTTTTTTTTAAAGAAAATTATACTCTTTAAGAGCTTATTTACTGTCTGATCCTTTATTTGAAGGGCATATGACTGCGAGATCGTTAGATTATACAGTTGTCCTAAGAAACTTAAATGCTGTGCGTAAGAATAAAGATGTCGTTAGTTAATGTTACTTTGCCTCTGACCTGCAGAGTAGAAAGTCAGAATCAAGTTCTTTGTCTGGTGGAGCATTAGCAGCCATCCTTCAGATTGCAAAGCTGTGCTTGCTGAAGGAAAGTTCCTTGTGTATTATGCTGTTTACCTAAGGGTTATATTCAAGACACTCTCTGAACAGCTTGGCTGGTTATTGAAAAATGCCTTATAGTAACTTCCAGCCTAAGTTGATCGATATTAGTGCACAGCTTTACATGGGAGGGAGAGAGCTATTTAAACATTGAGAGCCTCCGGGATAACTGCGAATGAAAAAATAATGCAGAACAAATACGTTGAAGGGTTCAAGAGAGAAGAATGTCTTGTCTCTGTGCAGGGGGGGAAAAAAAGTTGTTAAATTGCAGCAGAAAAACCATTTGAATTCACTATTAATAAAATGAAGGTGGATTTTTCCCTAGGCCAAAAAGAGGAGGGAAGAAAAAGAAGCAAACCCAACAAATTCTAGTGCTCTTTAATACAGAGAGGAGCTGAGAGTTATCTACACATGTACTCCCATAGAAAGCTCACTGCAAGTCTCTGTGACGTTCTTGGTCTGTGACTCTGTACTAAGCTCCTGATCTTGTAGCTCTGGGCCTGCAGCTCAGAATCATTCGCCCTCCCTAGAGCAGGGAAAATTCAAAGATACTGACTTCTATGGAGATACTTACACAGCAAGGAGCCGTGGTGCTTAGGGATGTGGTTTAGGGTTGGACATAGTAGTCCTGGGTTAATGATTGGACTTAATGGTCTTAAAGGTCTTTTCCAGCCTAAGTGATTCTATGATTCTATGAAGTGAGGAACTTCACTTCTTTCATCATCTTAGAAGAACATGTAAGAATGTGGAGTGGAAGGTTCCTAGCACCTGAAAATGATGCTTTCTTTTCTCCCTTCATGAACATGCAATAATTAAAAGCTAAATGTTCCAATGTTTTATTAGGATGCATAGAATTTTATCAACATTCAAACAATCCGTGGCATTTTAGATGCCCTGATGGAGATTGGCAAATGGCCAAAGATGGGCGTTTTCCTGATTGGTTGGTAGGAATGTGAAGAGGGTGAGGGGAAGCAATGGTGCTGCAAAAAAGATTTTCCCCTCTCCTCACAGAAATTAAAGATTTGAAGAAGTGCTGTGGCAGATGATATCCTAAGAAATGGGAAGTCAGGAGAGATATCTGTAACTATTTTTTTCTGATTTTTGCAAGAACTGTAACCTTCCCATGTCTCCATTCCCTAGCTTTGGTTTTGCCAGTTGATAATGAATCCATCAGGCTCCATTATCACATTCATGCGATGGCTGACAAGATAGAGGAGGTCACAGGAGGAGCTGGTGGGTAAAGCCTGGCAAGAAGACAGTGAAAGGAAGAAATGGAATTGTATAATGGAAAATAGGAAATAGTTGATCTCTTTCACAGAGCAAGATAGAAGACAAAAACTTAATTGCTACTGGAGGAACACAGGAAGCAGTTTGGCTCACTGAAAGATTTTTGGGCATTTGAAGTGAAAGTGTGATGTGCCTGTAGAGCCTGGTGG
Source organism: Colius striatus (assembly GCF_028858725.1). Taxonomy (NCBI): domain Eukaryota; kingdom Metazoa; phylum Chordata; class Aves; order Coliiformes; family Coliidae; genus Colius; species Colius striatus. Next base: position 29,627,642 of record NC_084766.1, read on the forward strand.
TGAAAAGTCTTTTCTAGTGTGTGTGGTGTGGTTAAAATGATGTAGGCAGAGGAAGCTTTAACTGCAGAGCCAAACAGGATGGAAGCACATCCTTTAGTAGGTCAATTGGTATTAGCTTTCAAAAATTAAAGAAATTTGGAGTACTTGGCATCCTTTTTCATCAGTTGTTTGGCACGTGTGTGTTAAGGAGCAGACTGAACTTCCATCATTGTCAAGGGTGAGATGGGAAAGCAATCAGTGTGTAACTTACTATTGCTTTAACTGCTTTCTGCCTTGTTTCAGCTGTGTTTGCAACTGATGGGGGATTGCTGTGAAAGAAGTGATGACTTTTCATATGAATGTTTCTTAAATATAAATCCAGTGTAACTGTGCTTACCGTGCAGTGCAGAAACTCTGCAGTTTTGTAGGAAAGGTGGAGCTCTAAGAACAGCTATGGAAATGCTTTGTACTGTAGAATACATTTTTTTCTTAAATAAAGTTAGGAATGTGTCTGATTGTTGTATCACAATGCAGAAAGGATTCTGCGAGGCCTGGGAAGGGGTGGATCCAGTTCCTCACTGCACTAACCAACAACACTGGCTGCTGCCCCTGACTTGGGAAACGTATTTTAGGAAGTCTCACAACTGTAGAACAGGACTGTAATTTTGCTTTATGACTCATGCTGAGATATAGTCCCTGCTTGTCTTTTTGTCTGGGCACCTAATAAAGCTCAGGCCACACCTGTTTATGGATGCAGCAAAAAGACAGGGAGCTTATTTTTATACCATTGATTCTGGTGAATGCCACTTATAATCAACACCTCCATGAGGAACTGGCTTGTGTGCAGAAATGCTCTTTAATTGAAGTGTACACATCAGCAGCACAATGCGGTTCCAATGTGTTTCTCTCATGAAAGACAGAACCATTACAGTTATAGAATATCAAATACTTTGAGTGGATCATATTTATTTTGTGATTTCTGTGATCACAGATATCTTTTGATGATTTTCAAGATTGTTCTTGTTTGTAGAATGTGGAATGTGGTCACTTTAAAATGAGATAATTAATTCTGTGAAGGGACCAGATGACAATTTTGGGAAGCGTTCCTGTCCTACAGAACATGCAGGTCACCATAGTTTTCTGATGAGACAGAAAAATGACTTGCAAGAAGCTGTTAGGTTAATTACTCTTTAGAAAAGGGGGTTAAATTCTAAGAAGTGTGTAGCACTCTGTTGATAGAATGATTGTTGCTGGCAGATTCAAACAAAAAAAATATTTTGGAAATTATCTCCTCCTTTTTTTCAAACATCACAACAAATGGGACCTGTGAATTTTGAGAATGGCTTTTGAGCAGGCAAGATTCACTTTTGCAACAAATGAAACTGCATTTTGGTGTATCAGTTTGAATTTAAAACGAAGGAATAATTTTTTCTTAAATAATAAGTAATAGAGCTCTATGGGATGTTCACTTCTCTTTTTTCACAGACTGTGACATGGAGCTTCGAGAATGCTTTCAGTCTGTTTTACCCAGAGCACCTTATTTTCAAACTGAGCTGTATTCTCTTGGATCAGAAGCACTGGTTGTTTTTACTGCCCAGTACTAACAAATTTATCTTCAGACCTCTGTTTACTCAGTTATTGTTGTCAACATTTCTGTCTAAACATTTTGGTTGGGTTTTTTTTGGCAGAAGACAATTTTCCACCCACCCCCTCACCCACCCCATAGCACTAGAGGTACGTGTCATGTTTGCAGAATACATGGCATGTGCATGCTGCACATCATGGCCAACATAGAGCTTATGGTCATCAATCATTCGATTGTTCTTTAAACACTGTTTTAACAGGCATTCGTTGTATAAATGGATCAGGTTATTGACCTTTGCCAGCAATTGCTTGCTACATGTCATCTTGGCTTAATGACATTATCAAGGAACATATTCTGTATTGTAGATACTTTAAAGGGTTCATGCGTTGTCTCTCACTCGGACACATGGCTGGCTAAAGTATCTTGAATTAGCAAGTTATTTGATGTCATTATTAAAATATGCAGAGCATTTCCAGCTACTTATAGGAGAGGGAAATACTTCTCTTTTCTACAAAAGCAAAGCCCCAGGAAGAAGAGTTATTTGTCCTGCTGGAATACATGTTTTGAAATCATGCCTTTTTTTTTTCCCCTTTACAATTTAATCTGCTACCTAGAATAGAGTGGTGCAGTCGTCTGAATATCCTGTGAAAATTGTTTGACTGGTCTGCAGAGCTCCAGCTGCAACTCCTCCATTTCTAGGAATACTATAGATCTAATTGGCACTATTAAATCATTACAGCACATAATAGATGGAACTTCTGACTAAATCAGCTATGTTTTTAATGACGATAAGAGATTTTAAATTAGAATGGATACAGCATTCTTTATTTATTTCTATGGGGTGGGAGGTTGTTAACTGTAATGGCTGATTCAATTTAAATGAGGGAAAGTAGCCAGTATATTATAAATTTTCTCTTCTGGATAAAATTTAAAGTAGTACTGACTTTTCAAATCCCAAATTGTGAAATCTAATTATCCAGGTGACTCTTTGTAAGGTTTTACAGTATATAGGTCTAGTGTGGTTTCTCTGGCTCCTCATGTCACAATCTTAAAGTTGATTTTCTGTTCATAGGAGAATATACACATCACAGAAATTGCACAGGCTTAGAATCAAGTTTTTTTTCATTGTTTGTTGCGTTAAAATTTGGACTATACACAAATCAGAGAGAGTTCTTAAAAGCTTTAAAATGGATGTTAATCAATAAATCTTCATGCCATTGCTAGAAAATACTTAAGTAGCATTATTTTTACTTTATAGTGTAGAGGGACTCTTAGAAACATTGGTATCCTGCAAAACAGATATGGTCAAATGTAAATGTTCCCCTGTTGTTCTGTAGTCATTCTTTTTTTAATCCAGAAAGACTGGTTTCTGTACAATATAAAAATCTTACTGCTATAATAATTAATCCATTACATGTTACTCTTACTCTTTACTTTTCTCCTACTGGTTGTTTGAGATCCTGTTCTTCAATATTCCGGATTTCTCTCCCTACATTATCTTTCGCTCATCAATATGTTCCAAACAGTTCTTTAACTTTTCTCATTTTTCTTTCCATTGCCGTGGCAAAATATCATCTTGTCATTTAATTTTCATGGTGCTTATTAGCAAGTTTTCCTTATGCTTATTAACAGCTTTCCAGTGAAAAGCTGGAATATAAAGCACAAGGATGGTCTTGAAGAAAAGTAGGATTAATGTCAGAAGTAGTGAGTTCTCGCCCTTCCTTCTGATTTTGTATGACATTAAGTTAGTCACATCCTTCCTTTCTCAGCTTTTGGTCTGAAAAAATGATGAGAAGACTTTCTACTGCTGACAATACTGTGGAGATCTCTGTATTAAGAGCTACTCTACATTTTCATAGATTTTAAGATTTGGAAGGAAAACAATAGTTATTTGTTCAAGTGTTCTGCACTGAGGCTGTAGAAATGGAACAGTTAATTCTGAAAAATAAAAAGTATTCCTACCACACTCTTGTAAGCCAGGTGGAACTTCAAGGAGGGAGGGGCAGCAAGCAGGTATAAAACTGGTGCAGAGAGGAGAGTCAGAACATAAAAGCACTATTTGAGAGTTTCTTCTAAGTAAATCTCCTCACAGCAGTCTCCATTCTTTTTTGCCAGGGTTATATTTGATTGCTGACTTTGACAGCTCACTGTTGACAATAGGTTTCATAAATGTCTAATCCAGCTGGATTGCTCTGTCTTCACTTTTCCCTCCTACATCAAGAGTGTGTGCTATTACCAACTGAAAAATAAAATAAAGGAAAGAAAAAACTACTTGCTTCCATTATGGGATTTAAGATAAAAGAGAAAATATAATCTTAATAATTAAAGCCATGAAGGCTGTAGTGGTGTTTTGTTTTGTTTTAGGGGAGGGGAGAGAGAAAGCAAAAGCTCACAACGCATCCTTAATATCTTCAAGATAGATTCAGAGATGTGATTTCAGCACCAAGACCTAACAAACATTGCATACAAAGTGCAGTAAATGCAGTATTCATAAATGTATATGCTCTTTGTGACTTCATGTCAGCAGGGTTCTGTACACCCTCATTTGTATCAAATAAACTTCAAATGGTAAAGAATACGTGCCAGCCAGGGACGAGTATCACTTTGAATTGTTCCTTGTGTATTGTAGCTGAATTGGGAAACATGGCTGGCTTCCTGTTTGTCAAGAGTGAAAACCAGGCACATTTTCTGTAATTATTAGTAATAGTGTCAATTTAATAAATTATTCACTCATGACAACAGGATTTACATTCTATTTGCTGATAGCTTGTGGGGGATAGTGTTTGGTTTAGGAAGGTAAAATCTGACAGTAAAGTAGTGTACATAGTAAATCGCTATGTCACATCTACACTGCAACCATGAAGACAAGTGGTGATGACTTGTTTCTTACAGTACCTTCCTCCTCCATTATGGATAATACCCACATGGGCTTGCTAGACTTTGTGCTGTTACTTATCTATTCTGGGAGTAGACACTTAGAAATTCATCTAACACAAAGGTTTGTGGTTGTGGCTGAGATTTCCATGGACTTCAGAAGAAATTATGATTGCATGTTATATTGATGGGCAAGAGAAGCCAGGCCAGAGATTGCAGGAGCACAGTGAGGTGATGAGCTGTTTATGCTCAGCTCCTCTCAATCATGGCAACATGGGAGAAAGTGCAGAAACGCTTAGGTAAAACTTGAACAAGTGAATGATATCTGAGCTGAGAAAGGAATTAATGTGCTGATAGCAAATGGGGGAACTCAGGCCATGAAGGAATTGTCTATGGAAGAAATGTAGCTATTGTTTAATGTGCTGAACTGGGGAGAGGCAACAGCATGACTAGAAAGAAAAAGAAGACCACTGTGATGCTTAAAAAATGGTGTTTGTATTGGTGTTCTGCATTACTGTAGGTGGTACATAGATTTTTGTAAAGGCTAGAGAAAAGGTTGTAAAGCTTAAAAAAAAAGGATGAGAGCCTAGAAGAGAGTTTTAGGTAGGTGGATGGATGAGACCAGTCTGTTTCCTATTGGTGACATGCAGAAAGAATTGGACAGCTTGTCCTAAAATGAGTGCTGAAATAAAAAAGAACTGAGTGAAAAAATGTGTTGAGGTTGTGTGGAAAAGAAGATGATCATGTTGCATGAGAATAGATGGAGATATATTGGGGGCAAGGAACTGCTGTGTTGTGTTGAATGCTAAGCTATGAGAGAGATGGCAGTAAAAATGGCAACGTAGCAGAGAGAGAAATCTGTCACTTATTAAATAGTAGCTGAGTTTGTGTATGAGATTCTCCAAGTGTAAATCAACTGCAGATATGTGAGGAGGAAAGAAACCAAAACCAGACCCTTGCACAGCCCTCACACAGAGGACAGGATCCTGGGTGAAAAGGCAGGAGGAGAACTCAAGAGGGAAAGCATGACCAGTTGCATAAAAGGCACATGAGAGCTCTCATCATTAGCCAGTAACTCATCTGGGAAGCTTCCCTGTCCTTCTATCCATCCTTGTGTCAGAAGGAAGAGCTGGCTCTCACCATGTCAGTAGAAGCAAGGCCACACTGGGGGAGGTAGGGGGGGAATGGACTGTTTTCAAAACGCTACTTATCTACTACATGATCTGGATTTCCATGAGGAATCCCCACATTCACCCATGATTGACATGATAGTTTGAAGCTGAATGGTAGGCACCAAACAATTCTGATTATTTTCTGTAATATGTCCTAATAACAGAAGCTAAGCAGTACGTGAGCACTTGATTGGTTTAGTGTGTATTCTGGCAGAAACATTATTTACCCTTGTGTTACAGATAGAGTAAATAGCATAAAAGAAATAAGGTGACTTGCCAAATAATCAAACATGAAATCTGTAGTCAGCTCATAGTTCCTTACTTGTAAGCACTCTATTTTATTTCATTGTAATTCAAAAGCAATTGAAGCAATAAAAAGAAATAAACCAGAAAAGAGTAAAACCCAGCATGTCCGAGGCAATTCCTTTGCTAAAACTTGTGATGTGGAGTGAAAGATGTTGAGACTTTCCTCCGTGATAATACGTTTTTAAATGATTAATTTTTTCTTTTCCCTTAAGTAGGAATAATATTTAATTGTCATTTAAACTGGTTCTTTAAAATCCCATAGTTTTACCCACAATAATCTAAGAACATTTAATAAGTCTTAAAATATTCATAACACATGGAGATCATTACTCTTGAGACCTTTGTACAAAGCCGTGAAGTGTGTTAGACATATGGCAGAAACCTCTTCATTTCTTATTTCTTGCTATGATTATATGAAAGAAGGAAAATTCTCTGTTCTTTTCCCCATTGCAATCTGCATGCCATTGTTTTATCTGTTGTGGGCCAAAGTCATCTCACACACATGTTCACTGAAGAACACGGAGTTAATCAGACTTGAATTTAGCTCAGTACATATAAGCACAATAATGCTATATCACTGCTTTGTTTCAGGTTTCCATACGGTATTTCAGATAACAAAAAAAGAGGAAATCATTTATTTCCATATCCTGCATGATGTTAACAGCCCCAACTATGTTGCATGACAGATGCTAGTACTTAGTTTTTGTATTATTGGTAATTATCTAAAGCCGTTAATTGCGGTGGCATTTACTATTAAGAAAAAACACAAACAACTGATCTGTCCTGCATTGGAAATGTATCATAAATATCAGAAGCTTTTTCACAGTATTCACTGTATGAAGAGAGAGTGAACAATTTTGTCTTAATTATATTTCAATGTGATTGTCTATAAACAGGTCGAACCTCCATGGATTATATCTAAAATAAAACTGTAGTTACAGTATATGGTCATAATCCCCAGATCTGTTGTGTCGAAATGACAGTCTAATGAGTAGAAGTTAAAATGTCCTCTGCTTTCAAGTCATGATGGTTGTCATTTGATTAAATAATAGTGCATTCTGTTTGATGTCTTGGCTTTATTATTCAGAAGCACTTCAGTATATGTGTCCTACCTTTGTATTATGTGCTCCTGGCAACCAGGTATCCGTATAGGTTCTTATTTACACACCTGCAACGGTTACACTGTACGTTTAGCTTGCATGTGTGCTGCTTGAATATGGAATTTTAATTATTCCTCTTAATTATGGTGCATTCACCAAAAAGGGGGAAATCATTGGTCAGGTACAAAAAGAAACTGCTTAGTATTTGAAGGAATTTGATAATTTTGTTGTAGTTCGTAGCTTGGCAGGTGGTAATAATGCTATGCCAGCACTGTCAAAATATGAAAATTAAAGTGACGATGGGTTTTAATGAAATCCATTTGACAAATATAATTAAGGTGTTTTAATATGAAACCCTGTAATAAAGACTACCGGTGGACTCCCTGAGGTCCTGACTAATTGTGTAGATTGCTTTTAAGCTTTGAATAGTTTTATTGGATAATGAACTGTTAAGAAGTGTTAGATCTTTCTTAAGCAGAATTTGGTTTGAAAAAGAAGAGGAGAGACAGGCCTGAGGTGTGGCATTTTAAACATAATTAGAAGAGAGATTTAAGTTAACATCTTTGATCTTGCTGTCAGTTTTTGATTAGAGCTGTAAATGCTTTAATCAAGTGCAGTGTAGTCATTACATTTCTAACTGTTTTTAAACTGCGAAATTACTGAGACACTGACATCGGTTTAACACTTCTTGAGAATTTCCAGCAAAGTTGTGTTTGTAAACTGGGTGTTTGCATTAAAATGTCATACTGCACTAATTTACCAATTCAGTAGATGTGGGATAATTATATTTTGGTGTTCAGATAATCTGGAAATCCTTTCTGAGATTAAATAGATTGTCCTGTAGTTGAGGAGATGGTGTCACTTCAGATTTCATTTTAAAAATAATTTCTAATACTGGGTTTTTTTTCAATTGAAATTATTTTCAAACTAGTAATTATAATGAAAATGAATATACAAGAAGCTAAGTGCAGTACTTAAATGCCTTCCATAGGAATGCAATCCTTTTAATGATACATACTATCTTCTGCCAATGTGGATTCCTCAACACCCATATTAGAAAAGGGGAAACAGGCACAAATAATTACCAGGTGTATAGTAGTGGCTGAGCCAGTAATAAAATTGTGTTCTCTTGAATCCCTACCTTGCAGCATAAAAGATTGTTTGAAGACAATTCAGAAAAAAACCCTATTTATTTATTTATTTATTTATTTATTTATTTATTTATTTGCTGGCACCCAAAACAGCAATAAAATGTGGTGATGGGCACAGGGATGTAACATGAGTGAGGACGATGGGCTGGATGGCACCTGCCCATAGGTGGCATGCCTTTCATTTCAAATGCAGAATCCTGGAGTCCGAGGTTCTTTCCCAGATCTAACTTTGCCTCTCTGTCTTCTCCATCTTTGAGGATGACAGAATAATCCAAATATGTGTCTCTTCACTATTTCAGCCTACTGGGCATACTCTTTGGCTTGTGTTGGTCCTCTAGAAATCACAGAATCTTAAGGATTGGAAGAGATCTCAAAAGATCTAGTCCAACCTCCTTGCCAGAGCAGGACCACCCAGGGTAGGTCACACAGGAACTTGTCCAGGTGGATTTTTAATGTCTCTAGAGGAGACTCAGGAGAGAGTCTGTAGCATACAAAACACTCACCCAAATAAATATTAACAGTGGCTTGCCAGCAAGTTCTGCTGAATTGTTAATTGCATCCCACAGCAGGCCACCTGATGTCTCTGGCAGCATGTCCTGCATGCTAACCTGTCAGAGGGCTGGCAGACCAGGGGAGAGGGGAGATGTCATTCTAACTTAGGATGCCTTCACAGAAGTGATTCAGCTGCCAGTGCTTCTTCATGGCACCTCCAATGCACATATCTCTTCTGACCACAATTCAGGTAACATCCAGCAGAAGCAGAAGACCATGGCCAGTATCTGGGGTGGCAGTCGAAGCACTGCAGGCAGCTGCTTTGTAAAAATCCAGGCCAAAACTGCAGCCACAGGCAGTAAGCTGCTCTGTTCTGTTTTTAGGAATCTCCAGGTTTACCCCCAGTTAAACCGTTCAGCGCTAGTCTAATGTAGAGATGCCAAAAGCATCGATGAGTGTTGCTGAGTTCTTCCATCAGAAGAAATCACACTTGTCATGTTAGACACTTACTGAAAAACCAGGTTCTGCAACAATTTTTCCTTGCAGGGATGCCTTAGAAACAAGTTGTGTCTACATGCAGCAAAGGCCCCATGTAAGTCTACCTCTTAAACACCATCTGAAGAGCTTAACTTGGTACTTAACATAGGATTCTGCTCTGAGGAGTGCTGTAAAAGAGCCTATTATGGGAAAGTCTTTATTTCCATCTCAGCAATTTCCCAAAGAAGTATCTGTGTTTGACAAGAGCAGAGACTTTCTCTTTTGTTTTGGGTTTTTTTTTTAATGTACATAGCCCTGCAAATTCAGTGTGGGTTTTAAAATCAGTCTGGAGTTTTTCCTTCTCATATACCTCCTGATAACAGTGTTTTGCCAGACCATTGAGTATTTTTCATTGTTCCCTCTGTACCCTTGCTGTGGGTTTGAGGCAGTGGTTTTCTCAGCATTACTCTGTGTGTTATCAAAGGCTACAATGCAAATGGAGATAGCTAACACTTAGCTCATGTGTGTGAAAAAGGAGCAGAATCCATAGCTGCATTTGTCCTATGGGGTAAAAATAAGAATATAAGCAAGGGAAAATGTCTTCAGATGCAAAAGTATAAGCAGAGGAAGACAGGATTCACCAAGACGTGTGCTGTGTATGCAGCACAGAGATGTTTATGTTGATGTTTTGTCTTTTAAGGGCAGGTTTTTCAATTGCTGCGTATTTCAAATGAATACAGATTCTAATTGGGGGATATAACATCATTATATATAAAGACAGTAGTAAAAATGTAATGAAATACACAAACTACTAAACTTTATCACCAAACAAAAATACAGTTAAGTGAACATTTCCTAGAGATCCCTCCAGAGGCCAGAAGAAAATTCTGGGCCAGAGCTGGAACTTGAACCACAGCCAGACTAATACGCTATGGACTGTCCCTTCCCTCTGCTCCTTGACCCTCCATCTCCAAGTAACTGCTTTGGATCTCCAGAATCCTAATAGCATCCTTCCCTGCAAGCAAAACCACTATCATGACAGAACCGGTGTACATTACACATTACACAGTTTTCTAGTTACAAATTACCCACACAATAAACTAACATTGTCTTGAAAGAGGGTTTTCCTCTCCAAATTGCCACCTCTTTGGGCAGATATTACATTTTCAAGGGAAACTGAAGCTTCACAAGTAATTTTGTATACATTTTGCCTCCTTTTATAGATAAACATTTTTGGTAAAAGAATTTTTTTATAAAAACCTTTAAAAACTTTGCTCAGCATTCTCTTTATTAATATTGTTAAACCTTGGTGCTTTCAGCCTCCAACTTTGCAATACAATTCTTTATATGGCATTTAGATTTTGAGAGATTTAGTTGATGGAGAAAAAAATGAGAAATGTTGAAAGAATGAGCTAATTAATGTTTCCTCAGCTTATCTAAATTGCACTATTGTGTTAGAGTTTTGCCACATTTGTAATTTATGCCTGTTAAACCTTTGTTTTATCATCTATTACTGACTTCTAGGCTTCTGTTTGCACTTACTGTCTGTAACAAGCATTTCATTTTATACGTAGAAAAAATGCTTTCAATTACTTTTACTGTACCCAAAAAGGAGAATGGGATTTGCAAATGATAAATGGGGAAGTTGACTAGCTAACTAATAAAGATTTGTCTTAATCAAGTATGATTTGTCAGAACAGGAGCGCACTGGGGTCAGGGCACACGCAATGAATAATACAGCATTCACTGGAGAAAAGGACCAGGCAAAAGGCCTCATAAATATGCTGCGATTACCCACTGCTAATTCGTATTCAAAGAATGAGTTGCACTGAAGGCAGCTTCGAGGTTGCTGAGCTGTTCACCTGCTTTGTGGGCTCTCTGATGTTTAAGAAAGTTTTTTATATACATATATATCTCTATATATATCTATATATATATATACATTGTTTTCAGAACACTTCATTTTTGCACAAACTGCTGCACTTTTTGGTCATCGATTTTAAGCATTGTTTATTAATCATCCTCTAGGTTTGTTTTATTTTTCTAATGTTTGGACACTATTTCTGTTTTTCTGCATTTAAATATGAATGTGAATACAGCAGGAGATAGCTCCATTCACATTTAAAATGAGGTGCTGAACAGTGCAAGAAAGGTTAAGACATTTTTTTTAGCTCTATGGAAGTGTTAAAGATCAAACAAGCACAGGTTTTTTTGCTTGTGTTGCCAGCTTTCCCGACTTTCTAGTCGCTCCGTGGATTCAGGATAAACCTGGTACATCAGGATGTTGGGGAAAACCTGAGCAAACCCAAATGTCATTTTATTTGACTCTGGCTTTGTTTTCATTTGTTGCCATTGCTTTTTGCTTCAAGGAGCAATTTCTCAGATTGAAACAGTTGAAGAATGTACTCCTCTCATAGATTTTTCTGATGTCCAGAAACAGATACAGCAAACAACCTTTTTCCTGTTGATAAGTTTTAGCTACATATATAGGTCATGCAGAATCACTTTAAAAAAAAAAAACAAATTTGGTCCAGTGCTTATAGATAAAACTACCAGACTTTGTTCTTCATCTTTGTACCGTTTAAATGTCATATGCTGTAGTTTTGTGTAGTTAAGTAAGTTGGAAAAAAATCTCTTGCTCCACACTTCAATTTTAAAACATATTTCAACATTTCAAAATGTTTTCTTCTCTTTTGGAAACACAATGTAACTTTGTTTGCTGGTTGGCTGATAGTCTGTCTCATCTATTTTGTGCTCAACTCTGTCTTGAAGTGCATTTATTGCTTGAAGAGTAAATCAGCTATAGCGGTAGGGCCAACTTTACGAGCCTTAAGCTGCTGAATGCAGGAGTTGTAAGTTGCCAACTCTCTGCCTACACATTTTAAGCCTTTGAAATAACCAATACTGTAGGGTCCAAGGTAATTATTTACATTACTTTGAGGTTATAGCAAACTTGGTAGACAGTGGAGCATTTTTTATTAAATTCCAACTATGAATCTAGTCTTAGTTAAACAAACCAAAGATCACTTTTGTGTCATCTCAGTACTCTTTGGAGTTTAATTAAATTACTATTTGTGGCTTAAGTTTTAGAAGATATGTTTCTTAACATCTTAATGTAGATGCAATCGATCTTGTTAATACTGTCCACTGCTAAATCACTTTCAGAAAAATTCAAGATTAACAGTGCTGTAATGAAACAGCATCTGTTCCCTGCACCGGGCTTAGGGGGAGCAGGAACTGCGTCCATCCTGACAGCACTTAAAGAAGATACTGAGGATTGGTTGCCAACTTTGCTTACTTAAATGATTGAAATGGGACTAGTAAGTTCTTGTTGATGCACTAAGCAAGGATTTCTTTGCCTTAGAACTTATTTGAAGGAAGGAGGGGGAAAGAAGATGCAAAGGGAGGGATTTGGAGTGGGTGAGCTTTGCAGAGCTGGTGCACAGCTAGAACAGTGGCTGGACTTCAATGTAGACAAGCGCTCAGAACAATCAAAGTCTGCCACCTCCTGTGAATGTTGCTGTGAGGATGCTAGTAAGGGAGCTCAGCTAGATGGGTGATGGGAGTAGACAGAAAAGAATACATCAGTTAGTGAGAAATGAGTAGTTTTATACCAGCAAATTGATGTAAGTTAGGATTTCAGAAAGGGTATGAAACCTTAGAAAAAGAAAAGGCTACTGGAGGTGAAGTTACTAGGTCTGTTATATGTCATCTTTCTACTTTCTTTTTCCCATTTTCTTCTCATTCATCTGCTTTTTTTTTTTTTTTCCTGGGGAGGGACAGAGTAAACCTGGACCATGGGAGGTGTTGGCTGTGAAATGCTTCCAGTTTGTTCTTAAAGACATGTGACGTCTTCCTCAAATATCTTTTATTCCTTATTTTGAACAAAGCACAAAGCCTGAATTCTGATTAGATGTCCTGGATGTTTTTCCTTCTGGTTTCCCTGACCTCAGGATCAATGGAGCCCTTTTGCTGTTGGCCAATGAAAACGGTTTCATGAACATCCATTATAGCTTATGGGGACCTTTTTCATTTGAAAAAAATGTTTGTATTTTTAGTTTGGTAGACATCTTGGACTTGGAGGGGATATTTGCTTTCACAGTGAAACTGGTTGACTTCTTTTATTCTCTCTTGCAACTGAGCTTCTGACAGCTCTGGAAATGTTGGATGTCCTCAGTGTGTGCTGTTGACTATTAGTGCTCTTTCTATCCGTGTGGCATTTGCTTCTGCTGAAAAGGCCAACTAGTCCCTATAGCTTGTAGCTAATTTTTATTTTATTGTGTTAAGTGACCACTTAACAGCATGCAGATTAACTTCTCAGTGGCAGATTCTTGAGGCATTTGAGCACCAACTCTCGTGTTTCTCTGTTCTGTTAATGCTCTACAGATTGTCTCTTCATTGGCTCATAGCCATTATATTATCTTTCATTTATCTGTGTTAACCTGTATTTGTTGTTGAATAGCTTAATCACCTAAACCTTTCTGTCTATTGGCTACTCAGTGTAAATATATGTCTCAACTGTGAACTTGTAAATTTATAGGACTTTTACCCGCGTCCCTATGCTAAAAGATATGTCATCACTTACTTTATTAACTTTCTGCAGTCAGAAGCATAAAGCATTTGATTCAACCCTAAATTCTTCAAACTCCTGCAAAATATATTTTCCAGGTTTGTAAATCTGCTTTCTGTCACCTCTGAACAGCTAGCATTTAACACTTTCTAGGGTTTTTTTTCCAGCACCTACTGTTGATGATTAATCTCTTAGTCTCCTAAAATTTAAACTTTTAACCTGTCCAAAATGGAGTGACTCCTGAATAAAAAAAGTGTCCCAGTCTTGAATACATTTACTGAGCTTCTGCCTGTGACAGCGTACTTCTCCAGAAGTCTCCCACAAGCTTTTGTTACATTTTCTGTGCAATGACAACACAGTATTGCACCCCCCGAATGGTGTTACTAACAAGGCAAGGCTGAGGTTCTCACGGTGGAAGTGCTCTCCGTTCCTACTCTGATTCCTTCTCTCGCAACACAGTGGTTTGTTTACTTGATTTCATGATTCTGTAGAACAGCCATCTTGATTTTTAACATGATGTTCTGCTTTTCCCAGTGTGGATTAGAGGTAGCTCAGATGCATGCGTTATACATATGATGAGACTGAGCAAATCATAACTGCAGACATATTCTCTATGATTTGTGGGTTTTTACACTTTTTTTACATTTGAAACCATATCAAGATATATGTTGCCTCTTGTGAATTGGATTTATATATCTTTAAATATACACTCACATAGAGGATACACTTTGAAAGGAAAAGTGCTGTATAAAAACCATGTTGGATTATTTTATTTGTCATATGAAAAGAAAAATGAGGTATTTGTCTTCAAAATTCATTAAAATGCATGTTTGTTTATCCAAAAGCCTGGAGAGGCTCGTTCCATATCATTCCTGTCTCTTGAGTAAATATATTAGTCATTCTTAAGGAAAAAAAGTATTATTGACTAGAGTGATTAGAAAAAGGTCTTTCAGAATCAGTTTAGCTGATAAAGTAAATAAATACTTACATGGCTGGAGGAAAATAAAGGAAAAGAAAGACTTACTTTAATTGCTTGATATGTGTCGAGGTATTAGAAATCAAGCTTTGTGGAACATATATTAAATAATTATGATTTGTGTGTATAAATAATTACTTCATATAGGTTACAGGAAAATTCCAAAGTATTTACACTCAGGAGTATAAAGTATTGTTATAAGTGGCCATTGCCTTTGGGTTTATCTGAGTATAAAAGCTGAAAACCTTGTACCAAGTTCTGCATACATGGAGGAGGAAGTTGGGTTTGCATTTGTTGGGGTTTGGGGGTTGTTTTTTCTTTAGATGGGGAAAGCATCTTCTAATTAGCTTCAGCGGTTTAGGATAAGAAATGTTACATTTTTTTTGCATAGCTCAGCCTCGTACAACCAAGCCACCATTTGTGTTGGACTCACAGCACAGCATTATGAAAGTGTTTAGCACTGAAGAGACTGATTTCCCGTACTTTCTTCTAACACCTTTAAGGCAGAATACATTTGGAGCCATGGCTTTTAGCTTTCACCCTTTAAGGCTGATGCTTGTTAATATTAAGTTATGTACTTCTTCAGAATTTTTTTTTTCTGATCATCACAGTGTTCTTGAAGACTGAGATAATTGCCATATCGAATATTCCTGCCCTCTGTCAGCACATAGATAATAATGATGTAAATGCATTCACCCTTCTGCTTCTCGTAGTTTGTCTGTAGTTTTAGAACATAATTTTATGCATCTCTTTGGGAATTGCAGTTAGAAGAGGCAACACCACGCAGTCTTGTAGGACTTGGGACTGTACTAAACATTGTCTGTACATGCTGACTAAAAGGATGGGATAATCCCCAAATAATTGACGTTGTTAAGATGCTACGGAAATAACACCATTACCGGCAGCAAGCAACACCCTTCGGTTTCTGTATTGGTCTTAATTCATGCATCTGCACTACAGTACATCTTAGAAACCTGACCTTTTCACATAACTGTAGTAACATCGTCAATGGTTTGCATTATAAGTAGTCTGGAAAGATCTATACACCACTATCGCACTAAAGACATGAATCTGCCACATAGATGAAGACTTTAACTGGCAGAAAAACATCAGAGTTATGGAAGAACTTGAAAAATGATAGCTAGCAGATAGCAATGATGTCAAGCTTGTAATTAGCTGTACTGTGGACTAATGTTACTTTTTTCCCAGTCCTGGGCACTTTCAGTTCCAAACCAAGTGAGAAGACATGTCTTCATATAATTTCTAAGTCTATGTTTTCTTTATTTATTAATATTTGTTTGACTGCCTTGACCTTCTAGCCAAAAACCAAGTTTCACTGTCGTCAGTGAATATTCTGAGTGGAATGAGTAGCTGTGGATAAAGGTGGCAATTTATGTTTGCAAACTTATTGTGAGATTATGTTACCTCCGTTATGTCTCTTTGTTCAACTTATGTTGTTATTTTAGCCCAAAAAAGGCCAAAGATCATCAACTAAAGTGCATGTAGAGTAAAGCTGCTCCTGTAAAATTGATGATCCGTCCAATTATTTATCTATAGAGGCTGCTGGGAAGAAACGCAACTATCTCAGTTCTCAGACCCCTCTGCTAGGTTGAACTTCGTGGCTGAAGGTTTAATCCCTAAGTGTCATATCAACAATTCATTCTGTGATATTCTGGCTGACATGCTCTCCTTCCTTATTTATTGATGTCTTCAGTCATCGACAATGAGAGGAAAATACACTATTCGTCAAAGTGACGGTGTTTTACCCTCACTTACAGTTGATGCTGCTGTCACATTGATAGTTGGAAAATAAACTCAATCATTATAAAAAGCTAAGAGTGTGAACTTGCCAGTGACAGGAAGAAGATGAAAAATAAAAACCCCACAGTAACTTGCTTAAAATTGGTGTAATAAAAATAGAGCTGTGTCCTATAAAGATATTTTTGAGCTTTGTTTGTGAAATACTGAGCCATTTTAGCCATTTACTTTATAGTAATTCCTTTGAAGGAAAATCTGCTCCTTGCACTCCTTTATGTCTCTGCAAGCATCCATTTTTAGTAATAAATACTTGTTATCATTTCACCTCATGTTACTTGGTTAGTAATTTGTTGATTTTTTTCCTTTCTCTGTTTTTAAGGGATTTTGCTTTGTTTTTTCTCCCTCAGATTACACTGAATGCATGTATCAGTTTATGTATTACAGTATCTTGAGTGCTTTGATGAGGAATAAGCTCAGTATAGTTTCATCCAGAAAGTCCTTTGACATGCAAACACAGGCAAAGCTCTCTTGAATTGCTTTCTTAGGCTACCATTTGTATAGCAGTACTGCACCTTGCAGCTTTTTAAACCCAATAACCACATATCTTACCACATTTCACCTTTGGGAGGCATTGTATATACAGCTAAAAGTAAAGAGCAGCAAGCCAAGAGGGACAAGATAGCATAATGAGGATGTCAATTTGTGGTCAGATATCTGAGGAAATATTTATCTTACTTGTTCTGTACTTGGCAACAGATAGAGAAATATGTATGCAATGAATTTCCTTAGACTTTATCTGGCAGAGTGTGTACCTTGTGTTAAGTGGATTTAGGAAAAAGAATTGTTTGTCTCAAATTTTTAAAGTTTGAGGTGATTCCACTTTGGATTCTTTCCTGAAAATGGGCTGTATCTATTAGAAAAAATACGAACAGTCATGTTTGCTCTACCAACATATTGTTGAATTTTTAGTGATTCATCTTCTTCAGGCTCCTCAAATAACAAAATTTTGAGGTCCCACTCATTCCCTAGATCAAAAGCAAGGCATGATTTTTGTTGTTGATGAAAAAAAAATCATATTTGTATAGTTTTACTCAGTTTTGGTGAGTATCTCTGGCGAGCTAGCTAAGTAGCTTAAATGAATGTGCACAGAAATGCTGGGTGTCTCACACGTGCTGTGTGTCCTGAGGCAAGCTACAGCTGCTTCAGCTTCTCGTGTCTGTTTCCCCATCTGTAAAATGGGAATGATTTAACTTCTTTTTCTCCTTCAGGGAAATAAAGGAAGGGTTTCTTAATGTTTCTATGGAGCTTTGAAGATTAAAATCTCTTCTCTATACTTGCTGCTAATATTTCAGTGTAAGAGGAGCGTTTGACTGAAGCTTTTTGAAGAGTAAAGTTTTGGCATCTTGGGTTGTCTTTGTACTATGTCTTGAGGCCTCTTCATTATCATTTTGCAACCTTTGATTCAACGTAAGCTGTGCAAGCCAACAATCCCTGTGTAAACAAGTGATGGTGACAATGGATTAATATATATATCTGCTATTAAAAACATCAGGAGGTCGGTTACAGTGTATGTCTAAGCTTACCAGAAATGGTCCATGTTGAAGCAAGACACACCCGCCACTGGGCTTAGCCTGAAATAGCTTTTGTTTAAACATCAATGGTAAATGCTGAGAGGCATGGAGTGGTTTTCTGCCAGTATGACTTCTCAGTGTCATTAGAGGTATAAGCCTTGCTGATGTTTTAGCAAAGGCTTCCTGCCTTCCTTTCTAAGACAAGAAGTGGGCTTAAGGAACGTGTGGGAAGTATGGATGCTCAGCACTTAGGGCAAGTCTGAAGGTCTTGCCTTTGCTTCACAGAGCAAAGGTCTGTGCCAGTTCCAAGGGCCTAGACAACCTCAAGAGATTGCAGGGGGGCAGCTTCTGGTTTGGTTGTTACTTCTTCAATTTTACGTTGCTTGTAAAGCTTGAAATTTAGAATAATGATATCTTCCTCTTTGCAGTTAGGAGGAGTGATTAGGCTGCCATGTGTATTAAATACTGTTGTTACAATCTAACTTGGCATTTTGAGGACTTTCAGTCACAAGCTATATTTTTCATGATTTACATTTTGACTTTTTTAATGCAGAACAGATTGGACAGGAGATGCTGGAAAACCTCAGCCATGACAGAGAGAAGATCCAGCGTGCTCGGGAAAGGGTAAGTTTGATAATAAGTAATTGCTGGTCTTGGATTTATTTGCTTTGGGCAAGTTCTATGTCCATGCAAAAATAATCCAGCATATTGATCATTTTATATAAATCAGCTGCTATCATGAGATATAATCACCATATGCAGTAAAGTACTTTAAAAGTGTCTTTTATGGACCTGATCCTGTGAAACCTCTCCTACAGAGAGTCACGCTGAAGCCACCAGATCCACTGTTGGGAGCAAGCTTTCTGTCACTAACATCATAGTTAGTTTTCTGTCCTTTGCAGGGCTTGTTATCGTGTCCATTGCAGTGACTTCTTGGATTTTCTATGAAGCAAAGTTCAGTATAATGATTGAGCTTCTAAAAGTTCATCAGCCCTCCTCTTTGTAGCTGCAAATGGTAGTAATTGCCTCCTTAGGCAATTCTGTGTGAAAAATAAGGTAGTGGTTTCTTACACTGCTGCTCTGTCACTGCAGTCTAGATAACATATCTGTGTCAATTTTGTCTCATGTTGCCTCCATGGGGATCAGATCTACTCTGTAATTTATGTAGTTAATGAGGATTCTCAGAAGCCCATCCCATCCTATGGGGATGCATGCAGCAATGCATACAACTTCTCTGAGGTTCAGTCTAAGAAATTTGCCTATCTGGTTCTGTTTTCTGCTTTCAGAACCAGGAGTACTTGCACCTGTGACACATTGATCAGATATTTTCCTGATCTCTACTGTTTTAAGCTTTTATGCTTTAGCAGTTCCAGGGAGTTTCTTTACCTGAACAGCTTTGATGGGTAAAGCCTTATATGGTGGCTTTAATAAGGCATTTTCTGTAAGCGTTACCAGTTATTTTCTGAAGTTCTGGGCATTAGCTACTTAAAAAAAATTAAGTGTAACCAAATCATTAAATGTAAGTAAGGATTGTAAGCATTTACCAAGTGTTTTTTAGGCAACTTTGTGTCTTCTACCTCAATTTTCCTCTCATCACAGATGCTTTTCTGTTGCTAGCTGGACAAGTAAAACCTGGGCACTGTAGCTTTCTGCTGATCCTAAAAATTCATGGGAATTTTAGGGGGAATTCATGGGAAGAGACAATATGGTTCATAGTCTAGTTTTTTCTGTGCTTTCCACCTGAAGAGCGAATGTCTTTGATGACAAAACCTGTAAACTGCAAGGAGCAAGATTAAAAATTAAGGGTATTCTAGGAAAGTGTACCCCATCACAGATAAACTAATGACCTCTTGTCATAAATGCAAGGTCTCAAATTCCACATTTTTATCATATGTCACTTAAAATATTTCTGTTTAGGGAACTCAGAAAAATTCTTCGGTGGAGCCACACAAGGGCATCTGTCCCAGCTGTCTGTATGCTCAAATGTACAATCAGGGATGATCTTGGAGAACTTGGCAAGTTTTCTGTTTTGTGGAGAGTTTTTAAAGGCCAGGACAGAGGATGCTCCATCAATGCATAATAGCTTTATACTGAATACACCAAGTTATTGTCTAATGAGCCAGGGAACAAACTTGCCTTCTGAAAGTCAAATGTCAGATTGAGTGTGATGGTAAGCTCTTAGCAGTTCAACGTTGTGAAAATTAGGCAGAATTTCTTAAGAGCAAAATTTGAATGAGTTAGTGTCTCTATAGTTTGGTTAAATTTACATATATGAGGTTTCCTGTCCGTAGACTAAAACATTCGAATGAAGAAAAATACAAGACATGGTTATTATTGTTTTGCATAAGTGAAGATGGTGTGCAGTGCAACATACAAATGTAATAGCAGCTGTGAAGAGGAATTCTCTTCTAACCTACATTATTTTAAAGCCAAAGAGAAGGTATAAAAGGTCTGCTACAAGAGACCAGTTAACTGGATTATAAAGGACTCTGAAAGGTAGAACATTTTTTTGGAAAACCTCACAATGTGTCTAAGGCACAGAAGATATGAACATCAGCATCTTGTTCATGTTCCTTCCATTCTCCTTATCATGCTTAATATCATTTTTTAAAAGCTTTCTTAAACACCGTGTAGATTTGCCACTGACAGTATCAAAGCATCTTTCAAAATGTTTTCACTGCAGCAGTGCTGTAAAACAAGGAAGTGCCATCATATGCCATGTAACAGGTTTGCATGCCACCAGTTTTTTTGGTTTCTGCTGTGCACTGGTATTGGTAAAGAAATGAAGAACTACCATCAGATATTTCAGTTTTAAAAAACAAACTTACTGTTTGAGACTCTTTCTCTAGGGTTTTTTTGCCAATACAGGAAGAAAAGATGAGTTTTTTCAATGTTCTCTTGGGAGACAGCTGGAGATCTTCCAACTGTGTGTATATGTGTTTGTTTCTTTATCAACATTTCTGTCACTTATTTTGTGGGGTTTTTTATTACCATAAAAATATGAGGTCATCTTGCTTAAAGGAGTTTGTCAAACCTCTAAGATTCAGCTTCCCTTTCCTATCAGTACTGATTCTGTCAGGTAGAATCCTGCAGCAAGAGAGGAAAGTTAGGATCAAACATATAATAGTAAAAAGGAGAGAGCTGCTTTTCAGTGAAGAGGGAGGAGAAGCCCCAAGTGTTAAATGCATCTTTATGAATAATAAAAGACCAATGTAAAGCATACATTTGTACTTCAGATTCCCTTCTAGCATAGATAAGAACTTAGTTTTTAATGAGCCTTTTAAAAATTATTGTGACTTTTTTTCTTCTGTTCCTTGTGTCAAACTGGGCTAAACTGCTTTTCTGGAGCTTGAATTGTCTAGGTGAATCAGGAAAAAATGAGGGAATGGCCTCCCTGGAATACAATACTCATCATTGTTCCATCATGGCACATAATTGCAGAGATTTGAGAGTCAGTGCAGACCTTCCCATTGAATATGATACTGCTAAAAGTAAGGTTTGGTTGGAGTTATCCAGTCCCAGCTTCTGCTTGATATTTTCTTAATACTTTTAATGTGAAAAGGTTATGTGTCATTGATTGCAGCTACTGACTTTGGTAATAAACATTAAATGTGGTAGCAAATAATTACAGTATTGGGATCCAGAATAGAAATTGGTTTAAATATTGCTACTGTGCATATATTCAAGATATAATAGTGGTTTGTTATAGGGAAGGTGATTTGTTACTGGAAGGCTACCACTTTTCTTGGCAGTTGTACTGTTTTGATGGATTTATAGCACGGGATGCATTTTGTCTTCTACTATGAAGTTTCTTTAGTAAGAAGTCAGTGAGTCGGGTAATCCTTGCAATCTGATTTCATAATGAAGAGCTAAGTATTCAGCTTTCATAAGGAAGAAAACGTTTTCATATATGTACACAGCTATGTTTTGGGGCATGTTAAAAACAGTGATCCCTGCTATCTCATAGCTGACAATCATTATGTTATGATTTGCAGTAGATTTTGATTTCCCACTGCCTCTAAGAGCTCTAAAACATGCAGTGTCTCTTTCACCTGTCAGTAGCAAAAGAGGCAATAGGACTGTAACTCTATTCTTCGACTACACTTCTTCATTTCTAGGCATTGTTTTGTGAGGACTAATAAACATAAAAACATAAAAACAGTAGGAAGGTTTTAATCCATTTTAAAGAACAATAGAAGTAATTATTCATTTTATAAAATGAAGTTCATTTGCTTCATAAATTTTCATCTCCTCAATTTAAGTTTTATATTCAGCTGTGGTTTTACCTGTTTTGCAAGATTTTTGGGAGCTGTAGAACATCAGCTCATGAAGTTTAGCTGTAAAAGTAGGTTTCCTGTGTCCCAATAAACTACTAAAAATGTGAGTGATCCTTATGTGCAGAAACATATGTTTTGTACAGCTGCATATACGTACTACATACTGTTCACAAAGTATTTGAGCATCCATCCCAGTGGTGACTGCTGTAATATCAAGTATGAGGTTTGTATTTAAGGGTCAGTGTAGGCATATTTCTTTTTTGCAGAATTGGTAAATGGGCACTGCTCTGTACTGCTGTTTTTTCTTCTTTTTTTCTATTACTGGTTTAAAAAACAGCGACAGAAAGGTATGTTTGGTTTTCGTTTCATAAAGCATCAGGAACACAGCACTTGATACCCTCACTAATATACACAACTAATAAACATGCAGACATCAATGGGAGTTATGGATATCAATTCATATCACTTCTACCTGCAAGCCTTTATAGATAAAGCTTTTAGTTTTTATTCTGGTCCATCTTTGCTACCTCAATGTCTTATCGTTTATGGATTTCATCTTTATATAAGTGAACATCAGACAAAGCATTTCAAAATATCAGAGCTTCAGTGGCTTTCTTACATGACTCAAATGATGGTAGCGATATCCATCCTTTGTACAAAATGGGGCACAAATGCTTTTTGGCTTTAATTGGACTCTCTTTCTCCCCAGCTTAGAGAAACTGATGCAAACCTGGGGAAGAGTTCCAGGATTTTGACGGGAATGTTGCGAAGGTAAGGCCAAGGTAGGGACACTTCTGCTCACTCTTTCCTTTTTTTCCTGTCTCTCTCTGTGCCTCTATATTTTAGTTTTAATTCAACCTCAGCATTTTGATGACCTACCTGACTTTTTTACATGGGCTGAAATGTAGAATGTCCCCAAATGAATGTTGGTAGTCAAGCAGGCATGGTTAGATAGAAGGCTTTATCACAGCTGTGGAAAGTGTTTTCTGTAGCCTGAGGGATTACCCCTCACTCAATTGTTTCTCATCTTTGTTTCTCTGTATATGGGGGTTTTGTGTGTGTATTCTAAAATGAAGATTTTAATGGTTTCCTGTGTTCTTTATTCTTGAGTGATTTTGCTGTTTTCAGGGTGATTTGCTTGTTAGATTTTATGTGAGAAAGTTTGTAAATGTTTTGAGGTAGCATTAGTTCACACACAGAGGAAAGGTTAAGATTATAAATTCTGTCTCAATAGATGGGGCAGACACATTGTCAGATCTTGTGGGTTTAGCATGTTTCTTCCATGTTTTTAATGTTATGAAAATTGTTGCTGGGATTAAAGTGAGGTGACACAGAAAGGAAAAAATTGTAAAATGAGAAAAATCCATCTTGGTCTGCAGAGAGGGGGTTATCCAGTGATTAGTACCCAACGTGAAATTTACCATGATACTTTCCCAGACAGATTTTTTTAATTAGTGTCATGTCTGGATATCTGTTTTTTACCCACTGAAACAGCACCTGAGCTTCTCTGTGGCATCTATATTTCTGTTTATGTTCATCTTCCTGAAGAGGAAAAGCATCGCTGCAGTAGATGGTGTTAGTTGCTATAAAAAAACCACCATTTTTAAAAGAGTTTAGAGCATTCTCAGAAACATTCAGTATGAAATTGCCTTTGCCGTAAGGTTTTAGATTGCATATTTGCTTATTGCAATTTACTTATTACAAAAAAAGGAAAAAGAAAAAAATAAGGCAGAGTTTTTGATTTGTCCCTTGGCTTCAAAAATATCAAACTCCAAATTTAATAAGTTATTCTTTAATCTCTTCAGAAAAATATATTTGTTACTTCCTTGCATACCCAGTTGACAAAGGTTAAAGGTTAAAATGACTGAATCTCATGCCTTCATTCCACAGATTTCTTACAATTCCAACACCAAACTGTAACATGTAAAATTCTCTGATTAAGAGTAATATGTAAATGACACAAGCTAAATTCAAAATCCATGGAGAAAGGAAGTGGCAATTGAAAGGGATGGTTCAGTGCTTGTAGACAATCAAACCAAACTATAAAAAAAATGAAAGAAAGAAAAGATACAACCAAACCCAAGTCTCCCCAGGAAGGGCTCTGCGACATGAGCTGTAACGAATATTCTGCATATGTCTCCATTTTGTCAAATCTCATTAAAGGGGTTTCTTGCTTTATGTCAATTGAGCTGTCCAAAAATCATTCATCATTTTAGTGTAAAAAAAAATCATGCAGTTATTTAAATAATATCATATTAATGTTAAAGTTCAGCTGTCATTTAATAGTATGGCTTAATCAGACATAGCATTTAGGAAAAATAGTTTTTTCGGGCTTTACTTGGCTTTCAGGTTGGCAGATTCAAATAAGGATTTATGGGTTTCTAAACCAATGTATTCTTTCCATGTTTATGCTTGAGGTACCTCAGCCTTTTTTGCAGCACCCTGTAGTCTGTTATTTTCAATAAAATAAAGTATCTCCTCATATTGTGTTTGAATACATTTGCAAGTAATTTGGAGAAGCTGAAACAAAAACATATGCTGTAACCTTTGACTTTGTTTTGTGTTTGGGAATCACAGTTAGGAGTCCTCGTCTGTAAGTGTTCCACAAGACAAATGAAAAATATGATCTTTCTGAAATGTACTTGGCCTCTTCTTTTCAGACAAAAGGATTATGTAGTCGAACACCAAGATGGCATGTTTCTGTGTGGCACAAAGGCACTGGATTTCCTTTTTCTTTAACACAAATATCGAGCTGAGTCATCCATCTGAATGAAAGGCAGGTTAGGATTTAAGCTCAGTTCAGGTAAATGTGCCAAAAGAAATACCTCAGCATAGATGCAGCTTGCAGTAGAAAATTCTCAGGATGTCATTTAAAGCCATATAATAGGTAGACCTATGGTGAACTTAAGTTGTTTATGTCATTTAGGTAGAAGGGTCTAGCATAATTCACAGCCTCAGCGTCATCCCAATGTTGTTTAGTCACGAGAATAATCATAGATTACAGACCCCAAGAAATCAGCACAAATTAGATAAATAGAGCTCTAAGAAAAAGTAATTTGCACAGATTGTCAGTTGTGTCCTAATTTCTCTATACTTTGGTACATACCACACAGTCTTTCACTTAATTACTGGAACCAATCAAGAAGTGTGCTGGAGGACTATTTTTCATATCATTATTATTTGGAAAAGGTATCATGAAACTGAAAATTGTTCGGCTTAGTTGCCACTCCCACAATATGTATTTGCTGATGCTTGGAGTTCATATGCCAGCCTCACACTCTGTGCATTAAATTAATATCTAACTACTTCTATTTTTGTTGTCTGTGAAAAACAGCACCTCTTCTGAATCTGGCCAAATACATTAAGATATTAGATAGCTAGAGGTCTAAATTACTGCCTTCATATGTCCCAAATTCCCTGGCTATGCATTTGTGCATAAATGTTCTAGAAATGGAAAATAAAAGCAGGAGTATTTTTTTTTTTAGGTTACCATTGCTCACTAAGGAAATCAGTGGCATATTTGTGTCATAATTGTGTTGTAATTTCAGTCAAGAAGCTTGGGCATCCTTTTTTTCTATTGTAGCTAGTAACAGGACAAGGGTTAATGGGATGAAGCTGGAACACAAAAAGTTCCACTTAAACATAAGAAAAAAGTATTTCACGGTGAGGGTGAGGGAGCCCTGGCACAGGCTGCCCAGAGGGGTTGTGGAGTCTCCTTCCTTGGAGGTCTTCAAGACCCACCTGGACATGTTCCTATGCAACCTGATCTAGGTGACCCTGCTTCTGCAGGGGGGTTGGACTAGATGATCTCTGAAGTTCCCTTCCAACCCCTACCATTCTGTGATTCTGTGATAATTGGGGCAGGTCTTCCTATCCCACCTTACTGCTTTACCAACTTGAAATAGCCAGCCTTAAGTATTGGAATTTGTTTTCTCATGATATTTGGGGTATATAGGTGAGGATTTTTTTTTAAGCAATGTTTCTCAATATTCTTGCTTTTAAAAGGCTTACTCATTCATAATATTCTTTTTTTCTTCTGTAAATATACCTACTCAGGTTCCATTAAAATAGTGTATTCCACACACAGCCTTGCATTGCTAGGATAATATTGGCATGTTGATAATGTCAGTGTCAAAACATTTCCTTTTACTTGTTGTATCTATAGCTCTGGACATCCTGGCATTTTATGACTCCTCTTTAAGACTGTTAGACTATAAGAGAGGCTCTGTAGATTCAGTTATACAATTTTTGAATAATAGGTTTTAAGGAAATGGCATCTTCTGCAGTTGTCTGAGATATTGCTGCCTCAGACACCTATCCCTTGGCCTGTACCCCAATGTGAACTGAGGAGCACACAGTGTGTTAGAAAGAAGCAGAAAATAATATGTTCCAAAAGATCTTCAGTCTTTTGCCCATATCCTAAGCCAATAGCCTAGAAAAGCTTTTAAGAAAACTATTTGGACAGTCTCCAAGCCACACACAGCCTAGTGGGAAACAAACAAACCTAAAAGTAACCAGATAGAAATGTCAGTAGATTTGAATCTTTATCCAATTAACAGATAAATTCTATCTATTTCCCCCTCTAAATTGCAGAAAAATATTTTAGAAAAATAGCTCCTACCCTGCAAACAACATTGTTCACCGAGATATTTTTATGCCAAAAATGATCTTTTTAATCTTCTGAGTTGTTAGCTCAAGAACACATCTGCTTTTATAAAAGAGACTTTTAAAATTTTACTTCCAATAGCACAAACACAAACAGCTCTAGCTGACAGAAATGAAGCAGTAAGTGTTCAGTTCTCAGGTGATGTTATATGACTTACCAACTGCTGCATGACCAGTGTGACTACACTCAGAAACCAGGAATGCCTCCCCCTCCCTGGTTGTTGTAGTCAAGCTTCATTGCTCTTCTTTACAGGAAAATGTCAGTAGTCCTGCTTCCTGCATTACTTCTAGTCAAACTTCCTTGTACTTCTGAACTCCAGGATAGTCCGGACCTTGCAGTTGTTTTTCAACATTTCCCAGAATCATAGGGCAACTTAAGCTGGAAGGGACCTGTAGAGATCATCAGGTCCAACTGCATCCTCAAAGCGAGTTTAATTAGAGCAGGTTGCTCAGAGTCTTCTCCAGTCAAGTTTCGAACCCATCTAAGGTTGGAGGAGATACCAATGCCTCTCTAAGCAGATTTTTCCTGTAGCACTTGAAATAAGCAATTTTTCCAGGTAGCTAATTGAAATTCCTCAGCATCCAACCTGTGCCCATTGCTTCTAGTCTTAAGCAGAAGCGATTGAACATATGTTTAGAATTGGCCTTCAGAATCTGGGACTGGATTGCAGCGGTTCCTAGCAGTTCTCAACTTTGGCAGTTCTGAAGAGATCCATGTGGTCATTAGGTTGAGAGGGTATTTGATGTAGGGCAATTCTTGAAGCAGGTGTAGCGTTCTCCGGCTCTAGTCATTGCCCTGGTCAAGTATCCATTCGGCAGTGGATGCACAAGATCTCTTTTTTAATTTGCTTTCTTGCACTCTAGAGATGTGAAAAGTTTATGATGTCCATTCTGCCTTCTCTCTTGCATATGAAGCCCCCACTTCCATATGCAGAATAGCAGCAGGCAGTCATGTCCCCGTTGAGGCAAACCAAAACAAACACCGAGTGTTATCACTCTTTTTCCCATATTTCCCTATCAAACTCTGTTTCCATTCCCAAAGCCCATAACAAAAAAGATTTTCTTGTGACCTAAAGCCTACCTCAGTATCACTTATATGAGGCCATGACTGCTGGATCTCTACAGTTTTCTGGAGGAAGTCTTCATGTCGCAGGTACTGAGTGAAATTTAACATACAATTTGATTTGCCTTGTTTTCATGCTGACAGAGGAATTCCTCTTTCCAGCAGGAACTTTGCATATTTAGTCTCAAGTCAAAAGACGTTTATGTAGAAATAGGTTCAGCAACTTTTTGGTACATACATTTCTATTTTTACTTCAAGATGTATTTCTACATTGAAACACAATTGAGATGGTAAATTCTTTAGCAACATGTCTGCTCCATTTTGAATATTTACAGCTGCAGCTGTTTACCTCAGGAATTTAGACCTTGATTCAGGAACATATTTAAGCATATGGTTAACTTAAACCAGAGGAGCAATTCCTTAACTTCATGGAGACTGAGTAAGGAGGGAGTGACAGAGTGATTCTGGGTTCTCTCTTGGGGCAAAACAGCTTTTATTATGCTCCTTGCTCAAGACTGATGAGAGAGCAAATCCTATCCTTAATATTTCGGTTGTTAAACAGAAACCATAAAGTAGATATAGAGCATGTTAGTTTTTGTTGCTTTTAAGCAATTAATATAGTTAACTTGATTCTTATAGCGCATGTTTGTGTTTTAATACGCAACTAATCTTTATCACTTATGAAGTGTTGAGTCTTTTCAGACGGAAACTGATAAGCTTTGTGGTGCTGTTAGTCACAAGATAGCCTTTGGATAGGGAGCGTACAGTTTGTTATTCCAGATTAAAATTTGGCATTAATTAGTACCTGATCATTTCTCACTCTGTGTCTGACTTTGAAAAAACCCTTGTTTCTTTGTTGAAGTGATGCACAAAATATCTGGAAAATATAAATGTATTGTCAGCAAAATTCCCAAGGGTAAGCATTCTTCATCATTGGGAGTCCAACCAAAAAAACAGGAAATGTACCTCTAGGTCTGAACAGCAAGAATTTTAAGATGGTATGGGACACTGCAAGTTCCCTGTTCTCAATTTGGGTATGATGTAATCTGAATCATGTAAGATACATTTCCTATTTTTAATAATCAAGAGCCATTTTATAAACCTTACTCGTCTTTCTTGGCCAGTGTTCAATATGTTGTTTCCGAAATACTTTTCAAAACCCTTATTCTACTTTCATTCTGTGTTAGAAATACCTTTCAGTTCATGCATCACAGAAGGTGCAGAATTCTTTTGAGCTGCTGTGTAACAACCACAGCTGCAGCATGCAGTGTACATAGAGAATTCCAAGCTGTATACTGAAGGTAGTGAATGGCTCACCAAATGGGACCAGTTTCAACATTGCAAGCATGTAGTTATGATTAGTTTAATGCCATCTTAGTCTCTGGAAACCTTCAGCTCCAACAGCCCAAGTGATAACAGAGTTAAGTTTACTTGAAACCTGGAAAAGCAAAATTGATCTTTACATTTTAATAACTTCAATGCATAGGATAAAATAAGTCTATGTTTTAACTCCTTGCACCTAGGCAGTCTTAGAAGGATATGGCCTTCATTCATTGGGATAGAAGCATTTATATTGTAGCATTGTTTTCTTTTTCAGGTTATGTGAAAGCTTTATCCATGTGTCAATTTGCCTACACTAGGTTCATTATGAGCAGGGCTTTCAGCATTCTTCTGAGAACTTTTCTAATTCTCTTTTTTTCATTCCTTTTTAAAATATACAGTGGCCTTTGTTCTGCCCTCTCCATTCTGAGTTTTCTATCATGTGGAATTATTGTCTCATTTGCCTCCCTATCTATCTTCTTGTGTTCAGCTGAACAGCTGGAAAGAACATTATGTGAAGCACAGTTATGTTTCTGCAGGAAAGCGAGATCCCAATGGATAATTATCCAAACTACTCCTAGACTGTATGTACCAAGAATGTAAAGCATCATAACAGATTAAATATCATGTAACCCTTTGTGATTGTTCTCTATATTGAGGTATGTTGAATACCATTAATCAGCAGGAGCCTGAAAAGATTCACAGTGTCTTGAGTGAAACAAAAAGTATTTCGTAGTGTTGTCATTTCTCAACCACAGTAGATGTCCCAGCACATGCTTTCGTGAGAAGGCATGCCTTATATTGGCATAATCAATGCAGTGCTTTCTTGCAGTAGTTACAAGAAGTTTCCAGTAGGATAAGTTCTCTCTGACATGATGTTCAGGAATAGTGAAGGTAGTGGAAATGTGTGGTGAGATTATGTATGTGAGGCAGCTTGAAGTAGGGAACCTGCTAGGAAAAGCTGACATAGATAATTGCTGAAATAATGGGAGACAAGTCTTCAGAAATCAATGAAGTCAGACTCCTTAAAGGCTGTAGTAAATTAAGGATCATGTTGTTCTTGACACCACTCGCACTGTAACTGTCATACAACAGTATATGCCAAATTTTACACATCCCATTAACTCCAAAGTGTTCAATCCATAAATTCCTAAACATTAACATTTTCTGATCACAGATCTGCATAATGTCTTGCTACATGGGTCATTGCATTGTAATCCACAAATTTACCAAAAGAAGTGGAATCAGTTTGGAAGTGATCTCCGAAAAGGTTATCCCTTTGTGTTAAGGCAGGATTGATTGTCCCTTTTACAGTCCTGGCAGATAGTCGTCTGGCCTGCTCAGTAACGATGGACATTCTCCATCTCTTCAATCAAACTTTTCCAAGTATTCCCTAATGTTTAGCCCAGATCTTTCTTCCTGGATAGACAGAGAGCTTTTATATGCTAGTGTGTTGAAGGAGATTTCTGTGCTCTGTCATGGCCCATGACTTCTGCCGTGGAAATAAATTTCTGCTGAACTTTTCAAGAAGTAGAGAACATAAATAATAGTGTACAGAATTAAATTATAGTTTCCAGTTTTCATCCAGCCAAGCCTTTTGATGGGATGCAGGAACGTAAAAATGGAAGACTTGGATAGTGTTCTAATAGGCAGATCCTGAAAGCTCAGCCGTTCCAAAATGTAGCTTCACGTGTAGATGTCACTGGGCTTTGCAAATAGAGATCCCTGAATGAAATCATTCTCATGAGGTTGCATATCTGGACTAAAACTACACTGTATATTCAGCTGACTAAAAATAACGTTTGAAACTCAAACAAGATCAACAAAATACAGAGTTTTAACCTTTTTTTTGTAGCATTTCTAAATGTTTCAAGAAAAAGACAGTAATCTCGTCAATCAAGCACCAGAATTTTTAACTTCTTTCTCCCACCACTGCCCATAGACACACCAGCATTTTAGAGAGATCTAGTGTTTGGAAACAAATGGTGGAAATTGGTTTTGCATAGCCTTTTGTCAGATCTCTGACGGAGCTTTGTTAATCTTTATCAGGTAAAAAATCTCTTTTATACTTTCTGAGTAGCACTTGGCACTTTTCTTGCCACGTTTAATTGAAAATCGAGTTTTAATAAAAGCCAAATTAATTCAGCTTTCCAGCATGATTCTGGTCAAACACACAGGACTTCAAGCAAACAAGTCATCGAACCGATTTAAAACTGCTGTGATAACAGAATCTTGTCCTTATTAGCTGATCTTTTAGATTAGACCGTTTTCAATCTAGCTCATAGTAGCATGTCAGAATTTTGACTGTGCTTGAGAGACAGAAGAGCTTAAGTGACCAACAATTGCAACAAAGGAGAACTTAGGTTTTTACAAATAAGGGTATCAATTACGACTGTGAGAAATCAACAGCTAAGGAAAACCAGGATCACTGAGAGCTTGTTGCAGATAACTTAGTCTTGCTTAGGACAAGACCAAAACTGAGAGAGAAGATATATCTCTGTGTATCATGTAATTACGTTGTATTGGACTTTTAAAGCTCCACAGAAGAGATGTTCACACATCGCTGACCTACTAAGCATCCGTCTGAAGAGTAACAAAGTCATGACTGAGAAAGTGTCCTCTTACAATGAGAGATTGTTTAGTCTTCTTGGTGATAGAAAGAATGAAAATTTGCTAATTTTGACTGGCTCTTCAACTAATACAGAAAATTTGAATCTAATCAAGAAGGCAAAGAGGAAAATGGGAAAGACAAGGGAAAACAATTTTATCATAAACATTGAGATTTATGTTCTCGATAACATTTGTATAACTGTTGATAATCATTTACATTGTTTCAGAAAAACCTAGAATAATATAAATAGAGACTCTGGCAACCTGCATACTTCAGACAAACTAATGAATTTTCTATGCTAATGCTCCTTCAGTCTTAGAATCAGGATTATAACTCAGGTTTAAAGTCGTATTTTAAAATCAGTTTATTAATGTGAGTTTTTTGAAGATATGAAACATTAGTCAATGAATTTAAATGTTCAGGAGCTACAATGTATTAGCCTTGTAAGTGGTGTTAGTACTCTCCAGCCTAAAAACATAGCAGAAGAGTTTTTTACTGACCTATATGCCTTCTGCAAATATTAACATTTTTCCATGAGTGTTAACATAGCTTAGCTTGCAGGATCTCACTATGTAGCATTTATTACCTAAGAGCTTTTGTTTAGCTTGGACTTTACTATATTAAATAAGCTATATCCCAGAAGGTTTTTCTAACGTTTGCAAGTTAGAGCTAAGCCTTCATTTTGTCTTATATGTGCTGGTAGTTTAAGACTACAACGCAAACAGATGATTTTTCTTCTTGAATAAGAGTTGCATCTTAAAAATAGTTTTGCACCAACTCCCTGCCTTCCAACTCATAAAAACGCTTGTGCAAGCAAAAAAAGAAAGGACTGTGTATTTCTCTAACATGCTTATCGTGGCTGCAAATAATGCATTTAAATAGAGATTTGTTCAAGAAACATGGTTCTAAGTGTGCATGGTCTTGCCTAGACGTTGACAAGCATATGGTCTACTTTATCCGTGCTGAGAAACTTCCTTACTGCTTTCTGTCACCGCTGTATTTTTTCAAACGCAGTTTCCAGCGTGAATGGCACACACGTGTTGATTGTGAAGGTAGCATTCTTTCAGTACAGCCTTAAGCTAATTACTCTTAGTGGCAGTGGGGCTTTGTATCTCGTTTGTGAACAGTTATTTATACTACTACAGCAGTACAAAGCAATGTTTCACATTACCAGTGTACCAGACTATTACATCGTTGTGTTTTAATCCACTATAGGTGGATGGAGAATATGAGCCATCTGTTTTATTTAATGATATAATCAGTAAACAATATAT
Source organism: Colius striatus (assembly GCF_028858725.1). Lineage (NCBI taxonomy): Eukaryota > Metazoa > Chordata > Aves > Coliiformes > Coliidae > Colius > Colius striatus. The sequence goes on from NC_084766.1 coordinate 29,660,863, forward strand.
GCACTTTACACATTTGGTCATTAAAGATGCCCATATTGTTGGACCCAGTATTTACATTGTAAATTGGTGTATTCACACATCAGCTCTTTCTGGTTTAAAAGGCTTGCTGTGTTCGTAAGATGGTACAAAGCAAGCTCAGTAACTGCTTGAACCCAGCGCAGGTGGTCGAGCTAGTTGCCACACAGATCAAAAGTCAAACAACTGTGAATCTTCCTTTGAAATGGCATTTAGAGAGACAAGGCTGGTCTTATCTTCTGAAACAAGAAAGAGTTATAGATACACATCATGAAGTTATGAGAACAAAAGGGGGTTTTATAATCAACTCTGCACCAGAAAATCCAGTACTGCAGACTTTTGTGAGGACATCTTTGGAATATAAAGACCATCTTTTTTTCCTGGACAAAATTTAGAGGAGTGAGTCTGAATTATGAAATATGAAAAGGTTCAGTCATTTCAAAACTTTGGAGACAAGAAGCTGCTTTCTCTCATAGTCCATTTAATTTCACTTTCTGTAGTGCTTAAGCAGAATAAAACAGACAGCAACAGCAAAAGCCCATCTTATTTAAGAGATAGAGGTGACTGGGTGTATTTGTGCTAGAAACAAAGGAAATTGCTTGATATTTCAATTTCCCCAAAGTCTCCTTCATCAGCGCCAAAAAATGGGCACCTAATACATTAAAAATTCATTGATAAGTAAAATCTTGTTTGCTAGCGCATTTTTAAGGAGGTGGAAGATCATACAATCCTATATTAAACACTAATGTTCATTTCAGTGCTTTACTTCACAGCTTCTGCTTAAGATGCTGAGAATTTTAAGATATTTGTTGGAGGGTTCAGTCTCATTTGTCATTGTGTTTTATGAGGAAATATAATCGGGTTTATCACCGGCTGAAGGCCTGGCTGGCGCTGCCAGTAGACAGCAAAGGGAAAGGCCTTGTGGAAGTGGTATAGCCAAGAGCGAGCTTGGAGGTCAGCAAGGCTGGAGGAGCACTCTTGAGTTTAACACCAGAGCTGCTCAGCAGCAATGGGTCTGCTAATAAAGGCGGAGCTCTGTGAGTGCCAGTTCTTGAGCTCACTTTGAGGTCATATTTAAAGCAGCAGAGCATCTGTCAGGATGAGATCTTAGTAATTTCTTGTTGGATGCACTTGTATAAAAAAATAGCGGCAAAATATGAATACATAGGAGATTTTCATTTTGGTTTGTGTTCCTGCCTAATGCAGCTGTACTCAGGGGCACTGAATATATACTCAGTAACAAAGTCTCTGTACTAAAAAGAAGTGCGTTCCCTTTCCATTTAGTGTTACAAACATGAGGACATAGCCTTCTAAGCCTATTTTGAAGGCAAACTAATGATATTCTTATTTTTTCATCTCAGGGTGGGAGCAAAGTTTTTTTTTACTAGAGCTCTTTAATGTGGCATGAATTTTAGCGATATTTTCAAGTGTATGAGTGAAAAGGAGAAAGCAACTGATTTTATGAGCCATTATAAATGGTTTCAAAATGCACAGTATTTTTATGGTTCAAATTTTAAAAACAAAATGTCACTCAGCTCTAAGTGTCCCTTTTATAGATATTTCATATCTGTATTTAATGTAAGCTGAATATTGAGCATTGACATGTTCCCATATGCCTCTTGAAGTATTGCCTTCTGGTTTTGAGATACTGTGGAACTGACTTACGTCTAATCTTACAAATGTGTTGAGATTTTTTTTTCCCCATCCCAATCCAGGAAAAACAATCAGAAATTTGACCACTAGTGTTGGAATCCTAGCTTTGTCCCGGGTATATCTTGGGTAACCATGGACACATCTGTTTCTGTGCATCTCTAAATTGAGGATAATGTTCCATATCTCGGCAGAGCATTCCAGGAGCAAATGCCTTTAATTAATCTGTGCATGGTCCTCACATGACAACCTGATGAGAGTTTGTGAATGATGGACTAACTGGTAGCAGTGCCAGTCCTGATTTGGAGTTATGGCTTAAATGGATTTAAAAGGGGTGAAAGAGAAGCATGGGAAGAATTTAGACTAAAGGGGTGTGGAGTATCTGATTACCCGTAACAGCCCATTTCAAGTACATACCAGGTCTCCTTAACTACTGAATGCAGATATGAAGAAGAGGAGGTATCAATTGTTTGTTGTCTTCGTCAGAGAATTTTGAGGGCTACAGGTGACAGGCTCATCCTTCCTTGGGTGACATTTTTGGTGCGTTGCAAACAGAAAAGAGTATTTGGCTTGATTCAACAAATAGAATGAATGCATCCCTGGAGACATAATGATTAAGTGTATGTATAGAAGAGCAGTAATATTAAACTTGATGTGCTAGTAATGTTAAACATAATCTGCTAGCCTGTGCAACTCCTTCTTCCTTATCAATCTCTCCTTACTGCTCCTGTCAGAAATCATATTCTTATAGCTTGCTGTGGACTGAAATGTATTCTTGCTGGCTGCTGTCAGCCTGCAGACAATAAGTACTTTACAAACATTTGTTAAGTACTTTAGGGTTCCTCAAAGAGAAGGTATATATCTACAAATATAACATTTTATGATTTACTATCACAACACTAACATTTCTTTGTTCAAAGAAGGGGTGGAGAAGAGATGTGTAGAATCAGGGGTAAAGGTACACAGTCACTTACCTCCTCTGGCCAAAATTACCTTTAGCACTATCACCTCTTGCCTCTGGGGAAACCAAAAGAAAAACAGTTTGTTACAGATGTTTGTTACAGCCATAAAGATTATGTAGGAATGCATAAAAATTCTATTTCGTGTGGAGTTACTTGATGACTGAAACCATAGTAGTGAGCCTTTGACATTCCAGTGTTTTGCTGTTCAACTTCTCATTAAGGAGAAAATAAAAATGTGGATTTCAATTGCAGTTTGTTGAAACATCCAGTGTATGATGGTGCTCTTAGCTGTAAATTTAGAACACAGTTTGGTAGGTAGTTTGCCTGGCAGGAACATGTTGAAAGCGAAGTTAAAATAAAGTTTGAATGTGATAGCTTATGATGATGTTGTAGAGCACCCTCTTTATAAAGAGTATTCTCTATAGAACATCTTTTGTGCTGGTGCACTTGCTTGGTCATATTTCAACAGTTATCTTTAAATTATTGATGATTTATTAAAGCTCTACCAGCAAGCAGTGGGAGAATTAAGCTCCCACATGCCAGTTCCATCACATAATTCTTCTTTGAGGAATCTAAGGGATCAAATGAGATAAGCTATTTATAACTCTTCAAACAAGAATTGCTCACAAGTAGTTGTTTCTTAGTAAATTTCTGGTGTCCTCTTTGGAGTAAGACAGTATTTGGAATTATATGGTAGACATAAGTGACGATAAGCATATTGTAGAATTGTTTTATAATAAACTACATAAACCATATTAACAGCGTTCCAGATGCTTAGCAGTCAGCTAAGGAAATAGAGGCATCATTTCAGAGATGCACACTGTAAACTGAGAACACGTAGGTGGGGTAGTGAATGTTGAAAACACCCAAAGAAAAGGCATTGCTGCAAAGATGTTGTCATGCTCTGTTTCAAGAAGTGATTTTTGTATTCCTATAATTCTGTTCATTGAAATAAATGGAAAAGCTTCTCTCCAAGCAGAGAAAATCTCTGTTTTATAAATGTAGAGACTAGTTTACAGTGGAGTTTCTGTTTTTTCCTCTTGCACCATTGACCCAATTAAATACAGGTTGTGTATTGTTGTTGTGGCTGACCTGGATAATAGAGATTGGTTGGGAGGTCTATTAAACCTAGCCCTCCTCTCTAAACTATTGAGTTCTGAGACCGACTTTATTTTGAGACCCACTGTACCGTGCTTCCTTTGATCCAAACCCTGAGAATATGTAACCATCTTTTAAAGGAATGAACTCCTTTAAAGAGAAGGAGCTCCTTTAAAGAGGAGAAAGCCAAGAAGTGGCCCCAGAGAATGTCTCCTCACATGGGAAGCCAACGCCACCTTATCTAATTGCTTCCATGCTAATGCATCTTTCAAAGGGATCTCTTGGTCCTGTGTTGTTGCTTATATGGCTCTTCTTTTATTTCAGTCTTAATTGTCATTAGCTTACTGGATTTTTTTTTTCAAATCATCTGTAGTAGTTTATTAGGAATAGTAGTTTATTGCATATTGTGTTTGTCTAAAAGCAATTGCACCAGCTTCAAACTTAATCCTTATAATCTTTCCTATTAGAGAGAGCTCGAGATAAATACTACTGTATGGTTGGTGGGAACGGGTCTCTACTTTTTGATCATTCATGTCTAAATGTTGAGTAATACTTAAGGAAAAATGTTCTCAAAACACTCCTTCGATGATTATTAGATTACATTTTACATTTGATAAAAACTGGAGAATTGTATAAATATTTGCTTAACATCCTACCCCTAAAGCAATTTATTTCTTTTCTGGCCTTCAACCCTCTTGCTCAGTGAAAGGAGATCAGTCATTTTCTGTCTATATTCGATTTCATTTTGCAATTTTCATGGATGCATAGTGCAATTCCCCAGTGCAGGGTGATATTTAAATAATAAGTGGGGAATACAGAGGAAGGAAGGGAAAGGTTTTTATTTTTAAATGTTTTCTAGTGTCATACCACATTTTAGAAGTAAACAAGTGCTGTGATTATACTACTTGCATGTGGCATCCTAATAACAACTGTTAGAAGAAATTAAAAGAATTACCCAGTCCTTCTTTTCTATCAATTGTTTGTCACCACGTTAAGCCAGAGCAGTTTATACTTACTACGTTCCTGTGGTTACCATTCAAACCAGCCGTTGGCAAAAGTGAACAGAGGTGAGGTATCTCATTCTTAGAAGAGGAAGTCACTTTTGCATCTTGGATACTCTGTGGTGGTTGGGTTTTCTCGAAAGTGCTGACTTTTTCACATAGACAACAGTCGATACTTACTTAAGTCAACTGGCTGTTTTCTCTCATCTGAATTTTTCATTCATGTATAGTATGGGTCTCAAAACCATGGACATCAGAACAAATGCCCTGATATGATTAAAGCTCAACGAGATAATAGGAGAGGCTTGAGGTAACATTGTGTTTTGGAAAAAGAACCATCAGAGTCAGTAAATTAAAAGACTGAGGATATTTCTCTGCACCAACCAGTGTTGAAGCATATCTGTCTTACATTGCAAAATGGCTGCTTCAGATGGAAGAAGTCCTGGGGTTTCTCTCGAGTCCTCTTTCTCTCCCACCATGTTTTTGCAATTAAATACTGGATGAAAATTCTTTCTCCTTTCCTTTTGTTTTGGTTTTTGTTTTAAATGTGTTACTTTTTCCTTAATGTGTAGCAGCTGATTTTTTCCTCTATTGCCTCACTCGGGCACAGAGACAAACTTCCTTTCAAAGAACAGAGTTCCAACATTGTTGTTGATTATTTTAATGGGAAACCATCTCAGTGGTAAGACAGGCTCTCCAGCTCCTTTCTGGAGAAAAAAAGATGCAAGTGTTTTAGCCAAAGGTAGAACCCTTTGCTCCAAATGCAGATAGGCTCACAAAGAGAGTAGACATAAAGGCATGTGTCTCCCCATCACAGTCACAAATCTGATTTTCAACTGAAACACAGCTGGCTGCTTGCAGAATGTGATCTGCTCTTGATGCTTCCCACAAAATTGCAGTTGAGGTCAGCTGCTCCGTTGAGGAACAAGGGGACAGTTTGCTTTCCAAGAGCTCTTTGCCCTTCTTTTTTCTGGTTTATCCCATCATACTTTCCTGAAGTTTGAGTTGCGTTTCTTACAGGATGCCTGTGCTTCCTCTCCATCCCCTTCTGAAGTTTTCATACCCTGTCAATCCGAGATAGCTTTGACATCTTTTGACAAACACCTTCACTTAGAATCACAATGTGGTTGCCCTGAAAAAAAAAGGTGGCCTTTCTTTTCTTCCTTCCTCTTTGTGAACTAGAGACAGAATGTGTATAAACTTGGTGTAAGCTCACAATAGCACTTTGTCCTCTTTCACATCACTTGCCAAATAACTACTGTTGTGGCAACAGCTGTAACCAAGCATGGTGTCAGCTAGTTTTGCCATAACATGACTGGGTGCCAATAATGTTAATACGTGAAACACACTCCCAGGCAGTGCAGTGAGGCATCTGATTATTAAATTCCTTGAAATGTCATCTGGATTTTTTTCTTTTTTTGCATCAATTCAAGTCTCAGAACTGGACAGTGTTGTGATTAAAAGAAAAAGAACAGAAAATTCTCTCATTATAGTAAACATTTCCAAGAAAACTCTCACCCTGCAGCAGACAGCTCTGCTCTGCTTACAGACAGAAACAGCAAAGGCTCTGTGAAGGCTATAGGGGTGGAGGTATAATTGTGGCTACCAGTTTGCTGCTCTTTACTGTAGCATTTTCTCCAGTGACAATAAATGCTATTTATTTTTAGGCTTATAAAAACTAAAAGGTAGGAACCTGGTAAAGCATTTGTTTTTAATACATTGCCTACATTGTACTCCAAAGCATGGTATTCAGCATTATTGTTAATGACTGAAGCGTTGGCATTTAATTGTATAAATCAATTAAGAAGCTCAATATTACTACTTCTTGGACTGAGTCCATTAATACAGCAAGCATTAGTAACAAATATACTGAAGAAGTTGAACAAGGTCATAAATGTTCTGAGTGCAAAGAGTACCTAATGCTTTTCTCCATGCCTTTAAGAAGTAGTTAAAAAAAAAACCCACAAACAAAAAAAAACCCAAACAAAACCTTGTGAGGTGAATAGATAAAAGACTTCCTTGGTTTAGTTATGTCAGTTTGGCTTTTTCCTGTAATTGCTGGGGTTGTTTTGTTCCTAAAGAGGGAACGGATGCCAAGCTGGAGAGGTAATTTCTGAGCACTGTTTCAAGATATTGTGAAAGTTCTCAACTTTTCTGTAATAAGAAAAACAACACTTCTCTAATGATGTCTGTTTATTGCATATTGTCCCTCTGTATGCATTTCAGTGCAGCTGCCAGCAAGTACTTGAGAGAAACCCAGGGCTGAAGAAACAGTGTAGGGGAATTTGAGTAGCCCTGAGTACCTGTGGGCTGTGTGCACTGACTCTTCTACGTGCTGTCAAGCTGTCCCTACCTTACGCCACCATGGATGAAACCAAAAGAGATCATTTGTAATTGATCCCAGGTGTCTTTACATTTGAATCCAAACAGGAAGAGTCTCCTGTCAAGCTGGATCAGAGGTGTTGATACTCCAAACACATCTGGATATCCCTCCCCTTGCATGGGCAGCTGCAGGGCTTCACTCTCCTTTCCTAATCATAGGAGTTCCTCACCCAATGAAAGATCCAGGTTTTTCTGACCTGTAAAGAATCGTAGCAGAGCTCTCTAGTTGTAAAGTATCACTATGTGCTCAGAAGTGAAGAAGTCTTTACTAGGGAGGAGCTTGAACCAAAACTCTAAATGTGTATATTTCAGAACCTTGGAATCCACATCTGCATCTGAGTTCTGCAGGTTACATATGCCAGTGGTGCATTAAACCAGTGTATGACAGGGAAATTTCCCTAAAACTTGGAGTATTCCACATCCAGGTGTAGTTACAACTAATTTCTACAGGTTCTGCTAGACAGTTTCCAGGGGAAAATTTTTATTAATATCAAGCCAAATCCACTGTATATCTTCAAGTCTCTACTTACTATTTGAACGTGTGTAGAACAGAAGCAACACAGGCAGAAATTATGTGATGTTTCCAAAATGGCTTGTTTGATACTTAGCTTGGGAAAAATACCAACCTGAAGATGGAGAACCAAGTTCTGTGTCTAGATCCACACAGATTTTGGATTCTCTAGCAATGCTTCTGCAGTCATGGAATTTAAAGTGATAGTTGTTTTCAGCCCAAAAGCAAGTTGATTCTTGAGGCATAGTTGACACCACTGTTTAGGCTGATGAGGGTACATTTTGGGACAGACTACAGGAAATGGCTTGGAGAGGTGGAGGATATTAAGAAAATATTGCACCGCTGCCTTAGAAGTAAAATGAAACACTTTAGGCTCCATTTGCCTATATGATGTTTAAAGCCATTGTTTTGATAAATTTGTTTGCAAAAAAAAATTTGCAACTATTGAAAACAAATGTGCTTCAAAACATACAGTCTTTTTTTTTTTGTAATCTCAGGCCACGGCAAGTCACGTCAAAATCCTCCTCTGTGATTTTGTGGAAAAGCATTTCTTCCCTCCTTCCTCTGTCCCCTCACAAAACAAACCCTGGTTTTGGACTAATTGTATCCCCTTGAACGTGCTGCTTTCTGTATGAGCTTTGAGAGTGAAAATTGTTCCACTTTTTGTTTATGGAAGAATCTGCTTTAGCTGGGAAGTCAGCAATAGGAACAGAAATAGCACTTTAAAGCCGATGGACTGTATTCACTTCGGTATGTAGAGAATGGCAACAGCAGTCATTAGTATTGAGAGAATTCTGTTCTTTCTCTGTTTCTCTGCCCTTTTGCAAGATGAGCAAGGGTTGACCTGAACTTCTATTTGTTTGTTCTGCTGTGGGGTTAAAGATTAACTCTCCCCCAAGAATGTTTTATTCTGTTTTTGTAAGGGGGGGAGTCCAACTTTTGTGAAAGCAAAAGAAAAAGCGTTGCCCAATATAAGAAACAGCTGAACAAGACTGAAGCTGATAGATTGTATTTTTTTCCAGTTTTCTACCTGTGAAGAAATATGGTATTTTTAGGGTGAGGGGTGATTGTGGAAAGCAGTGATTGAACAAATAACTGTTTTAAGGCCAGTGCAAGAAACGCTTGCCAGTATAGTAATGTCAGTTGGAGGTGTGATTTTTGGCTGTGTGTGTGTATTGGCAAAAGCCCTAGTATAGACATGGTTGTACCAGGGAAAAAAAGAAAAAAAGCTTTGGCCAGTATATTCTGTTTTACTTGGGGAAAGTATAAGCTCAAACAACAAAAGCACTTTTTTTCTGCTGCTAAGTTGCAACTCCAGTAGAAGCTCAGGCCAAAATGGTTATACAGTTGTAGTGGCAAACCTTTCTCATAGACTAGACTTCCGAGTCTGGTATCCTAACATTAGCAACTGTGCTCCTGTTGATGTTAATTTTAACAGAATCAACATCTGAAGGTGATTTCAGTGCCTCAGACTTTGTAACGTTGTCATGATCTTGAATTTAGAGATCTGCATTTCATTTACTCTCCATATTTAGAACTGCAAACCAAATTACGCTGGACTCCACCTTTTGCATGCAGGACATTTCTTAATAGTTCTTCTTTATTGGCTTTTTCTTACCTGCAACTCAAGTAAAAAGACCCATGTACATTGCAACTGTCTAAAAGCTGAAGAAAGGTTATTTTTGGTTTTAGTTTCTGATGCATTACACAACTGTAGTGAAACATGGTTCTTCTAAGTGTGATATAGTCTTCATACTTCAGTTTTGCAGATTTCTGGAGCAAGTCTTTTTCTTGATTATTTTCACTATATGGGAATTGTCATTACCTCGTGGGACTACATAGTCATGTTGTGTGATGCTGCAGGACTTAGTGTGAACTTTCCTTCTGTTTTACTCACACGTTAGGATAACAAAGAAGTCCTTTTTTTCTAATACTAAAATATGCTGTATCAGCCATATTCAATACATGAAATCAGAAGGGGTAAATACACATTCCCTGTCCCAGTTTCATATCACAAGAGCATGTCAGCGATTGTGTAATGTCTCCAGAGTGCCCTTGCATGAGGAGCGCAAAAACAATGCTGTTTAGGGAGGTGACACTTGGAAATGTTGTGCAGTCTGTCTTCGGCAGTCAATAGTCTGCTTATCTTCCACTGGTATTTCATGCCAACTGGCTTTTATAAGAAAATACTAACATTTGAACCTTGATCACTAGACTAATTGTTCAGCCTGCTACTGCCTCATAACAACACAGGAGAATGTTATGGGTTTTTGAGTTTATACATTTTTGTTTTAATTTGCTTCTGACTTCATTGTGTGTAAAATTCAGCCAATCCTGAATGGTTTTGAAGATCCCACCCTTTGGTTGGTTTTGCTTTTGTTGTTGTTTATGTCCAGTGTAGCACTCAATAATATCTACTGGCGTAACATCTTGCTGGAGCAGAACAATGATTTAGTGTGCTAATTACTGACATCAAAAAACCACAGACAGTAATCTTGATCTCAGGGGGAAAAGAAAACCTGGAAACACTAGGTTAAGACCTATTAAGAAAGATAGTGAATCTGGTAAGATAAGAAAATGAAGTACGTTGAGTTTTAGAATGTTTCCATTTCTAACCTTACAATCATCACAAAGTTCTTTAAAAGAGAAAAATAAAAAGGAAATGCTAGGGAAGGTTAGTGTTTAATAAATGGAACACACATCTGAAGCTGTATTTTGAGTATTCCTGGTCTCTCATACTCACAGCTTATCTTTTTCTAGGCTAATAGAGCATGAAATAAAATCAATAGGATTTTAGAATATTTGGACTTTCTGGCATTTTTTCTTTGTTGCTCTGTGACTTAGACAACAAATATTGTGAACTGAGTAGCCTCAGTTTGCTAATCTCTCCCTTGGGTGCATCCTTTCTTAGTTCAGCAAAAACACAAACAAAAAAATATACTGCATGTGGTCAGTGTGTTTGGGCTCATGTATCTTGTTGAAACCAGAATATTTTCTCTCCAATACAGGCCCAACCCTTTATTCTTGGTAAGAATTCTCAATTTTCATTCTTGGTTTTCTCTGTTAACCCCTTCACCATGTCAGCTTCAACAATCATCATCTATTTAAGGGAAATATGCATATTAAACATTTTGCTTGTTCAAATAGCAGAACTGTGTTTAAATATGAAAACACCTCAAACAAACAAGTAAACAAACAAACAAAAATCCCAAGCAAGCGTAAAGTCACCTCGCCAAAATGAGAAATGAGGAATTTCCTTCTCAAAAGTGCACCTTTCAACAAACTTTGGGTAATGAACCATAAACATGAGGTTAAAATGGAGACACTCTAGTGTCTGAATCTGCAGTGTCTGCTACCCAGTGCCTTTGGCTGAAAGCAAAAATGTAAAAGGCTGACTAAATTCTGGCATTTGCAGCTTCATTCATAGTTTGAGCAGGTTGCTAGTGACTTTCTGCCTGCAAATGACAGGATAAGATGGTTTCTCAGATGGGAATATGCGAGTTCCTTCCTATAACGCGAATTCTCTCAGGGCAGATATACCTCAGCTCTAGAAATCTAAAGGAAATTTACACAAAAATGAAGCTCATTGCAAACATTTATTCTTCGGCTACCTACCAGATGAAACTGTAGCACAGCAAAAGTTTGCCCTATGGTGTACCCTTTCCCAGGAAAGCAACAAGTAAGTGCTGGGCAAAACAATGATTTCTGGGGGAACGTTTAATTGAAAACTTTTCACTTAAAAATATCATCTTTCCAGAAATGCAGATGTGCATGATGATCCTTTAGGGATATTGGTATTTGGCCTCTAGGATTTTAAGAGTCGTGTTCCCAAGGTTAAAATATACAGAGAGCCAAATTTTATTTGAAACTATTATACAAGACAGATATGGAAGCTCATGGAGTATTACATTGCAACTCACATGTTAAAGAGACACATATGGCTCTTGAGCTATAAAATGAGTAGAAAAAGGAATGATATTTAAATGTACCTTTAACAACTTGTTTTACTCATTGATCTGCAGTTCACAAAGCATTATGTGCAAAAAAAAATGCATTATAGGACTGTTTCTGAAAAGCAAACAAGTATTTCAGACTTTGCCACCACTAACATAACCGTGTAACAATAGCAGAACAAACACTGATGGTGAACAGTATTTCTATGAGTGAATTTACTGAACAGCTGCCACTTTCCACCCTTGAGACTTCCACGTATCTATGTTGGATGAAGTGATTCCTGTAGCAGATTTGTAATACACTTTGTATTGAAGGAGGAGTTGAAGGGAATAGCTGAATCTGTAATAGTGCACCTTAATGTAGTCTTCTTCAAATCAAGAGAGACTTCTGCTATTGTCTCGACAAGGCTGTTGCATATAAACAAATACAGTGGTCTGAATGTACCACATGGCAAAACCCCCAACCCAGTGCAATACCATCACAACAAAGCACTATTCTCTTCCACTCTCTCTCTCTCATAGGTGGGCACTTACGCTCTAGCAGGTGCTCACAGTGTCCTATCTCTCTTGATGCCCCATCACAAAGTGTGACATGAGGTGTTCACAGATTCTCACTGTCATTCTGAGACTATTATTTTGGGTTTTTTTGTTTTAGGACAAGATTTATTTTAGGACAAGAGGAAATGGGCTTAACTTGTGCCAGGGGAGGTTTAGATTGGACATTAAGAAGAACTTTTTCACCGAGAGTTGTTAGACACTGACACAGGCTGCCCAGGGAGAGGTGGTGGAGTTCCCACCCCTGGAGTCTGAGGTCCTGAGGGACTGAGGAACATGATTTAGTGAAGGACATGGCAGTGTTAAACTTGATGATCTTAACGGTTTTTTCCAGCTGAAGTGTTTCTATGATTCTAAGAAGAGGGCACTGAAGCTTTCAAAAAAGCACTCAGAAGTTTATCAGAAGAATTACATTAGTCAGATATTACCAACTGTCACTCCCAAGGGTGTTACTCTGTTCTTGCAGTCTGGGTGGCTTAAGTCCTGGTAGCTACAGATGGAAGCAAGGACCTGAACTTGTATGACTTATTTCCAAAAATGTATTTCAGGGTATCATATTTTGCAGAGTACAGCTAAGTCCATTCCTTTTATATGCAATACAAAAAGATAGTTAATAGCTTTAATTATCATAAATCATCAATTTAAAAGAACACTGGTTACTTACCTTTTGCCTTCAGTTTATTGTTGGTACAATCTGTCAAACAGTCATTGGAAGTAAACAGTTTTCCCTCACAGAAAACACTTGCATTTTCAAAAAGATATGCCTGCTTTCTTCTTTTCCCTCATCCTCTTTTCTGTGCCTCCACATAGCATATGAAGTGCTGGTAAGGTTACATGACTTACGGAAAGTCTAGCTCTGGTACTCACTTTTTTAATATTCAGATCAGTGACTGGACTCTCAGTTTCCTAAGTCCCAGTAAATGCTGCACTCCAAAGGTTCCCAAATTCAGTGTGCTCTGTTTACACCGTCACATAAAGTAAGAGCAACTAACTGTAGCCTCATGGCTGCTCTCATGGCACAGGCAAAAGAGACCTTTTGTTCAAATCTGAACACTTCCAACAGGAGAGCTATGTGAGACCTTTTCTGGAGCATCTCAGTGGTTAGATGTTTGGATAGGACATCTCTTGAGTCTCCTTGTCTTGCTCCCACAGTGAGTGAAATAACTGATGAGTTTACTCTGGAGTCTCCTTCCTCCCTCTCTCTAGAAGCTGTTTCCTGAGCTGCAGCTACATGGTCTGTGTAGTTGGCAGGTACTTGCCCAAAATACTGTTTGCTCTGCTCCAAGGACAGGAACAGAAAATAAAACTGAGCAGAAGCCTCAGAAAGATAGTCTCTGTCTCCAAGCTGGCAGTAGATGAAAATCCCAGAGAGGGATTCATCTAGATCGTGAAGTACAGCCTGGGACCCATTGAACAAGTGGATGTCATAGGCTTCAAGGTAACTGTTACTGTGGCTTGGGCCAGATCTTCATGTCATGACAGAAGATATCCCTGGGCATTAGTGCCAGGGTATGGGTCAGGAGTTATCTCTCAGCTCAGCAGGAATTTTGCACACACAAAGTCCTTTAGTTAATGGCTGTCTGACTTCTGATGGCTCTAGATGAGCATGTATGTACTCATGCTTTTATAAAAGGCTTTGGATAAGTGACTGTTACATGAAAGGCCCAGAAGCAACTTGTTGTCTGCCAAATGGCAGACCTGGTAGCTGTTCCTGCTGCAGTAATTCTTCATTCTGCAGGATGGTACCACAGCAGATCACAAAATTACTGAAGGATTGCATGGGCTTCTGCCCTTCTAGGTCCGGTGACATAATGGCTACCTTTTGGCTCTGAAGCTTGCCTCTTTGTTAAAAATAAAATCTGTTGAAGCATCACTCTTTCTGAAAGAATTCTTCAGAGTTCAAAGTAAATTATCTCAGGGATGATGATAATCATTGGCCTTTAATTGAACTGTGGTGCTTAAAATCTAGAAACCAGTTCATGGTTAATCATTTAAGTTCATCAGAAATAAGATTCAGGTTGGGGCAATTACTCAAACTGTCTAATGATGTTTCACTGATCTTTCACAAATGATAATACAGTAGATGAACTGTATAGTTTAAGAATAAGATATTCCAGTTTTAGATAGCTGAAAAGTGACTTACCAAAACTGTTAATGGAAGTTATTCAAGATGTGCTGTCTAAATCCTTTCCAATTAGTGTTGAGGTCTTGAAGGGCCAGTCTTAGCTTTTTATTAATATGTTCAGTTTATTAATGTATTTTTTGATATATGCATACTGTGACAGTCTGGTACATCTCAAGATGTTGCATAATTATTATCTTTCTTAATTTGTTTTACTTGGGTTCTACTCCTTAGTCTTACTTGAAATTCAGAAATATTTCACAGCTTAATAACTTAGAAACTCATTAGAAAGCCATGACATGTACTTGAGGTTACCTCAAAGGCTATCCATATTTAACAATAAACTTGAGATCATTCACTGACAGCATGACTGTCATTGACCAGTTTAAATATTTAAGGTTGTGTTTTAACCTTTTGCCTCACATTTAAAACATATGGAGGAACTGAAATAGATTGTGTACAAAATAGGGATCTTTGTCAGATGGTTACAGCATTAGGAAATAACAAATTGCTACTTTGCCTTTTAATAAGACTATATATATAATTTATTAAATATGCACTTTTATAAAATGTTTATACCTTATTCCATTCTAGATATGAGTCTTCCTCTTCCTTATTAAAAATCCCTAATAAAAAGAACTTCTGCTTCTAATTTCGAAGCAACATCTGTGTCCAGCAAATTATTGCCTAAATATGATGCGAGACACAAATCAGCTTTTTTGAAAAACAGGACTAATTAAAAATGTTAATGGTGTTTTTCAGGTCTTTCATGCTTTTATTTTGCCACATATAAAAAGGGCTTCTTTGAGATGCTTGAAGTGATGTTCTCTTGGGAATCTCTTTACTGAAACCTAATGTACAGAACCAAGACTCAAGGAGAAATCCCATCCTCGAGTAACAAATAAATTAGAAGCTTTAGAATGGCCTGTTCTGTTTTGATGGGCTTTCCTGTGAACAGTGTGTCATTAGTCTCTGTTTTTTCACACTTTTCTCGGACCATCAACTGCTGACTGTAGAGGTTTCTCATGAGTGAATAAAAATGTAGTTTTGCACTCCTTGCAGTTGTGGGCATGCCTGGTTTCCTCTGTGTTGGTGAGTACATGTGATGTTTCTCTAAGGTTGGCTATGAGATAGATTGTTTCCCATTCTCTTCCTGTTGATGTCCATGAAATATTTAATTTCATTGAGTTCAAATGCTGTTCTAGAAAGAAAATAAGCATGTTTTAATTAGTTTAAGTCATAAAATTTAAACTGTCATACTGCATTTACAAGGATTCCACAGATTTCCATTATACTCCTGTTTCGATCTAACTTGGTAATTGTTTTTATGTAAAGACAACTCAATGATAAGCTACCCATGGAAAGTGCTGATGACAGAGGGATGGAATGAAGATGGTGAAATATTTTATTCCCTGGCAGGGCTTCTGTATTTTTGGCTTCTGTGCAGATCATCACCCTTGAGTCTCATTGCTAGGTACTCTTCCTTCCCTTTTACTGTCTGTCAGTCTATGGGTGGCATAACTTGGTGTCTCAAGGGATCATTAGGTTGAATATTGACTCCAGCACAGTTTCTGATGGGCTTCTGATATAGTACAACTATCCTTCACACAAGGCTGAAGGTAACTTTGAAGAATGTCACTCTGTATTCTTTTGTATCACACCTGCAGAGAAAATTATCCTGTTACTGCAGTATTTTAATACAGCTAAGGTAACTCGATCCAAGTTCTCCAGCTGTTCTTATGGACAGCTGGTGACCCACAACCATTTAACCCACAATGTTTTGAACTGACAGGTTGATGATAGATGCTTATTGTCCATCAGGTGTTTTGAGACTAGACAGTGTTCTTGTGGTCCTAAATGTTGCAACTTTTCTAAGCAGTTTGTTATTTTTGAGACTTCCCCTGAACGGATGCATGTCTTTCTACTTTCATACAGCAATGTGTACATGTACTTCTTTGTGATACGCTCTTTTCTCTCTGAAAGATTTTACCTCCCATGAAACTGCTTGGAATCTTCCTATATCTTTTGAATTTTGTAGGGAGTTAATTATCTAATTTTCCCAGGTGTGTTCTGCACCTCAGCTGGTGTCCGTCATACCAGGATCCATGCATGCTCAACTGTCCTTTCACAGCACTGAAAGCTGGCCAGAGAGGCTGCACACTCTTTTCTATGCAGTGCCAGAAGCCTTTGGGGCATGTTATGTTATTGCCTTGGAGAGGAAGCTGTAGAACCACTTAAACTCTTGTAGCTCATGGTAGCTAAAAAGCTTAAAGCTGCCCTTGAGTATTGGTTTCAAATGCCATTGTTTCTCTTAGGTAGAGTCTAGAGCATGACATGTAATCGACATCAGGGTGCACTGTGAAGTGATATTGGGGTCTGGTTCTGTTATGTAATGGCAAGTTCTTATGGCAGTGAAATTTGAGCTATCTCAATGGGAAGCTTTGAGGCCCCATAATTCTGTAGTACATGGTTCTCAAAGGCCTTTGCACACCCATTTAATGAATATAGCATTAAGTGTTCTTTCTCCTAGCACCTGTAGTTTGGTTCACGTTCCTCTCACCTTTTCTTATGACTAGGCTAGTGCCAAGCTGTCTCCAGATCTGCTCTGTTCTCAAAGACCTATTCTGCTACGTCTTGTTCTAAATAACTATAAGAAATGTCTTTATTGTTTGCAAGTTAGAGGCATATCCAGCTTTCATCCTTCAAAAGAAATTCAGCCTCCTTCTAAGAGACAACTAAGTGATGAATTAGAATAAGAAGGTGCTGTGTGTTTAATTTCTATGAGATTAAAGGTCCTGTTAAATGAATTTGTGCTATGACTAATACAGCTTTATTTTAGGGAAGGATGGGAGGAAGCACTCCATTTTTTATGTAATGTAGCAATAACATAGCCCAAAGCTCTCCTTAAAAACTGGACCAAAACTGGGGCTTAACTTCCCCTAATTGCTGGAAGAGTCCAAGATTTTTGTCTGACTGTGGAGCTTTTGTTCTTTTTATGCTATAACTTCAAATTACTTTCTAACCATTTCCTAAGTAAGCACAATTTAACCAGTTAGCAGACTGATTTAGAGACTGAATTCCGATATACTTGTTCTGTGAATGGTTCCTTTGGCTTGGTTAACTCCTTGAAGTAAGGAAGTATTCAAAGTAAAAGTGATGGACCTTGGTTTTAGGTGGTTATATTTAGCAGCCAATTGAAATACCACTTGATGTACATTTGAAAACTATCGTGCTTTTCATAATTCTGTCCTCCAGAGATGTAGTCACTAATACAATGACAATTAAAAGGTTTTGTTAATGCATGTGTTTCTTGGCCATCACACATCGTGAGGTACTCTAAGAAAGCAGAGGATTCTTTAACAGCTAGTTAGCCAACACTATGACATCTTTCAGTGTAATCTCTGTAATTCAACGTTTGAAATAAATTTTATTCCCCAAGATAAACTGAGAAGTGCATGAGGTGAGAACACAAAAGTGGCCTGCCAATTTTATAAACAGCCAAGTGAAAGTACAACAAATTTCTTGAGTCTTCAAGAGACCTACTGGATTTGTAACAGAAACTCAGGAACTGTGCTGTAGAGTGTTGAATTCCAGCTAGTCTTTTTCTACTCTAAAGAGTAATTCAGGCATATTTTGATGCATGCCAGACAGGAGATAGAAACACCTTTTTTGTGCAAGATAACTGCTCTGATAGTGCAGTTCCTTGCTTAACAGAAAACAATGAACACAAGTTCTTAAAAGCTTTTAGAAGAAAGTTCTTAAAAGATGCCACGTTAATTACTCTTCTGTGTTTTCAAGTTTAATGATAGCTGAACATGGTGCTTACACAGGGTTAAATTAATCAACAGCTTCCTAATTAAAACAAATATCTTCTACTAGGGATTTAAAATGTGGAATTTTTTTTGTTATTATTAAACAGTCAAAATGCTTTTGTCAGATAAGGCAAGAAATGGATTTTTGAACCTGGGAACCTCCTGCATACTGTTCCTGAATATATTAGCATTAAATATTTTGCCTTCCAGACAATAAATTATGAAAAGACTCTTTAAAGTGAGGATAGGGAAAGGTTGATGGAAGCCAGTGAGATGGCAGTTAACATATTCACTTGTGGTGCTTGCAGCCTCGCTTCAGACATGCTGTAGTTTATGAAGACAGTTGTCTGTCCTCACCTGAGTTTCTTTCTAGGAAAGCCTAGCACAGTGGCTTTGCTTTAGAGAGGTCATGGACTTAGAAGCTCAGGCTGAAGGTAACAGCTCTGAATGAGACAAATTGACAGAGCTATGGGAGGAAGCTTTTATTCATTGGCCTTCACTTTCCTGAGGTTTAAAATTCTCCAGATTCTCAGCTAAAGTTTTTTCTAAATGACCTAGTGAAGTTCATTGTGTTAACTTTGTTGTGGACAGTAGATCAGTGTCATGAAAACTCATCCTTCAGAAATATCCAGCCCTTCTCACTCTTCCTGTCTCCCTGTCACCCTTTTACATTTCCACCTGGGAGGCTAATTTTCACCATGCTGTGATAATTATTTGCTAGCACTATAAATGAGTTCTACAGCTTTGGTAAGCAGCAAATCAAATTGGTTTTGGTCCATTCTTACTCAAAAGTGAACTAAATTAACAAATTAGTAGTATTAATGTGATTTAAATACAGCAATGTTACTGCAGATAGATTTTATAAGGCTGTGGCTCAAAAGGGTAGCTAGTGTGTTCTCATGTACAAAATCCAGAGTCTGCTTTGAATGTTTATCTTAAATTTGTCTGTAAACTATGAAACTCCATTTCAACCACATAATTGCCTTTTAGTATCCTTGCCCATCAGCTGTAAAACGTCAAACAAACATTAGGAGCTTCAGCAATGGATCCATTTTATAAGTGTATAGTAAACTTCTTCATCCTAGTAAAGTTTATTTAGGTATCATAAGTTGATAACATTCTAATGCACGCAGAAAGCATGTTTTCTTTCTTCTGAATCAGACGGTGTTCTCTTGATAACTATCCTGAAGTAAAATATAGTGAAGTCAGCTTTAGTTTTATGAGCTCCAGCATCATATGATATGCTGGCAAAGTTTATGAAATGACTGGATATTTACATTACATGACATCGATATTAAAAAACAACAGGGAGATTAAAAGATATTTAATAGGACATGAGAAAAACATAGCTCCTAGATGATGGTACTGGGAGAAACGTTTTTCTCCTCTAAAAAGAAATAGTGAATTGGAGTAAGAAAATCTAGTGTCAGCAGGACTCTGAAACTTTTTCTCACAACTCTATTCAAATATAGCAAAAGTGAATATTTTTTTCTGTAAGGCTTTGAATCACCCTTTACATTTCCATTGCAAAAATCTTTTCTGCCATTCTAGGTGAAAATCCAACCCATCCCCACCCCAGTTACTGAATCCTATAGATATTTTCCATAGGAGTAATTAAGAAAGCTCGTATTTTCACTTTCTGACATAATTCTTAAAGAGCTGTGGGAGAAAAATAGGTTTTAGGGGAGTGGAAAAAACTCATTCTGAGTGAAAGCGATTTGCCCAGTGTTGCGTGTATGTCCTGAGTGAGGAATTTCAGTGCAGGTTGCCTCATCCTCACTTTGTGAGCTCTGGGTATGGGGTGATGCTGTCATCAAGACTGGAACTATCTTGCATTTCCAAGTATCCTGGAATAGGGCCACGCAGCGATGCGTTCAGCCTAGTGTTTACACGAGGTCTATTTGCGTAACCCAAGGAATGGAGTCTGTATAAACAATTCCCATCGATTATGACAGCTAATGCCGGCTCAGCAATATTAGACTCAGCACTTAAATGTTTCAGGCTGGTATCAATTTGTTTTTCTCACTGTCCTGGAGTGTTTATTAACAAGATTTAGTATGTAAATACTCTAGTGCTCGATGCTGAGCATGGTCTCCATTTAATGTGATTTTTGTTTTATCCTAGTGATGTTAGCTTAAGAGCCATTGATGACACAACCAACCCTGTGCTAATTCAGGCATGATTGCTGCCTGTATAACAGGCTACTCTGAGTCGTTCAAAAAGTGAATATGAGTTAATTTTGTGTCTCAATGGAAGATGATGACACAAATATTGTAGCAGGCCTTTAAGTTGGTGGTCATTGTCAAATCCACATTGGCTTTGACATGCAGATGTAGATAAAAAAAGAGAGTATGCAACTGTGTCTGATTACCTTATTGCCAAGCTGACATTTCCCCTTACTTAACAGCCTGTTTCTTAAGCAGTGTCACCCTCATTCCAGTCCAGGTTCAACAACACTGTCTCAGCCATTTTGGTATTGTTATTTAATTGAAGCACTCTATAGGGTGATATATTGCACACTTCCCTGAGGTTTTTCCTACTGGTATATCTAACTCTCATGGAATCTTTGGTGAATTTGTTGCCATATTTTATTTGAGAAGGTGTTGTAACTCATTGTAGTTGGCACCAGCCCCAATCAAGGTCAGTGCCAAACTTGGTACTGGTGCCAGAGGTCTGTTATCCCTGGCATGGCTACACTGCTTCTCTGAAGGACATTAGTTGAGTCAACAATAGAGTGTTTACGTCACTACTGCCACATTAGCTCTGGAAAAATAATGTTAGCAGGATTTGGTTTGGTTTGGTCTTTCATGTTCCTAGCCAGCATAGCAATACTAGAAAAAGATTCTCATGGAGACTAAGCATTAGTATTCTACAGCTTGTGGGTGCAGCGGAACAGTTGAGTCCTTCAATCTGACCAGCTTCAGGCTGTGCCTAGTGTCCCAGGGAAAGAGAGAGGCCACAGTACTGTGCTGTGTCTGGAGAAACTGCAGACCCCTTAAACTGGAGCCAGTGTCCCACTCTCGTCCCTTCAGAGAGAAGAAAACGTGAGAGGTCCAATGTAAACTGTATTGCCCAGTTCCTTTTCTAAAGTGCTGCCAGCAGGGAACTCTGGCCATCAAAAGCTGAAGGTGGTACTTAAACCACTGGTCTCTTAGGAGTTCCACCCAGGCTGGATTTGGCCTGTGCTCTTTCCAACCTGTCTCTCACCAAAGTGTATATCCACATTCAGAATTTAATAATTCATGTGTTTGACTGGGCTTGTTCTCAATTTTATACAAGCTCAGCAGCAGTGAATTAACTGTGGGAAAAACAACGGTAACAAAGAGTAGGGATAATGGTTGGATTCCCCTACCCTTCCCCTCTTTTTCCATGTGACTGGGAATGTTGAACCATGCAAGAACATTAAGAAATGCTCATGAGGTGGCATGTTGATAGGATGCAGTTCTCATGGAACATTGTTCTGCAGTACCATAATTCAACCAGGTAGTTTGAGAATACAAGTTTCAATCGTGATTCAGGAAGAATTTTCCTTATATCTCCTTTGCTTCTCTCCTACACAGGTTATGAAGCACCACAATTCAGTAGTACCAATTACTAGTTTTTTCATTTAATGGGTAGATTTGATGTACTAGGAAAATCCCTTTTCTTAACTTAATGATAGTATTTTTAGGCTGTTCCATAGCATTTAACTAGAGATTACTTGTTCTTTACTCTTTGAATATGTCTAGTTATACAGTTCTGGCGTTGCTGCAAATACAGTTCCGTGACCTGAGTAAAGCAAACACTTGTGATTTCATGGGTAGTTTCAACTGTCTTTGTTTTTTCTTGTCTTTAGCCTTAATTATATAACATTTCTAGTGACACTTCACCATTGGCAAAGCTTCCATAAATTCACAAGTTTTGTAAGTTTAGAGTCCATTAAATATGCCAGAAACAAAATATTTGATATATCTCAGTTTGTTTAAGTTTGCTTTACTGACACTGCTTTCAAAAGGTTTCATCTGGAGATACCATTCACCCTTGGCCATTTAAGCCTTGGTCATGCAATTGAAGCTTGCCACTCTTGTCTTTTAGGGACCTGCTTCCAACTGTGGGATTCATAAATCTGAGCTAAGCACAGGAACTGGGTTAAGGAGAGGCTGAGCAGGGACTGCTTTTTACCTCTTCTGCCAAAGCAATAATTCTCTGTCTAAAATAGATATGTTTAAATTACACCTATGTGTCACTTGTAGATGCTACAAGTTTTCCAGGTGTCTACACTTTGTTATCTTTGAGTTGCCAGACACAATTCCTGCCCCAAGCCTGGCACACAAATCAGTTTGTCTGTTTTAACCTGCTCTGTTCAACTTGTCAAATTGTTACTGGGCCTGGATTTGAAGGGCAGGAGACAGGTTATGCCTCAAACCTTCAAACCGTTCTCTGGACTGGATCTCTACTGCAGTCCTTCTTGAATCACAGAATCACAGAATCCTAGAGTGGTGGGTGTTGGGACCTTTAGAGATCATCCAGCCCAACCCCCTGCTAAAATAGATTGACCTTGATCAAGGGGCACAGGAACACATCCAAAATAGATTTAGGAAACCTCCAGAGAAGGAGACTCCACACCCTTTCTGGGAGAGGAATCTCTGCATCACCTCTATTTAAGCAGTGAAAACAGTGACAATACAACTTTTGTAGGCTTTGGGATGAGTATTTGCTCATGTATTTCATAATTTAAAACGTGATGTGATTGTAATCTGTGCCTGTTTTGACTTCTAGGGTTTTTTTCTTCTTTGAAATAGTTCTTTTCCCTGTGTCCCAGCCCAATTCACAAAGGAAACCAGGTTTATTCATGCATTATGTCTGAGGTTTGTGAACACAATCAACAGCAAATTAAATTAGCATGGTTGAAGCAGTTTCAACTGCCTTTCTTTGGGAAGTTAGTACAACCATCACAGTGATAGCTGAATGAGATGTATGTTTGTTCCTCCACCACTGTTTATAATCTGCCATATTAATGTAGCCTGACATTGGTTTAATTTACAGTGTAATACTGGGCTGTAAACTGCAGCTGTTCACAAGCAGATTCATTTTCCATTCAGCCACCTCTCCAGTGAAGTCAATAACCTCCAGTAGCCCAGCAGCCTATAGTCAGTCAGTCCAGTGTAATCTGCTGTCATGTGTGCCAGCACTCTGTCCATCCACATCTCCGTGGTGACCTCAGGTTTTGTGGGCCGCTCGGAAGGTTGCCCATAAAAAGCTTTGTCTGGAGCTCACACTAGACCATAAGATAAATAAGTGCTAATGAATTAGGGGCTCACATGGAAGTAGCCTTCAGTATCTTTTCCTTATTTTAATGGACTGGGTAACTTGGTAGAATAGAGCTTTTGATCATTTACAATTGAACCAATTACTTTCTTTAGGAGAGAAGACATTAGATCTACACAGTAGCTTCTCTTCAACAAAAAAAGTCATCACCATTTAGATGTTATCTGGATTTCCTGCACAAGAGTTGGAACAAAGCCAAACATTACATGACTGTAGAAAAAAATACTGCTTTAAAATTTTACTTGGCTTTTTAGAGGATGATTTACTTTTTATGAGGTGAGGAGAAAAAGGAAGGAGCTATGTGACAGAGAAAGAGACAAAAATGTTTATATTGGGTGTATCAGAGGAGTCTAACAGGAGGGTTTATTTGCTGAAAAACTAGTTATTCTTCTTTAATCAAAAGTGTGTTTCATTTTGTTTACTATATCCATCAAACTGTACTGAGGGAACAATACATATATGTATACAGTGATGCTGGGTTATATTGGAGAGCTCTGTAAAATCTACCAATTCCCCTTGAAATCATAAGTTTCTACACCTGACTACCATCTCCATTTTGAATATTAGGTTAATTTACATTCCCTATTGTTGTCTTATCTCCATTTTGGATTGAGATTCCCTGGGAAGGGAGAAGGTGCTAACAGTACAGAGTGAGTGACAGGCTGGCTCCTTTTCAAAAGATGCTTCATAGCACAATAGGATGGGAGCAGCTTTTGAAATCCCATTCATTCTGGCTTCTTGACACAAGTTTGGGGTCTGCAATAATAAACCATCCCCTGAGATGGAACAAAAGGCTAGTTGTTTTAGCACAATCCTTTACAATATAAAGTTTTGGAGAACATGCAGAGAGTTTGGTCAGGGGAGAACAAGGAAAGCAATGTCTTCTAAGAGACACTACTTTCATGCTGAAAGAGACCATGGAAAAAGAGAGAGGCTTTCTGCACAAGAGGACGAGAAACCATGATTCAATAAGTTTGGTGGAGCAGTTCCATTTTAGAGATAACCAGTCTAAGCCTAGAGAGTACCACAACATGGTGCATCAGTGACATGCAAAAAGCTGTACCTTTTCACATGCTTTTCTTGTGAATGCATAGACATGGGGCAAATTAAACTCAAAAATTTAGGTGTATTAGCTGTAGGTCTTTCTGTGCCCCAGAGGAGTGAGGCATCATAAACTGCTAATCACACATGAGCTCTGGGCACTGGAGTGCACTGAGCTACTGGGCAATCTTGGTATCTTAAAGTGACCCCGGCCCAACAGCCTTATTCCTTGCTTGTGTAAGGAGAACATTACATATAGTGATTCCACAGGAGAGCAACCACAGTGTGACAGTCTGTTGTAGTTTAATCTGCAAGATTAAAAGTAATATTGCACTTGTAATACATAGTAGAAGTCATCAGAAGAATTGATACCAGGACTGTGACATGTGCAAACGCCTGTTCTAAAGTACCAGTTATAGTTAATTTCTTTGTTTTATGTTTTTCATGCATTAATTGACAGCAGAGAACTGGATCATGCCATCTAGCAATGGAATATGTAATCTGACTGGACTTTTTTCCTCTCTCTTCACTATATGAGATGTGTTTTCTGCTATTTTTTTTCCTGGTTTTTGAAGTGAAGGTGACAACTCTCACAAAGTGTTGGGAGATCTTAGATTTGAAATCTGTAAATGAAAAGTATCTTCAGGTACTTCTGTTGTCATTATTAGCACATCACTTCTGTATTAGGTGATTAAAAACAAGTCAAACCATCAAATACATACCATTTTAAAATAATCACATTTTTAGAATAGCAGCCATTTTGGCAGGTTGTAAGAAGACAGAATGTCTAAGGTGGTGTTATCAAGTTCAGAAATACCTTGAGAGAGAAAATTCAAGAGGTTCCAGTTTAAGCATACTGCTATTCTTTTAGCATAAGCTAAAGAGGGGGAAAAAAAATCTTGTTTAAGTTTGGGATATTTCCCATATAAAACAGCCTCTAAAGTGCCTCATGTTCAGTTTTTGCTTTCTATTAAAATCAGATGGTACAGCCTGTCATGGGAAAATAACTGAGGCATTTTGAGATCCTCAAGTTGCGGAGAGAAGATGGTAGTTATTCCACCCTTGGATTAGAGGAGGCTGCTAGGTAAAAGTGACAGCCTCCACTGGGTTTTTTAGACTCACGTAGATTGGCTTCTTGTGTAATCGAGGTTAATTCTGAATTTACTCTTAATTTCTTCGAGGAAATAAAAATAGAGCAGTAACTATAAATATACTTTTACATCCCATTGTAGTGGCTTTCTCACGGTAGTTTGCAGTCACAAAGACCAGAGGATCCCCATAACCTGGAGAAACAATTGTGATTGTCTGATAGCAGATCCTATGTTTTTAATTCTGAAATTTGTATTTTGTGTCTTAAAATAAATAATAAATAATATGTGAATATTATATAATATTCGAATTATATGTAAAATAATAATAATCTGTGAAAATAATATGTGACAATTTTATGACTTGGAGATTGGTTGAAAATCCATTTTTAATTGGCTTTTTTGGTAAAGAAAAAAAGAGAAGACTGTGGAAAACTGGGTTGTTTTGTGCTTTTTGTGTATATGTGAGATTTTTTACTTTTAATGATGCTCCTAAATAACTAAGTGAAACAAAAGTTCTATCTCTTTCCAATTAGGAAATTTGCTTGCCTTTGTTGTTGCTGTTTGCAAGATACCTTTCATTTTCTTGTTCCATTCGTGATTTACTCCTGGTTTTAAGATGCAGTGTTTACCCACACAACAACACAAAGGCAAGCCACTAGTGGTCCTGTGTGAAAACTATTTCATTTAGCCAGTAACTACGAACAGCAAAAATGTAAACCACTGGCTTACGAGTAGTCGTAACTGCAACGGCAGGTAAAAGCCAGTTAAAATTTGACTCTTGACCACCTGGTAGATTTTTGAGAACTCCAGCTGTTTGAGGTGTAAGAACATCTGTGATTGTCAACAGTTCATTAGAAAATTACTGGCAATAAAAAAATGCCAGCCTCCCTCTTCCCAAAAGCAATTTGATTCCTGATGGTCTGCCTGTCCTCTGTATCATTTTACTCTGTTCACAGAGAGACCAAACTTGCAACAAATTTTTCTTCTGTGTTTCCCTCGTGGTGTGATGATCTAACATCATTATTCACTCCTTACTTACACCAGATTTGAATATGCCATTGTTTCTCGGACAATAAAAGCATCGTTTGCCTAGCAGTCATCACATACATTAAATCTTTGCCATATGTGTATTGCATTCCTGTGTCATATTCCTTGGACAGAGCCTGGGTAAATTCCTTTGGCTCAAGTTTTGACATGATGGTTGTAATAACCGAGAAAGCTTCCATTAATAACTGGTCGGAGCACTAAGTTAATACTTTATCAGAATTCTTTGCAGTATTTGGATGATTCCGATCTCTAGTGTGGGACTGTCTGGCGGTTTGCAGATTAGATCCAAAATATGCTGAAATCAGGAGCAATGAGCCATTTTTATGCTTACAGGAAAAAAAAAAAGGAAAGAAAAAGGATGGTGTGCTCAATCAGACCTGTCTGTGCAGGGAACCTAAGGCAGACTGTAAGTCTGACTGTAGGATCTTGAGCTTTGCAGGTCTGTTGCTTGGATTCTTCTTTTTCAATTTTTGCCTGCCTGCAGCAGAATTTCCATTGCTAACATTGTCTCTGTGCCACATAGCAATGGGGGTAGGAGAATGGTCTACTGCTTAGTATTTATTTCTCACGTGTTTCTGCAGCTCCCCCTATTTATTTTCTTGTATTTGGCTATAGACCTGAGGGTGAGATCACACATGTATAGAGTGAGAAACACATTACTCCGGCATATTTAGTGCCAGCATTTGAAAGTGCCAAATTGCATTTTGGGTTTTCAGTATCACATGTTGGAGACGTTACAGGATACTACTCTATATTGATATTTACTCCTTCCAGCACTTGTATAATATTTATAAATACATTCACAGATGAACCTACTCTTTTAGCTACAGGATGTTGATGGCATTGACCTGTCATGTAAAAACAATATAGCCCTTCTGATCCAGTGATTCTGAGTTTGTATACTTCTCTATCAGACATTTGAAATCAGCCAATTATAAAAGCAAAGATAGTTTAACTGTGACATTTGTTCATTGTTTTTGTCCTCAGCAGTTCTGTGTGGACTCTCTTCATAATTAAGGGCTTTAGTGAGTAAAGAAGATTCCCAGCAGTCACCATGGAATTGGATTAACAGCAAAAGAAACTCCCCCTTGCTAACCACATGTTCAGTCCCTTTATATCTTCCCATATACAAGTCCTTCTTCAATTTGTTTAAATGAATTGCTGTAATTTGGCTCTGTGGACTTGAAGAAATCTAGCCAGGCTTTATTTAGAGGTATAGTAGTGCCTAGAGTCTCCCTCTGAAATTAGGGCCATGTTGTACAAATTATTGTGTAAACACAAATTAAGAGAAATCTTCAGCATCGATAAGTTAATAATCTTGGTTGTCAAGACAAAGAATGGGAGAGAGCAGTAGTGTTATCTCTGCCCTACACTGCAGATACACAGATTGTAACTTACCAAAGGTGATGCAGAGAGTGTGTTATAACATTTAGAACTGAACCCTCATTTCCTATATCTGAATATACTGCCTTAACTACAAGACTGTGTTTTATCTTGCCAGTCATTATAAACTATGCAATCATTTGAGGCTTAACTGTGCCAAGGCTACGTATGGTCATGAAAACAATATAGCTAAACAGAATTGTGTTTCTCTTTACCTGCAGATGTGTGAAAATAAGTGAATTTTGTCTTCCTGAATTACAGACTACATCCTTGCCACACTGGTACAAAAGAAAAGATCATTTTAAGTATATCCATGTTTTAAAGCTGCAGTCTGGTTTGACGTATCCCAGCAGCCTCCATCCGTTTCTAGAGTCATCTTTGTTTGATGTGAATGTGTTTGCACAAGGTGTGCTGCACAACTTGGTTGTATCCAGTGTCTTTTGAGAAAAGTTTTTTCTTTCTCTAGGCTCAACTGAATCAGCTATTTCATGTGAGGTGATTTATTTTTGGTTATCCTCTGAAGAGGCTATTTTGAATGTGAAGAAGTGACTAAAAAAGTCAGTAGATATAGGATACTGGTGGAGATATTCCAACGAATTCAGCTGTGTAAGACGTTACCATCTCTTTGCTGTTTATCCCATCCATCTACCTGAGGTTACCAGCTCTTCAGCAGATCTGACACAATCGAAATGAGGGGGTGTGCTTCAGGCATTTTCAGTGCAAAGACCAGAGGCTTAAATCAAATTAAACCTTTGTTGGCAGTATCAGCTAAACTGCCAAGCCTTGCATGGATCCAACCATTCAGTGGCATCAGCTCTGCTGTAGGGGCAGAAATGTCATGCAAAGGGGAAGCATCTGGCATGGCAGAGGAGGACCATATATTTGAAAGGCAGCTACAGGAAACTGGTAGCAGAGCCCTCAAAGAATCACCAGAATGAAGAGCTATGTGAGAGCTCTGCAGTCAATGTCACAGCCATGGCCATGATCAAATCACAAGTCATCCACATTGTTAGGGACCACATCCAAGCTTGTCATGTCTGGGTATCACACTGGATTACCACAGGGGGAAGGAGGGAAATCTGGAGTGTGGATGAGCCCTGTGTATGAGCTGGGTGAGGGAGCCAGGCTGAGTTTCCACCCTGAAAACTGTGTAAGCAGTCAGGATACCCTACAAAGTCAAGAGCAGTAAGATCTCTGATAACCAACTCCTCCTGCAGCAATTTGAAGACATGCAGTGGGAACACTTTCCAAGAGAGCACTTGCAGTCATCATGGACACACTGCATCAAGCCCAGAGGCTGTGTACCTCTTGTGTTGTAATTTAACAATAATGAATTGGGTTGGGATCTCTTGAGATAGAGATTATATTTGTGTAATAATAAGATTCTAGAATGTGGGGGTTTTTCTTTGAGATGTGTGGGATTTGTAGGTCAGAAGACTGTTGATGCATTTTGTATACAGTTGATATAATTTAAAACTGCTGGGTTGATACCTTTTGCCAAAAAAAAAAATCTAATTCCCAGATTTGGAGTTTATTTTGTCATGAAAAATAGCGACAGCATGAAGATGGCTCTTTAAATATCTTACAAAAGGACACAATTGTGCTCCCTCTGCTTGGGCTAGGTATTTTTTTTTACTTGCTTGGGAATGGTGGTGAAAGGAAGAGGAAATTGGAGAGACATTTAAAAATGTCAATTCTAGTTCAAAAGTTACACAAGCAAACACTCTTGACCAAGGTGTTGAATTATAAAGTTTGATATTCCGTAAAGCTAAATAATCAGAAATAATGCTGCCAATAAAAGACATTCATTTATTTACTCGAGGTGCCCATTGTTAACACTAATAATACATTTCAACATATTGAAATTGCCAGATAATTCTTTTGTGACTTTTATGCTGAATGATATTGTTATTTAAATGAACCTTCAGACCACACTGTAATGAAGAAATGCATGTTTTGCCTAACAGTTATCAACCAGCATTCCAGCAAAATGAGAATTTTTACCTCCATTCATTCTGAGGGGAAGCTGGGGGTCACTGTTTTCAATATGGACCTTTTAAAAGCCTTTCAGCAGTGAATAATTATAAGCCACAGCTTCTGAAATTACCCATATTCACTATAGGGAGGAAGAAACTTTTATCTTTTGTAATGAAGTACATTCGCTCATTCAAACTTTGTGAGACTTCCTTAAAATGGCAGTTGCATTGTGTTGATTTAGTATTAGGTGAGGTAATAAAAGAAATCGATTTTGAAATATATGGATACCCTTGTTTATTCACTTTTCCTCTTCTTGAATTTTTGATCCATCTTGTCAAATAATACAGATGGAAAAACTGTGTTGAGCTCTTGTGTAAATAACCTTATCTGTACAAATTGCTGTTTACTAAAACAAATGTTACTTCATTTGCAGTTTCAAATTCATTTTGCACTTCCATTTGAAGATTGCAGTTTGAAACTGTTTTGGTCATGCTAATTTTTCTGTATTAAGTTTTAGAAAAAGATTTTCTTTTTTATAGTTCAAAACTACGCAGAAGATAGGGATTGGAAATATGGCTTGCAGCAATGGGCTTTGGACTTGTGTCTTTGTTCTTAAAAACAAACAGGTTGGCAATATTCATTGGTGTAAGAAACAGAAAAGTCATTATCTGGGGAGTAATTTTTTTTAAATTGATATACAATAATTTGTTAATTATTGCCAGAAAAAAGCATGCAGTTTTACTTCTGAAAATGTGTGTTCCGGTTAATGAAAAACATTACCCTGCAGCCTCTGTGGGATTTTTTCCACTTGTAAAAGTGGGTTTTTTTTAAAAAAGGAAGAAACTGATCCCACACTTTTTTAAATGGGATTTTTGGGCAGGGGCTAATTCAAACCTCAACCTCAGACAGCAAACAAGCACAAAGTTAAAGGCTGAGAGTTTTGCTTTTGCGTTCTGCGTACTTACTTTTAGAGTAGAAATACCTCTCTTATTTCCTAAACTAAATGGCAGTTGCAAATCAGGGTTTTTTTGATTGTTTTTCCTGTATTTTAAACGATTTGAGCAACCTGGTGTAGTGGAAGGTGTCCTTGTGTATGACAGTGGGGTTGGAACTAGACCAAAACCATTCTATGATTCAGCAACTTCATTTCTACACTCAAAGGAAGTCTTCTTCCCCATCCTGTGCAGCATCAACCTGCTTCTGTCATCACCACTCAAAACCCACTAGAGCTGTAAAATAAAATCTAACTTTGTAAATAAGACAGTTTCATATGAGTTAAACATTCTCATCCTGACTGTGAAGCTGTTGAGTATTGCTGCTCTATTATTTGTCCAATATGGTGAGAGAGGAGATAGAAGGAATAGCAACCTGATAGAGATAGCCATTAAACTTGAGCTTTTTTAATCCCCTGCTCATCATAACTCTATTAATGATGGGTAACCAGCTAGTTTGTAGCTGTATATGTCTATCACCCAACTTACTAAATATTTCTTTGACCAGAATTTTGTCTGTATATTAGTCATATTTTATGGGCCATATGTTCAGTACTCTTAAGAGGCTGATCCATATTTCATTCAACTGTTTAGTAAGCCTTCTGTCTTCTGTCCATGTACTCAGGCTCCCAAGCTATGGTAACACACACAACTAGGCATCCAGAAGAGCAAAGATAGTCCTTATTATATATCCTGCAATGTTTTTGTGCTATGATGTAGCTAGGACCAGGTCTCTTAGGCAGTGCACAAATACAGAGCAAATAGCTGCCCCCTCCAGAGAATTTACATCCAGATGGCTGAGGCATAGAAAGATATTTTCTCAGGGTACCAAGTTGCATCATGTCAGCTGACAGGAATATGCATTCTCAGCAAACACAGAGTAATTCAAGCTGATTCAGCCCTTTCTCCTGTGATAACTTTTAAACCCAATGTCAGGAGACAACAGGTGGATATACGCAGATGGGGAAGCATGAGGAGTGAATAAGAAGGTCGGCTTCACAGGTAGTGGGCTCAATATTGCAGCAGCACAGCCATTGTCAAGCTTTTTTTCTGGCATCAGAGTTAAGAGGAGGCTTGAGAGGGGATTTGAAGGAGGATAACGAGGCAGCTTTGTGGACATGAACAAGGAGCTCTACCCAAGCATGGGGGCAGCAGGGGAGCAAGCACAAAGATCCTTGCTTGAAAAGGTAACAAATGGGTGATGGAGCCTACTGTCAGGGGCTGACTGGAGGTGGGAGCTCTCCCCTCTGGAATAAATGAATGAGAATAGGTTGGGAGGGGATTAGACTGAGAGCGCTTTGAAAGAAAAGGCAAGTAGATTATGTTTATATAGCAGAAAAAGGGAAACCACAGCAAAGAGGAGTAACTGGTCAAAGTGATGAGCAAAGAAAATGCCAGTATCAAAAATATTCTTCAAGCTTTACCAAAGCTGTTCTTTCAATACACAGAAGGAAAAGATGCATTGTGACAATGGCTTTGTATGTATCTCCCTCATAACCAACTCCTCACAGTTGCTTTCTGAAACTCTGGAATTATCACTAGACATTTTCTAAGCCTGGCATCTACCTTTGAGGTGAACAGTTATATTGCCTGAGCCAGAAGAATTTTCTTGTTCTTTTTTGTAAGGAAATAGGACAAAAGTATACTTTCCTACTGGAAAAAATCAAGTCACTAGTCTCTTAATTTCTGAGGGGGTTTATTAATTATTACAAGAATGGACTCATTGCTTTGTTTATTTGTCATCATAATTTGAAATTCAGCTTTGCAGATTTATCAGTCTGTTGAAAACACTGCCTTTGTCACATCCTCAGATGTGCCATTTTCATTATTTGCTTCTGAAAAAACTTACTGGCTTTTTTAAAAGGGTGTTTACTACCAGGCAGTGTTACAGCAAAGCACATATCTGTCCTTAGGCAACCATATTCCTCAAAATCTGAAAAAATACCCAAATCATGACTGAGGATATACTGTACTCTTATATGAACCATCTGCTGTCAGTGGAAAGGCAGGAACAGATGATCTGAACTGGCTTGTTAGTGCAATAGCAGCATAATTCTGTCCTGGGTTGTAGACCCAGGGTTGAGCTTGACCTCATCACTTCTGTCCTCTATGCCACTGGACACCAGTGGGGTGCACTAGTGTATCCATCCTTCTTGGGAAGAGCACAGCCAGCACTGGTACTCATCTGGCCATTGCCAGCTTACATCCATATTACTGTGTTGAAGGTCATTCCCTAAGTCCTCTGGTTTTTTTTCCTCCTGCACAAAAGACACATCTGCAGTTTGTTAGGAAGAGAAAATAAAAAAAGGTTGGTGTCAATGCCGCTGAATGGATGAAATTAGCAGTGAATAGTAAGCTGTGTCTGGATGTTTCGATGTCAGGGTGGCCTTATTACTGTACATACTTACAGAGGGTTTTATAATCAATTGCAAAGCTGTATGACGGGTTTGACATGTGACATATATACAAGGGTGCACTAATCACTGATTTAATACACTGCTTAGCCTTGTTGTGAACACTGTCATTTGTTTAGTGTACAAATCATATTAAGCCAACCACCAGCTATAATTTTGGAAATTGGTGGAATATTCCTATAAAGAAGCACAAAAGATTGTAAAGATTGAATAAGTTCATTGTCTTAGTGACCAGTTGGGGAGGGGGAGGCTGTCCTCTTTAATTTTTTTCTTCTTTTAAAAATACTTTGTGGTTCAGCAGCACAGACACTGTGTATCTTTGTATCCCCACACAGTCACCATGTTAATAGCTTTTTGCTAGCTGTGGTCAGTTAATTTAAAAAAGCTGGCACACTGGTATTATAGGTTGCAATACATTAGTCTTGAATCAAATGTAGTACTGTTGCTTCAAACCAAACCCCCACCTATGACAAAACTCTTTAATGATAGTGTTTGAAAGGATGAACCTGAGATTTTATGAAAGGAGACTTAGTGTCTTAAAATTTTCTCACGCCATGCATCATCCTGTTCCTACTTTGCTACATGTATAGTCCCAGTAAGGGGTTACTGTTGGTTTGGAATCTAGCACTTCTTTGTTTTGTTGCAAATATGAAAATA
This sequence comes from Colius striatus, assembly GCF_028858725.1. Taxonomy (NCBI): domain Eukaryota; kingdom Metazoa; phylum Chordata; class Aves; order Coliiformes; family Coliidae; genus Colius; species Colius striatus. The sequence continues at coordinate 29,694,833 of NC_084766.1, forward strand.
GATTCTAGAATGTTCACTGACATGATGAACATGGGTGCGTTCCTAGAATATATTTCTCCACTGAATGTATGTTATATACATTTCTATTATGCACATAAATGCAAGGGAGTCAATCTGAAATATGTTTTATTCAACGTGTTACAGTGGCATAAAAACTCCAGGCCCATCCTTGACACAGTCAGCCACTGGAATCCTGTCCGTGCATTGGAGGGTAACTAGGCCCTCAAAACTCACTTGCCCTGCAGTTACCTTGATACTCCAGGTGTTGGCTGATACACCACACAGCATTGCTTGCCAACAAGAGCCTCGAATAATTTTTTTCAGGCAGGAATAGAGAGTCTGAGGGGAGCTCAAAAGCTTGAGAGGCGATTGCTAGCTGCTAAAATAAAAAACTTAGTTGGGACACAGCAGTTTCCACATATCAGTGGCAGGAAAATGTTCTGGCTTTCAGTCTGGTCAGAGTACTGGTTTGAGAAATGATATGTCCAGTCTTCAGTTCTCATATTTAGAAAGTCCTGAGTCCTGTGAAAGCTATCTGATATACCCACATGCACAGATGAGCATGGTAGCACTTCAGCGTCAATAGAGAGAGATGTTTTTTAGACCCCCCCAAAAGATCAACTGTACAACACTGCTGTTGTGCCTGTTCCTACTACATTGGACAAAGATAGAGTTTCTGGTCAAAAGGACAGAGAAACAGATATATACAGACCTACTATCTATTACCCTTTTCTCGTCTATCCAAACAGTCATGTGACTGTGTCTAGGGGAGCTGAGGGGATTGGATCCAAATATCTGCTGCTATGAATCATTTGAATTTGGAAATGAACGATGACTATGGGAGAAGCAAAGTTACCTTCAGTAGGTAGAAGGTTCAGCTGATTTGTGAAATACGAGTCTTCAGTCTGAATCAGGAAACCCAGAGATCACAGGGGAGCAAAATAATTATGGAGCTGTTCTCTTTTGTGGAACGGGATGAGCATGTGCCCATTTCTCCTCTGGTTTATCATATAAAAATAACTCATTTGCAAGCTGATGTGGGCTTAGGAAAGTTCTGTAGGATGAGAAGATGAATTCCCTCTTATTGCCATGCCTGAACTTCAGAAAACGACCCTGTGCACTGCTATATAGAATATTGTTTGCCATGCACTTGAAAGCCAGCACATACCTTCCTAATTCAGCACATTGGAGACGTAGTCCTATCACAGGACTTAAGCATCTGTAAGGGATGCAGAAGCAAAATGTGTGCCATTTTAAGTCTGTGTGTTTGAATTATGAACAACATAACTGGCAGGTATTATGAAAAGGAAAAATATCAGTTCTTCAGGCCAGTGAGAAAATTCTCTAATGGGGAAGATTTCTAGAAACAAACAGATTGCTTCCATGAGGAATTTAGAATGAAAAATGTGATAAGTTATAGTCAGTCATTAACATTTGTTGAACATTCTACTTACTATTAGTGTTTCAGTGCTTCAGGTTCAAACATTTCATGGAAAAAGAGTGAAATAAATGGGATAACACTAACCAGATGGTCCTGTATGTGGAATTTCTAAAGCTTTTTGTGTACTTTATGTCGAAGATAACAAATCACACAGGTCAACAGCTAGTGTCAGCTAGTGAGAAATGATTGTACATTTTAAGGAAGAAAAGCTCTTGAAGTCTTAGTTGCATTGGTGTCAGGGTTTCAATTTTGTGATTTTCACGTGGAAATGAAGACTGCAGAAGAAATGTTTAAAGAGAGGTTTGTTTAGATTCCAAAAACTAGGTTATCTTAGACACATTTAGGTTCAGGACATCTCCTCCTTGCTTTTCGTTTAATTATGTTTCTATTTTATCTTTGGCATCTGCAGAGGATAAAATATAGGAATAATTAGGATCAGATCTAGCTGATGAAAAATCAAGACTCTGCAATATTGTTTCTTTACATAGTGTTCTTAAAGTCCAAAAAAATCAGAAAGAAAACCTGCAGTATGAATTGCTTTTTTTAAGTAGCTTCATATATTTTAACATTTTGAGAGTCATACGCTTGCTAAGAATATCTGTCTGATCTGTGGCATATCTAAGTCATCAGTCCCTGTAGTATCTTGCCAGGTCACTGTAGTCCTGCTGAAATATTTTGTTACAGAATTTCATCCAAATAAATAAATAGTGTATGATGGTGCCATCTATAGCCTAGACAGATCAAGGGATTAGTAATTAGTTATATAGCCTTTTACTTAGGGATTCTTACTTAAGATCAGACTCAGAATGTCACTTCTAGCCACGGGCTTGGCAAGTTGAAACAGTGGTTTCTTTCTGATCCTTGTCAATGAGGTAATGTCTAAGTCATCTGGGGCAAAGTGAAACTGAATTATCATTTCCAGAATTGATTTCTCAAACTCGTTTTTATGTAAAAGCAATGGGGCAACTTTTTAACTACTTTGTACCTGTTCAACAAGCACAAATGAAATAAATTTCCAGACATATTAACCAGAACGCTTTCATTAGCATTACATCCACTAAAGGAGAGAAGAGTGACATGCTTTCCAGCATATATGTAAAAGGCAGTTGCATCACGGAAAACAGCAGCAATGCAATGAGCAGTTCATAAGACCATCTCATTCATGTAGCTCAATAGATACATCTAGATAATGATCTAAGAGCTACAAAAATGGAAATTGTAAAACTGAATTGTTTACCTATGGCCAGCTTCCAGACAGACTTCAGAGAAATGAACCATTCTGGAAATGCAGCTTTCCAAGAATGCATGACGGTCTTTTTGGTGTAAAGTTAAAACCTCAACTGTAAAAGATGCAGCTTTGGTAGAGTTCTTTTGTTTTGTTCAAATCAACCTTGAGATTAGAAATTAGTATATTCCCACAAAAGAGATTTTAGATTTTCTACTAAGGATAGACCTTCTTTTTAAGCATATACAGCATTTACCCTTGGATTAACTCCTCAGGCTAGGAGTGTCTGTTCTAGTAGACGCTTGCTGTTAGTGGCAGAAGAAATTTCACTTTTGACACACACACAGTGAAGCAGCACAGAGGTATATTCAGCTTGACATCTTCCATAGATGAAACATCTTTAAGCATTTTGGGAAGTAGTGCCATTTTCCAGAACCAGAGGTGGAAAACAATAACAGAGCCATGGGAAAAGGGGAAAGAATGTCCTTCCTGGTGAAAGTAAAGCAGATTCTTATGGACCAAACTGTGGGGTATTAATCATGTTAACACTGGTGACTTTGATGCAAGGCAGATGGGAAAGTGTGGGAAGATGGTATTGTGTGTATTATTTGTAATGTGGTGAATGGCATTTATATGTTATCTCTTTCCATTGTCATGAAATGACATAATACATAATAATACATGCATAATACATTTATGGGTTCTTACTGCAGTGACTACACTCATCATACCTGACTTGCTGAACGTAAAGTGAGAGCATTGCCTTCTGGTAGGTGGTAGTGCACTCATAGAGGCAGAGAGCCTATGTAATGTTTGTTAAGCCAAGGATCAAGAAAACTACTGAGGTGATGCTTTCTTTCAGTTTTGTGAGAATTTATAAAATGTGAAGGGGTTTTTTTCTGAAACACTGTTTGAAAGAAAAATGGAAAAGAAAACAAGTTTTCCCTCATACTGTTTTAGGTTTTTATGTCATCTTACTGATAATTTTTGATTACTGGTAAAGATTGAATGAAGACAAATTCTCTTTTCCATTATGTACAATCACAAATAATATCATCACTTGTACACCTACATGTATGACAGAGTCCTGGCACAGGCTGCCCAGGGAGATTGTGGAATCTCCTTTCTTGGAGGTCTCCAAGACTCGCCTGGATCCATTCCTGTGTGACCTGATCTAGGTGAACCTGCTTCTGCAGGGGGGTTGGACTAGATGATCTCTAAAGGTCCCTTCCAACCCCTACCATTCTATGATTCTATGTATGTATTTGTGCTTTGATTTATGTGTGTGTGTGCTTGTGCAAAGGTGTATATCTAAAGGTGTTTAATTTTTGCTTTTGATGTTATATGTGCAGTTGTTTCAATTGTTATATCCTTTTTTGAAATGTTTCCTTGAAATATGTATAAAAATAGGGCAAGAAGGACTCTACTTTGTCTGTAAAATGCCTTAGTAAATGCCTATCTCATTTACCTAGTGTTATATTTAGACTGGAGCTGAGAAATCGCTAAAACAGGTACCCAAAAGCTCCTGAAAGTGATTTAGTATGAGAATTGACACAGAGCCAGTGGCTCTCTGTTACCAGTTCCTGGTCACTGACTAATGCACTGAGCTTCTCTGACATGTGACCCATTGATGATGGCAGCTCATCTCTTCTCAGGCTATTGCAGCACTGGCCTCTCCTCCCTAATTCTCACAGCCTGTACCCTCCACACAGAACATGTGCACGCACACTCCCTCAGCCTCGCCCCGGCTCAGCGCCGTCACTCGCAGCTGCCTCCAGTGTTTTCTTCTGGTAGGGAATCCCATCACCCCCTGGGGAGAGGACTGGGGCACCGGGTTTGCATCATGCAGGTCCAACCAGGAAGCATCTCACAGAGCAAAGCACAAGAAAAGAGGTGCAAGTCCAGGGGTGAACCGTTGAAGTCCAACAACAGCAACTCAGCTGTGGCCTTGGAGTGGGTGAAATTGTACCCAGGGAGCAAGTTTGCTGCATAGCTGAAGGCAAATTTGTTTAGTTTGTATTTTCTGGGATCAGCCCCCAGCCCAGAGGCTCTGCATAAACCAGGGTGTAAGGCCTGCCCTGAAAAGTTTACCCTCTCAGTTCCAGTTTCCAGGTGTAGAAACCCAGTAATCCTAATTGAATGTACTCTTATTGTTCAGTAGTAAATATTGAGGTTGGGGTGTTTGCAGTATGAAATCTGTTGCTGATTTCAGCTCTGAATTTGTGAATACTTACCACTGTGCTTATTGTTATGTAGATACATACTCCCAATGAGTGCTCCAAGTTGTATACAGAAATGTTTTAATGTTTTTGTAAGTCTTAGGGTCTGGTTTGGTAAATGCAGGCACAACATGTGTAATGCAGAGTCTCAGCTGATTCCAAGATCCTCTGCCTGGAGACTGAGCAAGCTTTAAAACAAAACATCTCTAGATTAACATTTTAGTATTATAAGCTTGATTTATGTGTGGCAAGAGGTTGGTTGGGATGTGTTGGAAAAGAATGGATCCCATCCATTAGCAAAGAATGCAATAATTAGGAAAGGAAGAGACCTGACTCAAAACGTGTGATATGACTCAGAATTGTGTCCTCAAGTCATTATGCAGACAAAAAACCCCACCACTCGCTTCAGTGCAAGTTTTGCATGTGTAACAGCTGTCACAGCCAGGCCATTAATCAGCTGAACCACTACACAGGTGGAGGATGAGAAACCACCTTCTGTGCTAGAGGTTGAACATAGAAATTATTTTTCATGGGGTCTGTCTGTCTGTGCTGCTGTAGCTGCAGCAATGCAAATCTCCAGTGTGGATCTGTTTCTCCACTGACAGATGAAGTTTTTGTACAATTTCCTCTTTTGAGCACAGAGGAAAAAATATAGATTGTAGTCAAATGCTAGAGAGACCATGATTTTGCTCAGAGCTGTGTTTCTCCTGCTTAAACTATTGAAACAAAAGACACACATATTTTATTTTACTTGATACATGAGTGTACCTATGAACTCATATCAATTGCATACAGTTATTTAGATAAATAAACAGCTTACTTTTGATTATGTGTGTTAAAGTACCCCAGGTTATTTTGCTAAATGATGTCATTTATCATCCCCTGCTGCGTATAATAACTACTTGTGAAAAATAGAGGTTTTTCTTTTCTCTCCTGTCCACCCCCAAACCAAAAAACAAACAAACAAAATCTAATCAGAATAAGCACATCCTGTGAAATACAGACACTTTTCACCTCCTCTCAGCTTGCATCACGTGATATGGCAAGATATCAAATGATACAAGGATATGTAACATGACAATAAATGAAAGATAAATTAGGAGAATGGTTTTTGGATAGGCTGTTCCTTACTCAATTTGGATGATAAGAATTTAGTCTTAATTTTTGACATACTCATTTTATCAGCTAAATTTCCTAATTTGTATTATTACAGATAATTGCCAACATATATTTATTCTTAAAACTTTATTTGTTCAATTAGAAGCTAGATTTCAGCCTTTATCTTTGTAGGTAGCTGATCCAAGACAGTTTTATGTAAATGGCTTAATTAATTGGTACCCTTCAGTTGAAACAGCAACTTACAAAGGAAGTAATCCTTTTCGAGTGGCATAAGCTGTTTAAAAAAGGCAGAAAAACCTCACAATACTTTTCTCAGGCACCTTGGCACACAATTATAAGTTATTTGACAGAACTAAATGTAATAAACAGCAAGGCTTCTTCCCAAATTATGTCTTTTCTATGTAATTAAAATAGCATCAACCTTAAGTGCAATGGCTCTGTAGTCTTCAAATCTACCTTATTAAGAGACTTAATTATGCAGAATTACAAAACTTTCTTATAAATGGTTCAACTTGTTGGTGGTAAAGATGTGATCTGTGTGGCCTACTTATTAAGTTTACAATCTCTCTCAAGCAATTAGTTGTTTCCAAGTGTTTGGTGCATTGCTCTCCCTTTCAGCCTATCCTTGGAATCTTCTGCCATGCAATACTGTTAGAGGATGTGGTGTTGGGGTTTTTATCTTGTGGCCATCTGACAACAGCACTGATCACTCCAGGTGACCGTCTGCCACCGGTGCTGTTGTTCAGCTACAAACTGGTGTCATAACATGCATGCTAGAAAGCAGGAAAGGGAGTTTGGGATATTCTGTCATACCTTGTCATGCACCAAGGTCCATTTGTTGCAAAAAAAAAGCAAGCGTTTGAGCACTCTTTTCCTCAGTTCCATACTACTCTACAAAAGCAAGGGGTACTCTATAGTGGAATTAATTTCTAAAACACAAAATAAGATTGTTGAGATCCACTATGTGATGGTACATCTCTGCCTTCTCTGAGCAGATCAAAATGGCCTTGATTCTGAGTGTGCGTGGCACGGTGTGGGCCTCTTTCTTAATCTTATGCTTTGCCTTTATAAGGATGGTGTGAGGAAATAACGATGCTTTTAAAAACAATAAATTCTTCATGTCATTAATAAGGGACATTTTAAAAAAGAACCCACACTGCACCCACTTACCTCCTCAGCTGCTTGCTATTAATTTCTTTCTGAACTTCATGCCAAACTGGTGAACCTAGAGGAGGGGGGAAGGGATGAGCGGGTGAACAAATACATGTCTAGAGATGTGGCAACTTTTCAGTAGAGATGCTCCTATGCTGTCCTCATTATTGTCCCGTTTTATTTGGCAGAGTGACTCTTTTCCCCTTAAATGTGCAAGGGTTTAATTAATGCATTCCAGTTGTCAAACCCAGTTCAGCTTGATGAGCAGGAGAGTGTAGAAAAGCTAGATTATTTGTTTGCATCACTAGGCAATGGGGAAATACCTCCTCCATTGGTTTGCTTTGCAAGTAGTGACAGCAGCGTTCTGACAGAGACAAAGGCATAAAAAATGTGCTGGAAGGACTAGAAGAATTAATTTGTAATAGATAATTGGATCTGTATGGCAATGATACGAGCTTGGAGGAAACTCGAGCAGAATAGCTCTCTAGGTTTTTAGGTTTCACTCTCTTGTCAAAATAGCATCTGCATGCCTCATGCATTTTAAAGTTTAAATAACAATATACATGGCTCACTTCCTTATTTATCTGCCCCATTCATTGTCTGACACAAGTCTGGATATGCTCATTTCTATTATTAATTAAAACTCAAGAAATAATATTGGCTGTTTGTTGGGGAAATGGTACAGTGTTGCTGTTACTTTCCTCTCTTGCAAAAGTTAATTTTACTCTTGCACCAGCCTCTGAGACGATTCTGTCTTCTGAGTTTTGCAAGCCTCGTCTTTGTTGCTGACTGATCCTACAGCAGATCCTCCAATAAGGGCGTAGTTCAGCGTTACAAGAGATTGTCTCATTCACTGGAAGCATGGATCTATCCTGTAAGGGTATTGAATGTCAGTATTGAGATGTTACTTGAGTTCAGTTCCATAGAGAGACGGTGATGAAAGCAGAATACTGTAGGGAGGTACTCCCAGTGACTCCGGCTGCTGAGGTGGAATGATGGTGTCTGTACCAGGTGCAGATTTTTCAGAGTTGGCAGATTTGTCCCTAAATGTATCTAGGTAATTAAGTAATCAAGCCCACAGGTCACAGGGCTAACAACACAGCAACTGACAAATGTCGACAGCACATTGGGATTTTTTTTAAGTAAAGTTTTATTGAAGGATGATGAACATTGTTCCCCTCCTTTTTAAAAAGGTGTTACTGGTGATCACTGAAATTATAAACCTGGGAGGTACCTTAATATAAAGAAATATGGTTGAGAGAATGATTAAAGATCAAGTTATAAAGGACCTAGATGAGGATAATATGATGGGAACAAATCAGCACGATTTCTATAGCCTGTCAGATTTCTTTGAAATAGTTAACAAATAATGGATAAAGGAGAACCAGTGGATATAATTTATTTAAACTTTCAAAAGGGTTGGATAAAGTCTTTTAAAGGAGGCAATTAAGGAATCTTGCTAACAATGGGGTAGGATGTAAAGTCTTGTCATGGATTTAAAACTGATTTAAAGACTGAAAGTTAAAAGTAAGATTAAATACACGTTTCTTACTCCTGGAAGGAGACAATAATGTCTGTTCAGGAGTGGGGCTAGGAATAGTAGACTTCGGGTTTTTTTAACATATATATATTTTATTAAATTGCTATTGTGCATAGAATATAATCAGGTAGTATTCCCTAGGAAATACTGTAGGTTACTATTAAGGATCTGTGTTATACAGACTGCTCTATTGCTGTCATACTCTATTGAAGAGGAAAAGAAACAGGAAAATAGAGTGAACAATAGCAATAGTGCTTCTTCCAAAACATGCTTCTCCACTGGAAAAGCTTGTACACCTAAGCTTGTACCCTTCAGTTGAAACAGCAACTTACCAGTGCAATTCATGAAGCAACACCAGTCCAAATCCAAGAACAAAATCAAATTTCAATCTAAAATGGCCAGGAAGGTTTAGTCCAGCTTTTGGTGAACTTGATATATCGACCCATTTACTGCAGTCTTTGCTGCAGTGTATCTGTGATCTCTGCTGATGCTGGCATCTGGACACTCCATGGCCAAGACAGCTCTAGCCTAGGACTGGAAAGGAGAGTAGAAATTGTAGAATAACTCTACAAAACTAAACTACTTCAGATAACATGGGTTTTTAATAAGATTTGTTACAGAAAAGGTCAGAGAAATCTGTGGGACAGAAGCACACATGCAGTTAGGCTGAACTTGTAAGCCCTGAATCTGTCATAACTCATCAGGCAAGTGACACTGGTGCCATCCCACTCAGGTCCATGAGGACACCTCCAGGTGCAATAACTGAGAAGGAGATGAGAAGTTTTGCTCTCTACTGGGTGTGTCCTTATCTTCAAGATACTGTCTAGCCCAGATAACACCTGTCCTTCTCTATCATCTAGCAAAGATTTTTGGAACAATTAGAGATGTTAAGAAGGAATTTCCAGATGAGAAAAAAAAAATTAAAATCTGTGATTATTTAATATGGGAAGGAGAAGGGTGATCAATTACAGAACAAGTACTACAACAAAGGGTGACCAGAGGCTTGCACTTGCTATCCTGAAAGTCAAAAGTCACCTGTATTTAATGGATATGTGGAAGGAGAGGGGGTGGAGAACACTTTGCTGGTAGTGGGAATCTTGTGGCACAGGGTATTGCTGCAGACAGCCGGTTATTTAATCTTGTTACAGGGTGCATTATCATAACGAGTGTCATGTAAGTTAGCTGAAGTCTGCTTGGTACTGAATAACACCAAATAAAATCACTTACGTTAGTCACTCTACCCCCAAATTTCTGCACCTTGAATTTCCTGTGCTTCCGATGAGTGAGGCTATCAGGAAGGAAACCAAATGCAGTGGGCTATGTTTAAGTACAGTAGCAGAATGATATTTTGATGGTTAATTTCTTTGATCTTCTGTTGAATTTAAATTTGCCTACAGTGGTTTCCCAGTTTCAATTAGTACACAAAACACACTTTGCGTATTTTCTGAGATTATGTTCTTCATTATACGTTGCTGTAGTTTTATGTGTTGTTGCCAAGAAATCTGCTTTTGACAAATTGCACAGGAGGCATTTTGAGATTGTGATGGAGTTGATTGAGTTTTGGCCAAATCCTGTACACTTTTATCACTGAAGACTGAAATACAGATGCTTGTTACACTAAAATATATAGAATTCACTTTGGCCCTGAAAATCCATGTCACATTTTAAAATAACCAATTTGGGTACAATTTGAGTTAAGTGTCAAGTAAACAATGCAAATGAAACTGTTTTGTTAGCTAGAAAGTAATTGAAAATCTGCAACTAATTATAAATTGGCAATATACAAGTCTCCAGGAAGCTGGAAGGAATACTTCACTGGTATATTGTTTAGTTATATTCAAAGTTAAGTTACCCTGCATAGTTTGTACAAGAGATTTTTGTGCTTATTGCAACTTTACTTTCAAAAAAAGGAAACAACTTGTATGCCATTAGAAAAAAAATGTATAATATTTTAATCTGAGATAACTCTACTTATGTTATATGGTTTCTTTTTATTTCATGGGGGCCTTGAGCTTCAGCTTTTGTATGTAAGTTTGAATTTCTTCAGTGTTTGTCAGTATTCTAAGTTTTGATTGGCACCTTCATTGTATTTTTCAACTCATCACCTCAACACATTTCTCATGCATTAATGTAGCTGTACAATACCTTTGAGAAATAAGAATGTGTTGTCACATATGAGAAGAAATTCTTTGCTTGTATTTGGTTGAAAAAGTATGGAATTGGCTGGAAAGCATCTCTTGTCAGTGCCACCTAGATCTGTAACACTAGGAGCTAGTCAAAACATCCAAATAATTGTCATGTGGATTTGTGCTGCCAGAATGTGTGCCACGTGCAGAAGACAGGTTTTGGTGAATATCAGTTGCAGAACTGCTGTTTAATAGGAGCCTATAAATACACCCATTTTTTTAAAAAAGGTAAATCAATGTGAGTGTTTCCCTACAACTCAGTTTAACAGCCATTGATATATATAACATCAATCAAAAAGCATTTCACAGAATTCAGAGAAGGGAGAGAGGGGAAAATATTTGGCTTAGAATGCTCTGAAATATCCTCTATCCCAGAGCAGCAGGCCATGCTTGGAAAACTCAGTACTGTCTCTATTTGGCCTTGCCATCCAAAGCTCCAGGTACGGATACCAAATGTCCTTCTGCTAGAAAGGAACTTTTTCAAGCTCATCCAAAGCAAAGTTTCTTAGGTGAGCTGAAGAAGATGCAAAGGAGAGACTGGCAGGTTTGGCTGAGGGGAAGGTAACACCACAGAGTTCTTTACAGCCCTGTGCTGTTTCTCCATAAACCAGTGTAGTTAAGTGAATCATACAGTATTCTGTTGTTACATTTTTAACATAAAGTCTTGTAGTCAACATCTAGTAGAGATATCTTTTTAAATTTCTGAAAGACCACGTAGAAATGGTTCAGCACCGTCCAACAATACAGCATGGGCTCAGATACAATGCTTAAAAAGCTGTGTAGGGGCCGAACAAGCTGGGAATGGGTTTCCTAGTTAGTCCTGTGCTGAGGACATCTGGGCAGTCTGTCATTAAAAGGAAAACACTTCAGCCAAGGCGCAGGAATAAACCTCTTTTCTCTCTGCAGTAAACGTTTCCAGACAGGCCGGTCTCACAGTCCTTGTGGAAGTAGCTCCATTCATGCCATTTGGGACTCCAACCTGTGAGTACAGGTTGCAGGATGAAATCCATAAATACTAGGCTTTGAAAAGCGAATCTGCATCCAGAGCGTTTTAATAAAATGTTAGCTTGGGTCATGGGGAAGGAAGGGATAAAACACTGGGGGAATGGAGAATATGAGTCACGGCATCCAGACTGAAACAAATCTTTGAGCATGAATCACAATATAAAGTTTTAAGGGCTTGATCCTGCCATTGGCTATGCTGGTATGTATTGTTACATATCCTGTAAAATCGGCTACTGTTACATGTTACGTGGTACTGTGCAGCCACATAACTAAGCTCTGAGGTCTAGGTTTTTATAGTCTTTATTTTTTAAATCCTATAAATGCTGCTGGACTTGGCTTTTTAGAATGTTGAACAGATGCAGCAAGATTTTCCTACACTTCCTACCCACTTACAACCCCAAATAATTAGTGGATGTCTTGCATCTTTCAATAAAGACTTCTTAGAGAGCTGTTTGGTGAATAAGGCCACACAGAATGTGTCATTGTTGCTGCTGTAGGTTTTGAGTTTATTTGTATATTATGGGTACTGTATACCACATAATAATGAAAAGCTATATGCTCCGGTCTACTGATTCACTACACAGTCTGTGTGATTACAAATTGTTTGAATAACAGTAGACTATTGAAACTCTATCCAGATGTGCATGTTGCTAATTATGGGAATACCCACAAAGGCAGATTATCTCTTTTGTTACCATTTCCAATGCATTAAAAACCAGGAAAGTGAAAAGCATGTAGGCAGCAAATAAGAAGTAGCCGTACATGTTGGAGATGAAGACTTTTCATAATTGATTCCCAGGGAAGAAAAACTCTTGACCTGATAGGATACGTTTCTGGAGTGTAACCAGATGCAACTTAATGCACAGGAGAGACATCTCGAAGTGGCTGATTCTGAAAGTCTCAAACCAAAATGCCATAGTTTCGTTCACAATAGGGAAAGTCCAGGTAGAGAAAGACTGCCTGAGGAGACCAGGGGTGGTGAGGGGGGAACTCAGCTGTTGTCAGTTTTCTGGAATACTTATTAATAAACATTATGATGATATGACACCAGATTTTGGAAGGATAGGCAGGGGAAAAAAGTGATCTTGTCTTTCCAGAATGTAAGTAGTTTTCATTTAATGAGATGGAGCACTGTCAAGAGGGACCTTTAGGATGAACAGTTCTCAGGATGTGAAAGACTCAGTGTTTCCAGACACTACACTGTGGGGAGGATGTTTTCACATTGTCTTCCATAAATGCCATCTCCTGACTTTGGACAAGAGAGATCATCATGTCTGATCAGAAAGTGACCCTCTATCACTTTGTCCCTTCATTTCATGAGTTGCCACGAATCATGTAGGAGATAAAGTACAAAAGGTTGGAGGAGAAAATGCCAGTGGCAGAAACACAGTGTGCAGATACAAACTGTGAGAAAAACATAGAAACAGATGAAAGAAAGGGTGCTGAATGGCTTAGCTACCTGCCTCTTTAACAGCTTGTGATGAGGAGATAAGTAGTTTAGCAACCTTCACTCAAACTTCTTCCTTTTCCTTCTTTTTCTTTTTCTTTTTCTTTTTCTTTTTCTTTTTCTTTTTCTTTTTCTTTTTCTTTTTCTTTTTCTTTTTCTTTTTCTTTTTCTTTTTCTTTTTCTTTTTCTTTTTCTTTTTCTTTTTCTTTTCCTTTTCCTTTTCCTTTTCCTTTTTCTTTTCCTTTTCCTTTTCCTTTTCCTTTTCCTTTTTCTTTTTCTTTTTCTTTTTCTTTTCCTTTTTCTTTTTCTTTTTCTTTCTTTTTCTTTTTCTTTTTTTCTCTCTCTGTTTTTCCATAAGGTGGGGATTAAACTACAGAATGTCTGGCTCTTGCAGCTTCTGTGGAAGAGAGAGGGAATATCTGAATTCAGACTTAACCCCACTTTGTACAGTTTAATTTAAATAAAAATGATGAATTTCCTCCTGAGTGATTAATAGCAAGTGTGGTGACATACAGGAACCATGAGCTTGACCTTCTAGGTAAAGGATAACTGCTATGTTAAGTTGATTACACCATTTCCCCTGAATAAGTTGACAAGCAGTGAGCATGGTTTCCACGACTTCTGATCTTGTAAATGCACTCTTACAAGTGATTTGCCTATTCCTTTGAAACAAGTCTTGCGTTATGTGTGACACGTGTTAAATAAATTCCAAATGGCCTAATGTGAGATCTGGAATCCCAGCAGCCAGGGTCTGTGCAAATGGGCTGGCCTGCCAGGGAATTGCAAAGCATGAAAGATTCTGAACTGGAGTCTCCAACTTAACAGAGAAAATTCACATCCTCTGAACATCTCGTAGGCTTATGGCTGATAATTCTCCTTCCTTCTGCTTGGACTTGTAGACAAAATTCTTCTGTGTTACATGGAGTGACCTTTGCTTTCCCTTCTGTAAATATTTCTGTCTCTCCTCAAAACTGAGTGTGTCAAAGAAGCTAATGCTATCCATATAGTGCACTGATAAAATGTTTACAAAGATACAGGATCATCCTGCATGCCAGCTAAAACTTACTGCCTACTTTTTTCTTTATCAAGCTTCGAAATCTAGTATAGAGCACAAGTGCTGGCATTCCCCTGGGCATGAAAAAAAAGAAAGGAATATTGATGGGAAAGCAGTCACCTCCATAAGTTGCTCCTGTGTTAGATATGCAAGATTAGCAATGATTTTCTCTATCAAAATATATGAGAGGAGGAAACTGCTGCAAGGAGTCATAGGTGTCTCTGCTGTGGGTTGCAAATAGACTGTCTTCACTTGCCCAGTGTGCAGTATTAAAATAGCAAGTGAACTGGTGGGGAGCAGCTGTAGTGCAGTGGAGAGGACTCTGCAGGGCAGAGCTGCTCCCACATGGGTTGTGCAGTGTCTCCTCCAGAGGCAGGGCCACAGCCCCAGTGGCCGTGGTACATCTGCCCCTGTGTAAGCTCAATAATGGAGAGTGAACAGACTGCAGGGGAAAGATTCACACAAAGAAATATTCAGTTACTTCAAAAGAAAAATGCCACTCCTTGACTTCAAAATATTGCCTTGGATCAGGCACATGCTAAAACCAATTTCAGAAAATCACCTTGCTCAGTACTTGACTTCTGCTTTCCTCAGGGATCCATGATTATCACCTTTGACTCAGTGGAGGACTGTGCTCTAGAGTTATTTGGATTTAAAGGTAAAACATCACACATGCTGCCTCTGTGACTTTGTGTCACTTGAGGAGGTTTAAACAATCTCTCCTATCTCTCAGGAGGTCCAGTGGACGGTAAAACAAGCTTCCACATCCCATGGAGATCTCTTACTGTATGTGCTCCTTATGGTCCTATGGTCCTAGAAGAGCTCTCTTCCCAGCAGGGCTCTCCACCTCCAGCCTACTCCCAGTTCTTTACTTCCCTTCAGGCTTCAAGCAATGCTTTGCAATAGTTGAATCAGCACCACATTCAGCTTATATCCAGCAGAGTCCCTTTGACTCATTCCTGTCTGATTCAGTACATACCTGATTTCTGTGGAGTTGTAAAACTCAGTAGATCACCTCTCACCTGCAAATCCCAGATCCCCGAAATTAAGGCATCTTCCTTCAAAATCACTGACCAGGTTTTGTTTCTGTAGTTTCTTTTTCCATGCTTGGGAAAGTACTTTGTCAGCAGGTTGATGTGCTGCACCCACTTGCTACACTCCAACCCTGGTTTATATCCCTGACCCATGGGCTCAGAAGCAAGAGGAAATTACAAATGCTACTTTTGCAGTGGTGAATCATCATGGATAACTTTTTTATCCCTCTCCCTCTTTGTATGAAGAAATTATTTTTTTAATGGATCCAATTGAATTGTTGCCTGTGGTCTGCTGGAAAGAGATCATCTTTATGTAAGGCAGGGTGCAATACAGTAGGTACACTAGGCTGTCTCGTCCATTCTCTGTGTATCTCTCTGTAATGGAATAAGAGTGTTTGCAAAAATGGATACTGAAGTGCCCAACCAGTACACTTACTCCAGGAGAGTGACAGGATAAGAGAAGTGGCAGAAACAAAGATAGGAAGAGAGATTTTTGCACTAACAAGTGTGAACTGATAAGCTCGACTTGTATGGGAAATGCAGAGAACACTTGGTGCACTTGTCACGCCAAAATTAGCCATGCCAATTTGTTTTCAGCAGCACTGAGCTATGAGAACCCTTCACTTATTTTCTCATTTGTGGAAGGAAACTGCTGGCTCACTGCACTCCACTTATTCTTGGCAAGCTAATTCACTTAGGCATAAATAACTTTCCTGGGTGTTGAATGTTAGGGTAGCAATTGAAAGGATCTATAGAGACGGATTGGGAGGTGTTGTGTGGAGATTTTATTGGCCGCCTGGATAAGTTATGTGTGTCATCCAAACTGAGTGCCTAATCACCTCCGACGTGTCATCACAACTGCAACATGCTCAGCAAGGCAAAAGGGAGGGAAGAAAATCCATATTTCTTTCTCAGGTTCTCACAGCTAGGAAATAGTCGTCTCATTTTTCATCTTCCTCCAGGGTAGGTGTTAGAGCCATCTCTCTTCTGGGGAGTAGTGGCTGTTCAGTTCACACAGGACTAAGTGTGATGCTTTAAAGAAGAAAATTTGAAGCACCGTCTAGCAAGTAAGCAGAGACTTCTGATTGGAACGGAGAGTAGTCTGATTCATTTTGGACAGTTTGGGGAAACTGGAAGCTAAGGAGGCAAAGTCTGTAGTAAACAAGAGATTGGTGAGACTCCAGTGCTGTTTAACTGTTTCTTTCTTGTGAGAACAAGGGAAGAAAAGATTATTTTTACAGTACTAGCTGGCATGGAATTGTAGTCTGAGTATCAATATGGAAAGGAGGAGAAATGTCAGTAGTTAGGTGAGAATTAGAGGCTTTAGAGTGAGAATGGGCAGGGGTGGCATCACAGGGATGTCTTCACCAGCTCATAAGTCAGAGGAGGTTGCTTAGTTGGAAATCAGTGGAGGGTAATGAAATAGCAAATGAAATTGGTCTTTGAGCTGATGAAAGAAAGGAGACTCAGAAAGGTAACCCCCATAGAGGAAGAGGACATAATAGAAATGAAGGATTAGAGATAGTGAGTGCAAAGAAATCACAGGGAAATGAGCCTTTTGGCTGCTGAGAACCCAGCAAAAAAAGAGACCAACAGCATATGCTGAGTAAATCAGACACTGCTTTGAATGAGTGCAGGAGGGAGTGGAGAGAAGCAGACTAGTCAGAGGTGAAGATGAGACTCAGCAGACAGAGCAGTGATTGCATTAGGCATATGCAAAAGAGCAAAGAGAAGAGGGAGTTCGTATTAGGTTATCAGAATCGGATTCCACTGGGGGTAAGGAAATGTGGTTCAAGGGAATGGTTGTTAAATAAGGATTTCCTCACATGATTTTATCAGATCTTGCATTATCAAGTCAAATCTGGTTCCATTTAAATGGATCTTAAGAAGTTGTCAAAACAAGCATCCTACCTAACATGGCAGTAGGAGCAAACAGTGTTATCCAAGGGTGGAAGGGAACTTCTCTAGGCTAAGCTGTGATTTTACTTGTTTTTTCAGAGGCATCCCAGGAAAAGTGTTTTCCCTCGAAAGAGTTTTCGAAGCCACATTTTTGCCTCTTTTCTGGTTTTTTTTTGTCTGGTTACATTTTTATTCCTTGTCTATTCCTTGTATTCTTCTTTCTTTTTTTCTGTATCTGCAGCAAGAGGCAGCGTGTCATTACAGCCTTGGGGGGAGGCTGGCCGTGTGGGAGATCTCTTCCACGTCACTATTTTCCCCCTGTGTGGAACTAGCAGGGTATGACTGCAGAACTATGCTGAATAGGGTCTTGGAAAAATCTAGCTGTAAACTCACAAAGCCTGGCTTTGTATGTAGAAATGGTGTTTCCACACAGTATATCTGATTTCCATAGCTGTACACTCTTCTTAATACCAGCCAAGGCAAGACCATGTAACCACGTTAAATTCCTTTCTCTTCACTTTCTTAAATCAACCAATTTGTGTAAACCTCTGAAGAGACAAACTGACACCACTTTGACCAGAGAGTCAGTGTTGTTTGTTATTAATTACTTTAAAAAAACAAACAAACAAAACAAACAAACAAAATAAGGCCAGGTCTGTGCTGCAGATTTCTATCAGAGCAGCTGTTCTGGTCAGACTGACACCTCTCAGTGAGCAAACACTACACATGTAGATGCAATTATACCTCAAAATGGTGCTTGTTTTGCTTGCGGGGATGATTTTACTATACCACTACAAAGAGCAGATTTGCCAGTGTAAGTTTACACCGCCCCAGGAATGCTTTGTCTGTTTACTGTGCTGGTATTCCTTTATCAGTAAGGCATTTGCAGTGTAGACATGGTTTTATTTGGAGGGCTGGTTTTAATCCCGACACATGCTAAAGTGATTACACTGCTGATTGAGAACTCAATAGATGGACTCCAACTGATTTGCTCTGGATCAGGGCCTGAAAGGAGAGGAATTATCTTGTGGTTTGAACCCAGGGGTAGGAGCTCCTCGTGCACATCCTGGATTTGATATTGACTTCATTTGTCTCTGCCTCTAAAATTGGGGATGTTAAAAAATTTGTCTGACAGAAGTTTTATGAGTCTTAGTTGTTTCATATTCCTATTCTAGGACACAGGTAAAACATATATCCCCAAATGGATATCCACAACGTTTTAAATAAAATAAAATGAATTAGGAAGTGTAGCTACTTCTGCAGCTATTCCACTGGCACAAAGTGCTGTTGCAGTGAAGGCCCTGGTCCTGGGCCAACCTGTGTGACTGCTTTGAAGAGGCTCACCTGTTTTTACAAGGCGTGCATCACCATTTGGGATACATTGCACCACCGCTTTTCTCATGGGTGTTTCCTTGTAACCCCAACGCTCTTTCCTTTCTGTTTTTACATTGTCCACGGGCCCTGTTTTAAAAGTCTTAGAGCTCCGATGTCAAACAAGGAGGAGCTCCAGTGTGGGGACTTTTGTGCAGGGTGTAGGGCTTGGAGGTCCTGAAATGGGTGCTGCTCCTTCTACAAGACTTAACAACTGTAAGTCAGAGAAAGCAGCATGCAGGAGGATACTTTCCCCAGCGACTGTAAAACACCAATGTGTTATCACTGCAGTTTCATGCAAGACCATTAGGCAATATTTTAAAAGAGCAAACCTAAAGCAGAGTTCAGGTCAGTAGTTGCCATTCCCTGTGCATACACACCATTGATGGAGGTGCCTTCAGATTGTCATCTTCGTTTCTGTATCAGCTTTTTGCACAGGCAGTGTCAAGCAAGTTAAAGCCGAAGGACATTTTCCATTCTCTTTGTCTCATCACACACTGGGCTAATAACTAAGCAGGTTTCAGTTGGGACATACAACCCACACCTGGAGCCGAACATGTGAGGTCACACCAAGGAGCAAATCCCTACAGGAAGCAGAATTAACAGTATGAGCTATTATTCATTATATTCCTTCTTACTAGTGGTGCATCCTTTAAAAAAATACATTTGGGAAATGGAAAAGTAGCGTATAGTGTACAGAAATGCTTATCTCTTAGAGAAGCCAAGTTTCATTTTTTGTGGTTTGATATAGAATTTTTGGACTGCTCTTCACTCTGTAATCTGCTATCTGTAGCTTGCTTAGTCTGTGACTCTTTTTACATATATTCTTTCAACTGTCATCAATTGGCACAGGAGACAGTATCAAGAGAACCGATTTCTATGACAAATTAGTGCATGGAAGAAGAAGGGGTTTTTCCTGATTGTGTGATGTGCCAGAATGATTGATTCCAGAAAGACCCCATAAAATTACACAAGTACTTTAGAAATCAGAGCATTTTGATACTGACCAACTTGATTTAAGGCTACTAAGACGATTCAATTGTGATTTTACCTTCTCTGAAAAGTTTCTTGCCATCATTGTAGACTGTAAGGGGAGAAACAAGCTGTGCAAAAATTGTTCCTTTTGCAAGGTGCTAGAAGCAAACAATGATGTACTTGGTGTAACTTTGTCAGAGTTTGGTAAAACTGATCAGTTAAAGTAAGTAAAAATGAGCCTGTGGTGCGTGCAGCAAAAGAAAAAAAAAATGGTAAGTCTCCTTGGCTGTAACCCACAGTCTAATGAACAAAAGTCAAGACCATGGTAGGACTTTATTTTTAAGTCACATCTTTGTCAATATTAACAGCTCTAACCCTTAGCATGGACTTGCATGTTCCACAGAAGAATGTGCTTTGATCAGGCTTATTAGCACTACTTTGGTTCGCTTGATAACCAATGGCAAAAGTGAGGTAAGAGGTTAGTTAAGGCTGTGTTGATGGTCAAGGAAACAGAATCACAATTAAACACCAATGTCTGGGCTACAGAAGGAGCGTAGTCCTTCCAAACCTAGTTCTGCAATTCATCTTGGAGATGTTTTCTTGCACAACCCCCATTTAATTTGTCAGTATTTTCTTGTGACTGTTATTCTGAGTACTTACTCTGAAACCCCCAGTTTTCAGATGATACTGCTTATGAAGAAATACAGGGGAAAAGAAATAAGTGAACAAGCTTTATATAAAGCTAGCAATTCATTTTTTTAACACACAACTATTTGAGAAATTTAGTCTTTAGTTTCATGGACATAACTTTCACTGACAGTAGTGCTGTAAAGTGTTGGCCACAGGTTTCTACCTATGGTGTGGTTTTCTTTTGCATCAGTTCATCTGGTTGTAGGGCTATATTGTCAAGGAAATAAATTTAAAATAAAGTCAGTGGTGTTTGAACTTGAGTAAGTTTGCAAAGCCCGACATATAGTCAGTCAATCAGAAACTCTTTGACACCAGCACAGCTCTTCATGATAGGAAAGAATGACTACTTAAGGAACTACTTTTAAGTAACCTCGCTCCTGCTTGGTGATGACCAGCTTTGAAAGGCAGCCTGGCAGGTTATTATTTAAACCAGGACTAAGAAAGGAACGTAAGGATCCTAGTGTCATTTACTTTTTCAGAGAGGAACAACCAAGAATGAGCTTAAGATCATCTATTTTTGTAAATATATTCTATACTTTGAGTTTTCTTGTGTAGTATTTGCAAAACAAACATTTTGTGAGCCAGAGCAGAGGACAAGTACCTAGTTGTATAGTCTGTTTTATTTTTATTTTACACAGCTCTGGATTAGAACTTTCAGGTTCTTCTGAGAGAAAAAAAAAAAAAAAAAACAAGATGAAGGAAGATTAAGTATAGTGAGAAATAGGGATGGCAGTGGTGAGGGAAATCAAGGGGATGACAGAGGGAGAGGACCTCCAGGGAATGCTAAGTATAGACTAACATATGATCTTTCTTTATTATTACCCATTTAAAACAACAATGTGTTCCACTTAAACTAGACATGCTAATAAAAGAAGAAGAGCCATTTATAGTGGACAAATTCCAAACACCAAAGCTGCCTCCTCATTGAAATTCTGCTCTTTTGTTAGGGCACCCTACTGACATAATTCTCCATTGTTTCTGCCATTATCACTTGCTTAATGTGGGACATAGTGTCGGGAAATTCCTGTCTGTCACTTACAAGGTGTTTCTAAAAAGGGGAACAAAAGAGTCAAGAGCACATAGGGAGCAGGAAGAAGCTACAAGGGGAAGTGGCAGTGGAGGGAGGAATTCGAGATAGTAGCAGCAGCTGGGGGAGACAGGCAGAGCCAGACCAAAGGAAAGAAAGAGAAGACCGGGGTGTAGAGAGAAGCTCTCAGCATTCCCTGTGCAACCCCAATCCCTCTACCATCTAGTACAGGCAAATCTCTTTCAGAGACTTGGGAAGTGGCTCAAGGATGATGAAAATGCAAGATTCCTGAGTGTAGAGTGGAGGACAGTGAGGCTACAAGACTCCTCAGCTGGGAGGATGCAGGGTGAAGCAGGAAGATCTTCTGGGAAAGGAAGACTTTTGCTGTTCAGTAACTGGGGAACCAGGCTCTGAAACCTGGCTCCAGAAAGGTCACACTAGGTTTGATGCTGAGGATTTAGGGTGAACAGTGAATGGAGAGATAGTTGATGTTGAGCCTGTCCACTTCTCCTGGTACGCTGGATATGAGGGGCAAAACTTCCTAGCTTGCACTAGCCTTAACATAAGGAGATTACTCTGTGCTGTCATTTGTTAATAACAATGTCATTTTCTGTCATATAATTAGAAAATACATCTTGCTTTGCCTCCAAGCACTGTAGCCTTATTGCATTTGCACATTTTTCATAATATTTCAAGCGAACTGACCAGATAACATTAATGAATATATTAGATAGGCAGGCACTTTTAAGGAAAAATAATAAACATACTTGTATATTAAAAATTTAATTCAGTCTGGAGCCAAACAGGTAATTTTCCCTTCAGCATTTTTTCACTCAACTAAGACAGGTTGGACTAGGAGTGCAGTCACCCTGTCTACAGCTCTTGGCTTGGCTTGCATACCAGGGGCGAATTTTCTTCAGAGACAGACAGCAAGATGATCTGATTGGCCTCAGTCCAGAGCATGCTCACAAAGGCCCCTTTGATGGAGGGCTTCTTGGTAAGCTCTGTACCAAAAGCTGCCAGCCACCCTCCTTTCAAAGATACCCATTTACAGTAATTCAGAGAGGGGGAATAAATAAAGAAAAGTGAAATAGAGGGTTGCCACAAGAATAATTACATTATTGGGCTTGGAGGGGGTAGGAACGAAGAGGGGGGAGTTATTAAGTAAACTGCTGGATGTTGAAGTAACTGTTTGGCAACAATGCAAGAACATAAGGCATTTGCAATTAAGCTCATTAAAGCTTCATCATTTGGCTTATCAATCTTTTCTGAAGAGGGTGGGGTGAAGCACCATATATTAAAACATGGCTGCTTTTACAGATAAGGAGTGATCACTACCTGTTTGACTTTCTGAGCTGCTCTGCAGTACCCAGCCTGTGATGGCATACGTGATTATCTGATTTAACTCCCTCTTGTACATGGGCAAGTGATTAACAGGAGTTTGTTACTCTGTCCCTGCACTCCACTGCTAAAACATCCAGTCCAGGCAGCTGCTACCTCCTTGCCTTTATCTCATTTGGTATCCAGTTGTGGTCTCCTACCTATCTGTCAATTTTGATCTTATTTGTTCTTGTAACTGTGGCTTTAGGAACAGTATTTACTGAAGGTTCCACACCTTGGAATAAAAGGAAAGTGAACTAGATTATTGAAGCCATTGCTTCCTCAGTCAGTGAGGGATGTTTTCTGACCGGAGGCCATACTATCGCATACACATCAGAAGCTTTGAATTTCCACAGAAGTATCAGTGACCTTAAGATACATTATTGAACAGAACTGACCTGAGCCATTCCTGATCTGTTAGAGACCTCAGCCTGCCTGGCCTGACTGTTAACAGGGCCTCCCTGGCTGAGGGACAGTGAAGAGCCCCTGTCAGATGGCAAGCTGTCGCAACAATAGTCTTGGAGCGAAAACCTTGCGGTAAGGATAACAGCAACATTGCTTTCTGCTTTTCAGTTGCTTCTCCAGGTACAAAGAGCAAGATCTGGGAAGAAATCAGATCTGTCTTCTGGTAATGTAAAAGTTAGCGTGTGTCACTACAGTTATTGCAGGTAGTAGATGTGTAAGAACGGTGTTTTGGATTTAGGTACTTATCATCATCCAGCAGCTTCAGAGCACTCTAGATATGAACTAAGCCTTGCAGCATCCATTTGTGGGAGGTGAGCATTACCTTTGTTTTCCAGAATGGAAAGTTCTTGCAAAGAGGAAATGCCAAGAGGCATACTGGGAATCAGGGACAGGACAGAAGCCAGAAGTCTTGATTCTCACAAGTCCAATTTCTCTAATATGGCCTTAAGCATCCAGCCCCGTGACTTTCTCTGTTGTTTAGATTGACAGCAACCATATTGAGCTTCAGAATTTTCTTGCCAAAACAATCTTTTCTTTCTTCATTTGTATCCAGTAGCAACTCTCTTTTCTGTACGTGATGCTTAGTGGCAGAGAGGTGGGATCTCATTTAGAAGTGACTCTTTCTGTAATAAGTTTTTTAATTACCTTTTCCGTTGTCTTCACAAGATATTGTCTATATAGTGTTAAAACTCATTTTAACTTTGAAAGAAAGGAAAGGAAGCAAAAAAACCCACGAGAAGTTGTGGGAAATAGAGATATGAAGAGAGGTGTGGAAGTAGCACCACTAATACAAACATGTAGGTCATGTTGCCATGTGGGAATGGAAGACAGCTTGAACTTTAATTCTTGGTTTGATCAAGGTAGTGTAAAACCAGACCCCAAAGGATTTCCAATGGGGAAACTGGATTTATATTTTACATATGAGCTGTAGTTGAAGCCAAATGTTCATTCCAGTCAAATTGTGTAGGTGGATTATTTTACTTCCAGCCTTGAAGTATCATGTTTTTAGCTGCTAATAAACTTAATAAAATCCATTTCTTATTTCCCCTGGTGTACTGTGTTCATGAGCCTTGATGTGCCAACAGATCAATGCTGTCCAGAGTATTCATTTTTCAAGAAACGGGCAAATGATGTACTGTGTGAGTCAAGGAGGAAAAGAATATATGTAACACTCTTCCAGTGGCATTGCTCCTACTAGAATTGCCAGTCTCTTCATTTCTCCCTGCTTAAAACTGGACCAAAGAGTTGAGAAAACTTAAGAAAATGTCACATCATCAGCCTAGCAGAGAACAAAAATACAGGTTGTTCTTTACAAAAAATGCTCATTCCCCAATTAAAAATATCTTTCTTTTTCAAGAAGCTCTACACTTTGGCTTTGCTCCCAGAATCAGACCTGCCTTTTCACACAATGTGTGATCAGTCTGAGGGGTTCATTGCCACTGGAATTCACTGAAGCCAAGAATTCACAAAACTGAATGAGGGATTAGACATTTTTGTAGATAACAAAAATATATAGCATTATTGTGGCTAATACGAACAAAGAGAGCACTAGGAAGGAGATAAAACATTCTTGAAAGGTTTAAGATGATGTCTAATATTTAGAATTGGGGTGAGACATCCTGGGGGACAGGAGGAGGTGGATTGACACATAGTACCCTTGAACTTTGCTTTGACATGTTCAGTCTCGGATACCAAGTTAGAAGAGTCATAACTCTGATTATATGCAGCAATAACTGTCTATCTAATGAGTGCACATTTTCAGATGTCCCATGCTTAGCTAGATGAGATAGTCCAATGAGAGTCCTTTAATGCACAGTGTCAGTTTTTAATTCAGTCGCTGCATAACAAGAGGTGAACTAAGATATCAATGAGGGTGAGCATTGCACTGAGTTCAATGTTGTCTTCAAGGCTTGGAGATATAGAGTTGAACTAAAGTTCTGCTACAGGTCTCCTTGTTCAATGAAGGCAAAGTGACTTCTTTCAGCCTCTTCATATCCCTCATGTGCAATGACATGTCACTCTTTTCAGAATGTGGTTGGGGTGCATTGCTGGAGCACAATGAATCAATCACATCGCCTAATGGATTTATTGAGTGGAGCAGGGGAAGGAAATAATCTTTTAAAAGATTTAAGGTAAACAAAAGAATCAAAAAGAGTGAGAAACAAACTGCTTTGTGGTAACAGGGTATGGGAACGAGACAAGGAAGGAAAAAAACAGGGGAATAAGGGGCCTCAGGTACAGAGGAAGAAGTAAGATCTTAGGTAGAAACCAGAGGGAAAAAGGCAGAGTTGAGCATATAAACAAAGGGTTTTAAAGAAAAAGCATGACTGTCAAAGCTTTTAGTGTACATCTGACCCAAATCATCTGTCCTTTCAGAGTCAGCCCATCACCTCCCTTGTTTAGACTTTATTTTTCCTTGGAGAGCTGTAATCCTTACTCTAAAGAGCCCCTGACGTGGTGGACATTTGTTGTGTTAGTAAATGCTGCTATTGAAGTCAGCAGACTTGTTAAAACTTGTGCTCTTGCTGCAGCAAATGGAGTTTGCAGTGAACAAGGAGTCCAAGCTCCTGGTGTGTGTGTGCAACGTGGAAGGGGTTGAGGGAGAGGGGGAAGGGCACAGCAGCTTGACAGCAGTTTTCCCACCTCTCTGTGGGCCAGACCAGAGGGTTTATCATGGAGTCTCTTTGTAGCAGCAGTAGGAGTTATCGGGAGCGTGGAGTTTTTCTTTCTGGCAAATGAAAATCACCATTAAAAATTCTTTTCAGAACTTAATACAACCACAGGCAATATGTCCTCTGCACAAACCACAAACGAATCCATGCACATGCATTTAAGAAAGGACTCCAGACTCATCTGAGCAGGCCACAGGTAACTGTGGGATTGCAAGGAGTGCTTAAGGCATCATTGATGGTGGTGAGCTCAGTTGTCTTTGGTCAATCAGCCCTTGGGGGTCAATCCTTTTGCTTCTTCAGGGGTAACTGTTTCTGTCCACTTCAGTAGAAAAGGTAGAGGAAGGGGAAAAATAGAAGTTGACCACGTTATGTTTAGAGTTTGTCAGTTCTCTTCTGCAAAAGTTTTCACAGGGAAAGAAGATGAAGAATTTTCTTCTAAAGATTGAATGTACATGCAGATACTCAAGTCTATTGACTCTTAAGAGATATTTCTGTTTTGAGTTTCCCCTTTTCCCACTCTCCACTCGATCCCTGATAGATGTTATTTCTTCCTTAGAAAAATGTTTCGTTTGAGCATGGTCAGTTCCTTGCACATCATTTTCATTAGTTTGGTGTAGATGTTATTTGGACCAGAAGAAGTTGAGCTGCCATCGTTCTGTGCTCTGATTAGTATGTGCATGAAGGAGAAAAAGAGAAAATGGAACCTGCTTTTCAATGTACAGGAGCACTAAAATCCAGCTTCGGTGGAGTATCTAATGCATAGCTTTTAAATCGAGCTTTTGCAGCTATTTCTTTCTCCCTGAAGAATCTGCTGGTCTGAAGTTGTGTAACTCCCTAATGAGGTCGTTGTGGAGGTCTGTGCTATCCTGGAAAATGAAAGACTAGAAAATTGCAGCACAAAGCTTGTGTTTGCTAAAGTGATCAACCTTAAATGGTGTGCCAAGTTATCTCAGAGTATAATCAGCATAGCCGATTTGAATAGAGCTGTCTTCAAAACAGAGATCTGCTGGTAAGTTTTGTTTTCATTTAGGTCTTACTTTCAGCAATAGGATTACCCCAAGGTCTATATATCTACAGGCTTTTGTACAAACAAGCAGCTTAAACAAAACTACCATTATTATACTGATTTAGAGAGAGAGAAAAGCCTTGTTTGGTTTATTGAGTTAAGATCATATGTGTGACAAATAAAGCCTTCCTTTAAATGTAAGTTTTGTCCCATTCAATATAGTAAGTTTCTTGAGCAAAAAAAAAGGTACAAAGGCCAACATTATTCTTAATGCCAATTCAATTTGTCACCTCTAGGTTTTAATCCCATAGGCTGGTGAAATACGTGATACTTCATCCAGTTGAGCAGCAAGACAGCTGATATCACCATATTTATCACCATCAGGGTGATATAATCAATTTACTTCTTGCTATAAGAACTACCCTTACACTTCCTTTTTCTACCTTTTACTCAATGGCCTTATTAAACCCTTTTCAATGCTGATTTATTGCAGCCATGGATAATATTGTGTTCTGTGTTGCTTCCCCCACAAGGAACTTCAATAGCTGTTGTCCTTTCTTTGTCTTTTTTTTTTTCTTTTCATTCAGCACATCAAGTTTTATTTACTATTTTAAAGTGTCCTGTAAATAAAATAGGATATGAGGGTTCTGACTCAATTAGCAACTTGAGATCTAATGAGGGATGGCTAATCATTTATGGTATGGATGCCATGGGTCTTATTTCATACAAGGGCAGGCAGGGCATGCATGTTTTCCTGAGTTCCCATCACAGGAGGTGCTGCAACCAGTCACACTGCATTCAACGCTCCCTGTGCAGCTGTGACCTTTAAATTGGTTTGTGACCAAAGAAGGAATGGAAAGCAAGGTGGGAAAGTGTAGCTGAACACAACTCATCTGAAAATGTTTTAACATGTATGCAGCTCAGATACTGAAGTTGAAACAGGAAAGAGATTGGGGAACTGTTTCAAACTGGCACAAGACCAACTTGGTTAAACTGCTTGTTATATGAATGTGAATGAACTCTTGTCTCCTGTTTTAGTCTAGTCATGCTGGGTCAGGTCTTAGGGCCCGCAGAACCGTGTCTTTGCAGGATTCATGCAAGTGAATGAAGTTAGTGCTTGGGTACATGGATTTCCAAGTGCATAGGTTGGCACACCAGTACAGGAGGACCTCTGGCAATGTGGCCCTCTGAATCAAAGCAACTGTACCAGCAATTATCATATTGTCTATTACCATGAGAGCCTTTTAAAATATTTTAAATGTTTATGGACATTCCCTCAGGTCTGTCAAGGTAGCAGTGTGTTTAAACTATCAACAGCTGACCTGGGATCACTGGTTAGAAATACTTCATTTGTCCGTTGTGGTCTGTCTGGTTGCAGTTGGAGAGCTACAGTGGACTTGCTGGTGTCACCTACCTGAAAGCAAATTTCACCTTCACCACAGAACTCAACTGTAGGTCACAAATATTATGTAAATGGAAATTATTTCCCTGTAAGAAGTCTCACAGAAGTGTTTATTTTTTTCAGGCTGACTTTTTAATATTTATTTTGTATTGTTCTCACTTTTATCCTTAATTTGGGGATAAATTAGATCTGTCAGTGTCCCCTTAATTTTATTCCATGCTGACTAATTTATTTTAGCTAACTTGTTTCAGGACAAGGGTTGAATACTTACAGCACAGAAGAGAAAATTCAGATCAATCTCAGTCTGCTGAGAAAATTAATCAATTTGCAAGTTACATCTAGCTTAATTCTGTCATTTAAAGTGGACATTGAGTTTCCTTTCCCATGTTACGTGGAGACTGGAAGGTAAAGCAGTCTCCGTTGGTAGACGACTAATTCACTTGCCCTGTGCTCTGTATAGAAGGTCATTAAAACACTGAACTTAGAAAGCAGCTGCTTTTTGTGCATGTGCCAATGTCTCGTTTTCCACATATGTAACAGATCAAAACATTTAGATTGGGTTGATCCAGTCTATCATGACGAAAGAATTTTGAAGGAACACAAGTAAATAACACCATTACTTGAGGGAGGATGCCTTTGCTCTGATCCTGAGAAACTATTGGTGGGCGCCACCCCAATTAAAGCAGACTGGCCCACATCAGCTTTGCAAAGATTCTTTTCCAAAGCCAATTAGCTGCAGAACATTTGATAGAAAGGAACAAATCACTGAAAACTCAGCCCCATACAATGTTATCATTTATGTTCAGTGCTAGTCTAGTGCTCAAGGGTGTTTCTCTTTTGTTATACCTCTTTAGACCTGCTGGAAAGAAAAATGTTTCCTGCTTCTCCTTTGGCCTATGTATTCTAGAGCCACATTGTTCAGTGTTATCACCTTAAGATGCAGTTAAGATTAGAGATAGCACACATTTGAGTTTGGAAAACTAGCCAGAGAAGCTGTACAACTTACATGGTCTTCATCCAAAGTGCATTCAAGTGTGGGACTGTTTTTCAGAAAATTGAATTAAAATGTGATTTTTCAAGCAGTCTGTATTTCCATTTACACTCCTCATCCTCTAAATCTGTGCCATCAAATGGCTGTCTACTACTGGCCAGAGTTCCTCAGCCAGCACTCAAGAATATGAAAATCAGAGAACTAAAAAGAGGAAGAGGATACTTTGGCAAGCTTATGTTTATTGGTTACGTGTAGTTGGCTACCACTGTGGTACCCCTTGGGCTTATCACCTGCCAAAATCCAAAACTCCAGTTCAGAGGGGATTATTTCAAGGAGCAGAAGGGATTACAGAGTAGTGTAGCAGGCAGTGCTTCGCAGAGTGATGCAATTTATTGGAAGTTCTACCTTGGAGTGGCTTTATGCCTGGGAATTACTGTACTTACTCATGTACAAGTTTAGAAACCCAGACACTTAAAGTACTGTTATTTGATTGTAAAGACAATGCTTAAAAATAAGACCATCAAATTAGTTCTTGAAGGAGGAATTTTGAGGGGAGAGAGATTTGCATACATTGCAAAGAAGAGGGAAGAGAGACAAGAAATAAAAATCCATCAGTTTTTTATAGCCTACCTTAAGTGGTGTCTGTTTAAAAAATACTAGGTTGTGGGTTTTTCCCTGAGATTGCAAAAAGTTACCAGTTGCATTCAAAAATGTCAGTAGGTCATATAATTGCATGGTAGACCAAAACTGGGAAACTGGTTTATGTTCTGTCACTGTAGAAAGTTCTTGGTAGAGGACAGATAGCCAGGGAGACATTGTGAGTTGAGTAGAAGGGATGAGGACAGGCACAGCTCAGCTGTGCCAGCTGTGTGCAGAGCTGACTGGAGTGAGGCTAAGGGAGCCTGAATCAAGAAGCTGAGCAGTGGAGAAAAGGCAAGTAGGCCGGATAGTGCTGTGAAGATGATAATTAACATTTCTGAAGATGTTATGAAATGAGAGGCTGGGAATCTTTTGGTGTCTCTGTAGTTGTATTCTTGTGTATTGGTCAGATGCAGAATATGGGCAAGAACTTAATGAAATTCTGCATTGCTGTGCTGATAAACAGCTATTTCTCTTTCTACACTCCCTGTTTGTATGAGTTTCTTAACATTGGCTAATGAGATTCACTTTTATCTCAGGATCTTTAACAACTCCCAAAAGACCAGGATCTTAGTTTTAATTCTCATCAGCAAAGCAGAGCAGCTTCCAGCAGTACAGAGCTTCCTGACAGCGTGGTGGAGCTTGCTGCAAAACTGGCTCAGAAAGAAAAAGGATGCCAGCACTAGATCCAACACTGTTGCTTTTGGCAGGTCCAAGTCTCTTTCTTCCACATACTGAGCTACACCAGCATTACTTTGCTCTACGTGTTGCGAGCTGCCACCCATCCTGAATCCTATCACCAGGTCAAGAATTAGCATAATGGCAAGGTTTCAATTCTGTCCTGCAAAGTCACTTTTGCACATGCAAAATGAAGATGTGAGAGTTTAGATATCATATTTAAAATAGCTGCTTAAAAATGTATGTGTGTGTATATATATATATATATATATATATATATATTCTTTCTTCAGCTTGTTACAAAAACTGCATCAGCATTTCACAATGACTGACTGTCTATTCAGAAAGGTAGTGAATAAAATAGTCACATGACACAAGAAATCTCAAGGATTTCTCAATGTGCAGGTTTTTTTACCCAGACAGTGAGTAACTCCATTCTGCTAACAAGGTGCCAGACAATGACATATGGTCACCTCAGATGGTACATTGCCAGGGGGAGAGCCGTAAGGCCCCAAGCGCTTCCCTGTTGTGTTCAAATTAATTTCAGTGAATCCTCAATCCTAAATTTTCAGATATGAACAGTGCTTTTGATGATACAATTTTGGGTATTGAATTTGACCCTGTAAAAGAGAAGTCATGTTTTGAAAGGGGAGATATTCATCTGATAATGAAAATTAAGCTTTTTTTTTACAGGACTGAACCCTCAGAAACTCTGGCTCTCCACTCACTGTTCTTGAAAATATGTCCTAATTCCCAAGGAGTTCTTTTATTTGATGCATGTATACTTTACAGATGACTGTACAGAAAAGGATATTTTAAAACAAAATCATCTGACACATTTAAAATGGAAAGGAAAGGAGAATGGAGGAGCAGTGCTCCGAAGCGATGAAATAGCCTCAAAATTTAAGGTCAGGTTGTAAATGCAAAAAACTTCATGAGTCCTTTTGGGGCAGGAGGACTTAAACAGAAATTGAAAACTTCAATAGAAATTGCTTCATCAACCCATAGAACCATGAAAGTTCCTGGAAACCCTACTTCTGGATTAAAAGTTGATACTAAATGCATTTGTCTATAGAGAAGAAGAACTGAGAGCTGTGAAAGGCGTTCGTCTCTTCCTCTCTGCTGGGAAGAAGCGGTACTGAAATAATAATTCAAAGTCTAATTGCTTGAAAAAAAAACTATGATGTCCAACCATGCAAGATTGCAATGCCCCTCCTCAGGGTGAGGGCATGCCCATAAAGCATGATGGAGAACGACACCTTAGAGCGTGGTCACACCTTATTTTCTACCTGAAAGTGTCTGTGCCCCGTCTGCTCGCTACCCCCTCCTCAGCTGGAGCAGGCTTGGTTGCTGTCATGGGACCTTCACAAACCTGTCCACAGGAGTGGGGTGGATTAAACACCTTGACTAAGCTCTGGGAAGGTGTTAGAGTGCACCAGCTCAAGAGCAGGCAAGCACCTCAGTCGAGCATGGGCAGAGCAGAGGTGAAAATCTCCACTCCAGTCTGACTTCCTTCATGGTGCATGTGAGATACCTTCTGCCAAGGCCTGAGGCAGATTACTCTCATCTTTCGAATGCTATCAGCATAGCTTAGTTCTCCTTTGTTGTCCAAGCTTTCCTTCCCTTCCCTAACATGCAAAGGCAGCCATGACTCAGTCTCAAGCATTGGTCTCTGCCTGAAGGTTGCTCTCACCACCGCACACCTTGACTGCGCAGCGAGTGTCAAGCGCCAGCCCAGCCGGCTACCTGACCCTGCTTGGTGCTTTCTGTCAAAGCTGCAACCTTCATTAGGAAAGCTGAACGCTCCCAGAAAGTACCACTGGGGCAACAAATCAGTTGTAAGAGCCTATTGATCTGCTACATTTGTTTTCAACGTGCAAAAAGGAGATTCTTTTGTTCCAGGGCTGGCACCAACCTCTTGCTATAGTAGGTTCAGCGCGTCTCCGGACACTGTGATCAGGCGCCTCGCAGCTGAGCCTGCAGAATGTTTGCTTATTACAGAAGGAACTGAAAGAACCTGGAATTCACTAGTGGCTGACCTCTTACTTCTTCAACAACTATTTCCCTCCTTCTCTTTGTTTCTGTTGTAATCACAGCATTACAAACGCAATTTAAATCCCCCTTGCAGATGCAGGACTCGGTAACACAAGCACACAACAGTCAACATTTATGGTGTAAAATGCCTGCCCCGTTTACACTAAGTGGTGGGTGATTGCTGGGCTGGATTCCATTTTAAATCAAACTTGGAATAATTAAACGGCCACAGCAGTAATACAAATGTAGATTTTTACACATCCAATAATCGAAGGGAGGAAAAAGTAGTCTGAAGCTGTTTTGGTTTTAATCATATTTGATTTTTATTTTAAATGAAAGCACAAAGGTGATTTTTTTTCTATTGCTCTACCTGTGACTCCTTAAATCATGGTAAACGTGCATTATGATCTTCTTAAAAGAATATAGAACATTCCTTGTTAATTAATTTATACAGCTGTCAGTGCAGCTTTCTGTGTTATTCATACTCTAAGTGTTTGACTGCCATAGATTTTCTAGCAGTTCCTGGCAAAGCTCCAGTGAAAGCCTGGGATTTATTAGGCTGACTTGGTGCAAAGTCTATTGATTGTGGCCTCGAGGGTAATAACTAAATAGAGCTGGAGCAACAAGTCAATAACACCATTGTTGCTACAGACTCCATTCACTTGAGGAGTTAGATTGTTTTACAGTGGCAAAGAGTAATCATGAGCAGATCAGCATGTTCAACAGGCTCTGTACCATGTTAGTGCTGGGGACTGTGTTAAAGCTTTCAGCGGGACCGCAGGAGAAGCGAGGTGGGGTGCAGGGATTAAAAACCCTGTAAACTCCTTCATTAGGACTCAAAGGTTTCAGCGTTAGCTTTATCATCTTGCAACAAGGAGTTCCAAGCCTGCGTCCTTCTGCTATTCAAATCCTCTGCCCATCAATCCATAATGGGATGATAGAAACTTGACTTCAGCCTTGGAGGGGGATCTGTGTGTAGTGTGTGTGTGTCTGTGTGCACATGTATGCATGAACGCAAGTCTGCATGCCTTAGCATTAAATAATATTTTAGCCAGCACAATCTTCACCTCTGTGCAGTAATATTTCCTGGCAATGGCTGGAAAGAGGCTTCTATTTTCTGAAATTCAAAATGAGGAAATGCTTTTGTTTATTGCTTCTCTAATCCTCCCATCTGTTTATTTACTTTTAGAATTCTTTTCTTTCGCAGAAATATATACAAACCTACTAGAGGAGAGATGTTTATTTCCTGAGAGTTTTATCGTTTATTTGACAGCCTTTGACAACTCTTGTTGTATTAAGAGCAGATCATTGTGAAAAGTCAGAATCATGAAGAGTTTTGAGACCAGAACTGGTTGATTTTGCACACATTCTTGTATCCCATCTCTAGGAGTTGCCATTACAGCCTCTGCAGAAATACCAAGTAATTACAATGAGTTTCTTCCTAACACCAATTAGCAGCAGCCTGCTTCCTTGGAACATGAAAGATGGTTCAGAAAGTAATAAGAACCACGTAATATTAAAAAAGGACAGATGTAATTATGCTTTGTAAAACAAACCAAGTGGTCAAGCAGTAGGCTTTTGTGTACTCAGCAGTTCCACAGACTCTTCACCTATTTCTTCTTGGAAGTCCAGTTTTCCCTTTTACAAATAATGTTTCCAACTCCACATTTTCAAAAATAATAGCAAATAAGAGAGCTCTCTTCTTGAGTCTGCAATCATTTTCAAACATCAACATTTTAAACACAAAATTTCATTGGAGGGGCGGATTCTTGAATGTGATGGTGACTCTGACATCTATAGACAGTTTATGAACACTTTATCAGTCCTCCTTTTCACTGCTTCTCTTGCTGTATTATAGCTCACACTATTTAAAGCACAAAAAGGGGTGGAACTAGAAAGGAAATCCTGCAGCCAAATATTCAGGAGTATACTGGGCTTCCCTTGGCTATCGGCAATCAAGTGACCATTGCAGTCAGTATGTACTGGGGCAGATCTCCGAGCAGGAGAGATACAAACATGTGGTGAATGTGTCTGTCTTTTTCTTTATTTCTTTATTTCTTTTTCTTTTTTTTTTTCCTTTTCCATAAGTAAGCAGAAAGCTTGGCAAGTTTGTAGTGCTTGCTCAGAAGCTCATTTAAAACTTTGAGAAGAGTGAACTGAATTTAAACAACTCTCAGGAATCTCTTTACCCCCAGGCCTCAGACGTAGCCTCCTGTGGAAAGAAATGTATCGGATGGTTCATACTCTGTATTCTGTCAGGATATTTTAATGAGAGGACAGTAAACACCATTTATTTGGAAGTAAACAAGCCAAAGCTGAGCCTTTTCTCTATGACTTCCACATAGTCAGAAGAGTAGCTTTCTGGCAGATGCTTTCACTTTGAATGAAGAAATTATATCTACTCTGCTTGCATTCAGTTCTATGATCCGAGCAATTTTTGACATATCAAGCCAGCCTAAAACTTAATTAGCTGTGGCATAGGAAGTAAATATGTAAAAGAGGTTTTGCGGAAGTTCTTATCACTTTTTTCACTAAAAAGACCAGCTGGCTTGATTTTCCTGGCTGATTGCAGTGTGACGTGCCACCTCTGCGATGATTAGATGTGTATCCGAACCACTGCATGTGCTCCTTTCAGAAGGGAGAGAGACTGGTAAAAGGAAAAATATCCCTCCCAAAAATGTGAAAGTTGACATTTCTTTTGGGTAATGCTCTTGCACTATGAACTGAGGATTTACAGGACTCAGAGACCAAACAGTCGAAGTATTTCTCTCCCTCTCCTCCTTTCCCTCTTCCTTTTTTAAAATGTCTTCATCAATCAAAATCAACATAAATGAATGATGGAGGCAGATAAAATGTGAGGAGACAATAGCAGTGTTGTTC
Source organism: Colius striatus (assembly GCF_028858725.1). Taxonomy (NCBI): domain Eukaryota; kingdom Metazoa; phylum Chordata; class Aves; order Coliiformes; family Coliidae; genus Colius; species Colius striatus. The sequence goes on from NC_084766.1 coordinate 29,730,364, forward strand.
AGAATTGACAGCCATAAACCCATTCTGTCCTAAGAGACTGCACAAAGTGAATACCTGCACTTGTCCATCGCCATCTAGCCCATGATTTGGAATATCTTCTGAACAAGTGCTGATGTCTCATTGAAGCTCAGCCAATTAATGCTCACTTTATTTGAGAGCACCAGGGCTGCAATGAGGTATGGGGACTCTGGAGGGTGAAGGTTTGGAGTGACAAGGGAGTTTCCTCTCTCCTCATTCATTTGTTAATTTGTGATGACAGAAATAGAAGTGGTGTTCTTACCAGCTGGCCAAAGGCTTTTTTAGAACCAGCAGAAAACAAAGGAAGCTGGTGCAAAAGGAGTTACAGAGTGCATCCTTTAATATCATTAACATTTGGGGCTAGCTGAGACTTTCTGAGTAAGAAAAAAGAAGGGAAAGTACATCTCAGTTGGCACTGCAGAAGCATGCACAAGGCTGGGGAAGCCCAACGGAAAGCAAAGCCAAGGGGATTATGTACCTCAATTTCAGAGGGCACGATTTATGGTGTGGATTTTGAGTCCTGACATTTGGATTCAGATACGATAGAGCCGAGGTCTCACGAGCTGCTCTTGTAGGAATTTGACACAGAAGGGTGAGACCCTCTAAGGTCAGCTGCTCTTTCTGCCATTTTGAAATGCCAGATCTCAAATGGAAACTTTTCTTCCTTCCTTCCCATTAGAAAGGTCTTTCCAGTTTTGGGTGCCTTTTGGAAGCGAGCCTGTGGGAGCAAGTGCAAATATGATACTTAGTCCCAGGCTCACAAATTCAGGAGGTTAAACATTGCTGGTTTTATTTTTGGTTCTTCTGTAATTGTAGTTTGTTTGGCAGAGCATGCCAGACATAGATCACTTGCTTAGGGCTCGTTAGCACTGACAGTACTCCAGCTATATTAGAAAGTGAATACATCTACCTCAACTGTATTTTCATATCTTTTATGATTTTCATTCTCTCTGAATTGAAAAAAAAAAAGACAACCTAAAATGCAAATACCCAACTACCTGGCAGGGTGGATTGATGACCTTTCTGATCATATTAGGAAATGCTCTTTAAGATCGAAATATGAATGAGAAGAAATCCAGGAGCACAGCACTCAACGTAGAGGGGCCTGAAGGTGCCACTACTGTTGTGAAAACGGTTTATCTAGTAGTTAGTGCCTTGACTTTTCTGTCTTTGTACTTCTGAAAGACGATCTCTTGCAAATGATGAACCCTTAGCCTTAACAAAGTACTGATCCCTCTTTAACGTTTCCTTAATTGAAGCTTAGAAGGAAAAAAGTATAGTGTAGTATTTTAAGAGTGGCTGTGTAGCACCTTTCCAAGTTTGCATGCCTGTCAACGGGATGTCATCCTATAAGTGTGAATGAATGACTCTATTTCCAGTTCAAGTTTCCATTCCTAGGCAAAAATAGCACCAAATACACTATACTTCCAGAATTGTTAAAAAGATTTAAAAAAAACCCAAAACCCTGCTTTATAAATCACACTGCAATAAAAAGTAATCTGTAGCTTTCTCTTCATGAAAAGTCTTGTACATGTCCAGTACCACGTGAAAATTATTAAAAAGACGCTGCTTTAGATGACTGAATAAAGTCACAAGAAATAACTTCTCATTCTGTTCGAACTGAGCAGACTGTATTTTGTAAGGGTACCAGTTATATTTAGCATTCCTCAAGGCTTCCATTGTTGGGCTGCTTTTTTTTTTTCCACAGCCAGCATGAAGCACTGAAGCTTTAAGCATCCTGTCATGACGCTGATGTTTTGTCAAAGAAAAGATGTGTTCCTCAGCTGTTGCATTTACTTCAGCATTTGTGCCTTTTCAGACGACGCTTTGCCAACTTTTAAAAATTGCCTAAGTCCCATGTGCAGACTGATGAGGACTAAGACTTTTAAGGGCCTTGAAGTGTCTAAGTCATGGCACGAGCTGTCTAACTACCTCCAAAGATCTGATTCTTGGAGCTGATTAATTTAGTCTAGGAATCTCAAAGTTGTAATTACCTAACCTCTTCCTTACCATAATATTTGGCCTTTTAAAAACAATTATTTTCTTTTGCTAACACAAATCATTTAGAAAGAGTTAGCACAGTATTATAATGGTATGCATTAGGAGTGGATATAAGGTAGAAGGCAATAACCAGGATTATAAATAAGTGCTTGATCTGTAGAATTCTAAAATAGCCTCTTAAATTTGATTAAGTGTCTGTATAGATGGTTAATCATCTAAATCTTTTAGAAACTATTTGTAAATGCACCCTTGACATAAAGCATGACTAGTTTCTCTATATTTTATGAAACATGACAATTCTACTGAGGAAATAGAGCAGTATTTCTGCAATATAGTCAATGTAATTGAGAAGGTGAACTTAGTGTTCCAGGTTTTAACTGCCGAAAGTGAAATACTTCCAGTTTATGAATTGCCTTGTGTGAATTTGTTGTGCAAAGGTAGTATGGAGTAGCTATGCTCTTCCTCAGAACAAAGTAACCAAAGGAAGGTAAAAGGAAAGAGAGTTACAAAAGAGTTAAAACATGGAAATGAAATTACTTCTGGATGCTTTGGACCGCAGTTCTGTGATACGAAACCATCAGCATCAACAGCGGGGTCTCCTGCTCTCAAAATACTCATTCCTGCCTCTGTGCTACGGCCAACTGCTCTCTTGTTTTCATGGGCACTTCTGTTGTCCAGTCCATGTCTTGAAGTGGAATTGATCCGGTGCAAAATAGCTCTCCTCTCCCACCCACTTTTTCTTTTTCTTTTTTTATCCTGGATCAATTGCTTGATCTGATTCATCACATGGACCCACAAGGTGCTGAATCAGCACAACTGAGGTTGGCATGCTGCAACATGATGGCAGAAATGAACACCAAGAGGAGGTGGGAGCAGGGGGAGGAAGAGACAGGCCTGAGTATGACTCCTAAAATTAGTATTGCTGCTGGATGCTTTGCATCTTGGAAACACAGTCTTGGCTTGAGTACAGGGCTTGGAGTCAAACATTTAAACTATAAACTCCCCTCTAGCCTTTGACCCCCTTAAACTTCAGTTTTGCAATCTCCTAAGTGGGAATAATGCTAGTTACCTCAGTGATGGGAAGATTTGCTAATGATTGTTCAACCAATTAGCTCATGAAGAATCATAAAGACTGCTTTTTACCTCCTGCATTTTGCTGAAACTGTTCTTTCATGATTATGAACTACATTCCAGTTGTAGCAGAGTACTTGTTTTCGAACGTACTCCTTCTATCAGAGATCTGTTGCTAGAGCAAAGACAGGTCCTTGGTTTTGTAACCCAAGTGTCTCTATTTTTAAAGATGTTGACTGCATCTCTCTTTTTTTTTTCCTTTTCTTTTTTTTTTTTAGTTATGTGTATATAATTATAGCTCTTGCTACTGGAAGAGAATTTCCTGCAAACAGATTCATTTCTGTGGAGCTCTGCTCTGACACGGAGTCCCATGTGTTCCACTGAGAGATTGCTCCAGAATAAATGTCTGCTCTGGTTGTAGGATCATCCTGGTGAACTGTAAACTTTATATTGCCTTCAGCATGTAGTAAGTTTGCATGTGCAGGAGGTATTAGCAACTGGGCATCTGATACTTGGCAAAGTCACATCTGAAGACGTGAGTGACAGGAGAGGTGCAGCCCCAGCCCCAGTGTCCTACTGAGTCGTTTCCTCTTTGGATGATTACATTATCAGTTTTCTCTGCAGTTTTAACTGGGGGAAGGGAAGTATCTGTCTTCGCACCCTCGTTTAAGGAGGTGAGCCTTGTAATCATGCACCATTAAACAGCTGCCACGTCTCACCCAGAAGTAGGTGAAAGGACTTTTTACGTAATGTTCATATCTGGTTTGCATTCTGAGCTCAGCGAATCATCCGTAATGCTACGTGGGTATGTAAAAGCAGGATTTGACCTGTAGTTGGGTTCTGGTTCACATGCAGCGAGTAGCACTTGCTCAAATAGTTTCAGAGACTTCAGCAGGACTACTGGTGTGTGTCAGGACCGCAGAATCAGGCCCCTAAGGATCCTTAGGAATGAAAGGTATCCTGTAACTGTAAGGTATTATGATGATGACTACTCCGGAGAACACAGAGTTATTGAAGTCAGCAAAATAAATTCCAGAGTTAAATGTGTAAGTAAACCAAGGTCCCTTCCATCCCGTGCCTTTCTGTGATTCTGTGATGTTTTTTGCATAGTAATAATCTTCATAATCACTTCATTTGCACAGTTGTTTCATTTTAAACTTTAGGCACAGTTTTGAAGCCCAACTCAGTGGAGATTTTTGCTGTAATCTATAAACTTTAATGAAAGCTAATTGGAGGACAAATTTTAATCTAATTAAAATGTGACTGCATCAAGCAGAAAGGATGAATGAAGCAAAAATGCTCTATGGGGCACAGTTTTCAAACAACGATTACCCTGAATACTAAGTCAAATGAAGCTTTTGTAAAGTGATGATCACGAACATTGCCAGCAACAGAACAACCTTGAGAAACTGCAAATGAAAGTTCTAACGCATTTAGTTTAAACAGTGGACACTCACAACCACGTAAGGACTTTTTAAAAAGAAAAGAAAACGCAACACAAATGGTCTCATCTGAAAACATAACAATTAGCCAAAGGTGTACATTCCATCTAAGTTCTCATGATCAGCAGATGCAAATGTTTGCAGTGCACCGATGAGTTATGAGCCCTAATGAGATTTCAATGCTGAGCAAACAATAAAAATTTATGCATTGCATAGTTTTAGTGGCCTTTGGCTTCATGGTTAGTGTTACACCCTTTCAACAGCTTTGGTAATATAATATCCAGCTGGCTTTGGAGGTAAGGAAAATTTTTAGGGGTGAACTGAAATTGTGAGAAATAACGTGATTGATTGCTTTGTCAGAATAATGCATTTCCACGGTATAATTGTCCGTAGTAATCTTAGCCCGGGTACGGATACATAGGTAAGCAACGCACAATAGATACTGAAATAAATGTATGTACTGGGGAGATGGGGGGGGGGAGGCTGAATCGAGGAATTCAGCTAGTGCAGCGTGAGGGTGAGCTCAAATGTATTAAATTTAAAAGACCCATTTGTGGCTTAGGCTTTTATGAATCCAGAACCTTCACCATAATGATTGCCTGCATTACCCTACATAATATTAAAATCTTAGCATGTGATTAATAGCAGATTCCCTGCATACGTGTCACAACACACATCTGCAGCAAATCTGCCAGAATATTTCTGTGCTAGTTTTACTTTGGGGCCATAAAGTAATTCCTGTTTTGTGAATGAGAATAACCCTATTATGCACTAGGTTAGATACACCCAGTTTCTTCTCTTCAGAGAAAAAGAGCTGCTTATTTGATACGGCATCTCAAATTTCAGTGTTCAGAAGTGAGTTTAAGCCTTGGCTAGATTTGCTTGAGCAAGCTGTTGGGATTTGCCTTCACCGTTTCTTAGTTCTACATTTTCTAAAACCTTCTGTGCAAAGGATATTGAGAAACTTCTGGACAGCAGTAAACTAGTGAACTTAATTACAAAGTGTTTATAGCTAAATTTGTTAATGAGTCAACATGCAAAAAAAAGGGTATATTTATCCCTGTTTCCTCTTAAAATAGTAGTAAAAAATAACTTCAAAAAAAATCTTTTTCTTAAGCTGTTTGGTGATGCAATTTTGCTGTTCACAAAAGCCCTTTTTCCCATCCGCAAATAGCTACCTTTCACTTTGCCCCAAGGGAAAGGAACATAGCTCAAATGAAGCTTTAGAAAACAAAAAAGATTTTCACCAGTTGTAACTCAGAGTTTATGTATATTCACACATCCACGCAAAATCAAAAGGAAGATGCAGAAGCATTCCTCCAGTCCACTCTGAAAAGTCCTGTCAACCTGTTTCACTCACCAAAATCAAAACAGAGCCCCACAAAAACAACTTAAATGACAAGAAAACATTAGGAAAGCAACATCTGTTTTACATTCTTGGCATCGAGTCTGCCCTTGCAGCACAGGGTCTGACACAGATGTACAGGGTTATGACACCACTGAGTACCGCTTGATTTAGAATGGTGCAGCAGAGCAGAATTAGGGTGCTGAGTTCTTACAACGCTGTGCAAAACTGTGGATCTTGATCTCCTTTGCAGATGTGGGAAGTTTTAGGCATCTTTCCATTGATTGAGCCAGACTGGAGTCATGCTCCTCCACCAACAATTTAGAATTCATTATTGACTGTGCGCTTTCGCACCGTGTGTGTGGTGGTGTCTGTAGAATCGCATTGCTCTGTCACTTTCCAGCAGGGCTTCCGTTGAGTGTAGCCACATTCAGAGAACCTTCCAAAGGATATTACATAGCCAAGCTCTTCAGTTTTAAGGTAAAATTGTAGGAAGGAGAGAGAAATTTAAAGGTGCTTAGAAGAAAGGCAATAACAGCTCCGATGGAATTGCAAAGAATCGATGATTAGGGGAATTTGGGAAGCCAGAGTTGCCAAGAGAGCAACTCTCTCACCAGAGGCAACATGGTTACCTGAGATGGCACTAAAGGAGCAATTCCCTCCCTGTTTGTTTGCCCATCATCTGTGTCACAGAGCCGTGCAGCTGCGGTGACGCTTGCAGTGTGGTCCCCAGCCACTAGATGTCTGTGTGTGCTCTGTGCAGGGGATGATGCCCCTCGTAAACATGAGGCAAAACTGGAACGCAAGCTGGGAGGGAGCCTATTAGTTTGTGTTTATAAGTGTAACATCATTGCTTCAATTAAGCCTACATTTAAAGCGATTTGTGCTGTCTAAAACCAAATTTCAGCATTTCTAATTCGAGGCAAATAAAGAAAAGGTGCTTTTCCTGGTCCACATCTGTTGAAGACATATCCATGTCTTATATCCATGTTCATATCCACGTGAAGGACTGAAATGTAGCTTATTCCTGAGAAAGTTTTGGAGGGAGTTGCTAAGATGTAAAATATGTTCATCTTTTTCCTATTCTGAAACAACAAAATACCAAAATATAAAACATCTGCTCCATAAGTGAATTGTTAAGAGCTCACTAATTCTGCCCTGTATAACCCCAACCACAGTACTGCTGGAGCCATGTTTTCGTATCTGGGTGCATGGAGGAAGGCTCTGCATCAGGTGTCAAATTTAGTATATCTTTTTTAAACAAACAAACAAAACCAAAACAAAGTAACAAAACCTGGAAGAGCAGATCTGGGTACAGAAATCTGTTTCACAGTTCTTTTTATCAAGCAGTCCACGGGCTGGCCAGGGTAGCTGCACCTGTGACCAGCTTCTCTGCAGAGATCTCCCAAGAAAAATGCAAAAGTAATCAGCCCATGTTTGTCTTTCATTTATCTCTGTCATCCAGGAATAAGATACAGATAGTATCAGGAGCAATGAAAGAAACATTCTGATATTATTTTCAAGTTTTTTTGTCTAGACAGAGAGGAGCAACCAGTTGTATCTCAGTGGAACACGAACAGCCCCCCTCCACGCTCACATCCTAGGCTGAAGGCCAGAGGGAGGTAGTAGGCTGTCTATATTTAAAAAAAAAAAAGAAAAAGTTTAAAACCACCACCTACTCATCAGGTGACTGGAGACTGTGGTTGTAAAATGTGCTGCAGGCAGAAGTTCTGAAAAATCCCAGAAAGTGTTGAAAACATCTCTAAACAAGGTATTTTTCTCTTGCACCTTTCTTGCTAAAGGTCCCAATTGCTGCCAAGAAAACTAGTGAGAATGTTAGCTGCCAAATAAAAAATTTATGACAGTGTTTGGCAAAGGATTGTATCACTGCTTGTTTTATACATTTCCACAAGGCTCTTGAAGGCCTGTTGGACACATACGGCTCACTGATCATTGTGCTTTATCTGTTCTTTAATAGACTAAAAAAGCAAGCTCCAATAAAGCTTGGTTTAAACAATACATATTTCTTAATAGCCTCCAATAAGAACTTGCTATGGTGAGCATATAATTTCTAAACAACATTCCATATGTGAAAAAATTGTTTTAAAAGCCCTTTACCTGACAAACTTACTTGTTATTTGAGTCACTTTCATAGTAAAAATACATGCATTTTTCAATTAAAAATGTATTGCTTTTGCAATTGTGCTTGTTATAGTTGGAGTCTGGGCCAATAAACTGCCTGTTAAAACATAAAGAGGTCCATTCAGGCAAAGTTGTGCCTGCCATTTATGTTTCAAAAACCCAGAAAATAATATGTTGGAATTGCATTGCTCACCAATATCAATTAGGTTTTTGGCTGTATCGTTAAATTAATGTTGGGGGAGAAAATTGTTCCGGTGGATTTAGTGGAAAAAAAATACATTTCTGAATACAGGGTTAGCACACCGACAATAATAATTAAGCTGGCCGAAGCTGAAGCAACACCCTTAAAAATATATTCCCCGTCTGAAGGAACAAAATTGTCTTGTCTCTTTCTTTTCCAACCAACTATCAGATTAGGCTTCCAGCTGATAATTAGTGCTGGTTAATGCAGGTCTTGTCATTGGGAAATCGCAAAGCCTGAGCGGTTTACTTTTTCTCATTAGCATGTGCTGCTGGAGGTGGGAGGTTTGGAGCGTGGAACTGCACCATTTTGGAAGGAGGCAAAGAGCCTCCTTTTCTCTCAAGTGGCCAGAAGCCGGTGGGACCCAGTCCTGGCATGCTGTGCCCTTCAAAAGGGACAGCCAGAACAACACAACCCTGCGCTGTCCCAGAGCTGCCCCGGGGTCTTCATGGCACAGCAAAGATTCCAGAGCAGCCGACAACACTACAGATGCTGTCCGCCTTCTGTATGCTTGTGAGTTTCATGGTGTTTGATATAAAGTACTCAAGACAGACCAGCATTAAGAGGATTATTTCAGACAGCATTAGGAGTTAATTTACAGAAGATTAGCTCTAAATCAGGCAGATATCATAAGCAAATTAGCATCAGTTGTAAGAGATTCAGAACCAAAATGTGTGGTGGTTTTTAGTTTCTCCCTGTATGTACTTAGTGGACAAGTAGCATCTTTATTAGTCTCTCACACTAAGGTGTTACATCTCGAATAGTGAAGAACAGGTATACTTTTTTTTCCCACATGCACACTATTTATTATGATGCTGTTTATTGGCAGTGAAACTGCTTAACTCCAAATACCTATCCTCTGCTGAATATTTTATATTTCATGCCATTTCTTCATTGAGTAATGTTTTGTTTGGCCCTAGAAATGATGTCTCCATGGTGTGTTATAATATTTTTAAATAGGTAATATGCAGCTTTACTTCAGAGTGACATACTTAATCCTTTTTTTTTTCTGTTAAAATGAGTCACATTTTAATGCCAACTCATAAAAATGAAGGAGTGTATAAAATGCTACATATTAGGGTGAAGATTACAGCTACTTAAAAATAGCTTCCTTAATATTTTAGCTTGTAAATTATAAATTTGTTTTATTTCCACTGGAGTGATGGTTAATTTCTATTAAAAAGCAGATTCTGTTCTTCAATCAGTTTTCCAGATGTATTTTTCAGGCTGCAGACAGACAGGCATAAGCACCTATCCAGTCCCTTGTCCATATCACGGTTTCCAAAACGCTTGCCCAATTAGTGGAGAAGATGATGAAATGGATAGGGCCACAGTGTTAAAGCCTGTGCCCTGAGTTGTCCGTGGGATTCTGAAAGTTTCAAAGTCTATGAATGGGATTGCTATCTTTGGAGGAATTTGTATTCTGCTCTCCAAGAGATATTAAGCTGCTCAGTCTTCAGCATGCTCCTGAGCATTTGGTTTTTTAACTGGGGAGGGAAGTCTGAGCAGTGTTTTACAGTTTTTTCCTTTCTTGATGGACCAAATTCCTCTTGACAAGGTTGGCCTGAGGTCATGAATGTCTCCCTGTGTTCATTGAAAGAGGAATCTTCGCCTCTTCCACGAGATCATGAAAACTTACACCCACTGTAAGCCAGGCTGGGCTTGCAGGTCCCTCTGGTTGCAAGATCTGCAAGTGCTCTTGCACTTTGACTTTGTGCCCCGTAGTTTTACAGAATGCATGGAGGCTCAGTGTGGTTATTAAACCAAGGTGTCTGAGGTCATAACAAAGTAGAGGCATTTCTGCTCCCCAATAGAAATACTGTAACGTGCTGAAAAGAAAATACTTTAATAGTGGCAAGTATCTCCTGTCAACTAATTTGATAGTTCTCTATTGGGTAAACCATTTGTGAATACATTGATTCTTTTTATTTTTCACTGTTCTGTTTTCACTATTCCCAGGTTTTCTCTGAACCAGTTGGGCAAAAATTGATTTTTATTTGTTCCACTGGCCTTGTGGAAAATTAGCTTATGAACTGGTTTTTATAGGAAAACTCAAAGCACAGAACAGGTTGAAAAATAAGCCTATAGCAGTCAAAATTGTTGTCTGAAATGTCTTCAGACTGGAAGGCTGAATTTATTGCTCAAAACAAGTACTAGCATTGTGGAGGTGTGCAGTCCTGCTCATTATCACTGGAAAAGGGGGAACCAAAAAGCACAGTAAAAAATTAAATTTTAATAATGCTAGTGATATTTTCTAAATCCTTCTTGACAGAAAGATTCTCATTATTTTTATCTGTCTCAGAGTAGGCTCTTTTAATGCCATCTCACAAATGGCCTTAGCCATGATTGTTTTCCTTTCTTTTATAGCATTTGAAAAAAAAAATGAATATATACCAAAAAAAAAAAAATCTATTCTATCATTCAAGGAGTGCCATGAAATGGTAACATGTTGGATAGCACATCTTCAGGAACAATTGCTGCAGATGCCTTCAGGTTTTTACAAAAGAGGTCAACGTTGTTAAGACAATTGCAGAAAACTTGCCATACAAAAAGACGCCCAGTCAAATATGGTGTGATGAGGGGAAAATAATGCAAGCAAAGTGTTTGTGTCCAGTCTCTGGCCTCGTCATGCCTAAAAGCTGCAGATTAGTCATTAATTAAAGGGAGGCAGGGCAAAAGATGTTACTTTCTTCTATTTAAGACATATATTTTAGTGGGTTCTAATGATTGATTATGGAAGTTGATAAAATGCAGACTTTTGGCATTTTGGGTTTTTTTAAACTGCACAGGATGTAAATTTTACTATATTTATCATAAAAGTCAACATACGATCATGTATGTTCTTGTCATTTTGTAGCTTGCATACATTTCTTCTGCTGGAGAAATAATTGCTTTAACTTTGAGTGCTGATGAGGGAGCATGGGCTTTTTTTTTTTCTCTTTCCTGTTAACTGTTTGAGGACCAGGGCTTCATACAACCAGTGTGCTGAAGAATGTCATTACGCTGACAGCTGGGCTATCCACCCTCCCTCAGAGCTCTTTCTAAAGGGCTCGTAATGTTTGCTGAGGCCTATGGTTCTTAGTCATGCTCAGGTGACTAAATGTGTGATTTGTTCTTCTTGATACTTCAGTACCCTGAGAAAGGCTGGTTGGAGATTAATACAACCTTGACTCCTTGCACTTGCAGTTGCCACTGTGCATGTGATCTTCATGTAGATTTGCCAGAGGGATCTGGTGTTGCCTCTGCTTTGCATGAAATGAATTAATCCCCCTCTAGTTTTGGGTGGCGAGTTTCCGTGGCACCAGCAGCCACCCACTGTTCCTCCCAATGACAGTGATAATCACACTGATTCCCTCTGTGGAAGGAGTGGACATAAGACAGGAGAAAGCTGAAGTTGCATCATAACTGTGCAGAGAAATGTTCCCTGTCAAGGCCTCTCATCAGCAGAAGGATACTTGTCATCCTTCAGAAATGTCTTTCCCTGTGTTTTAAAAGAAAAACAATGGATAAAGTCTGGGCTAGTAGAAGAGGTACGGTACCTTTCCCTTCTGCCTTTTTATCTTAAGCCCCACATCCGTGTCTCTCAGTTTGCATGCTGAGAGTGCTCATACACTTGTCTTTTAATCACTCCTGTAGATACGTCTCCTTCCTAGGCTGCTCAGTCCACCCACCCCTCACCCCAAAGACTCCAGTGATCACCTGGGTACTAACTGTACCTCCTGAGATGGCCAGCTCCTTGAGACAGGACTCAGGAAAGCTGTGAAAATCTTGATGGTTACCGTCCTCCGATGCTGTTCCTATAGTTTTGTTACGTTTGGAATGTATTGCAAGATTTCCATTATGAATTAGACATCTCAGTAAACTATTTTAACTGTCAGGTTTCATAAAAACAATTTTAAATTTTAATCCTAATGGTAAGAGTGTCAGAAGACAACACAGCAAGGTGAAAAACAGAGTCCTTGAGCCAAGGAAGCCCGCTGCGTTTCAGGAGGCATTCATCCCAGAGAGAGATATCTCTCCTGTCTGCCACTCCTCAGGAAAAAAAACTGTCAAAGGAGAAGTATATTTGATTCTGGGCAGAATTTCACAGGCAAATATGGGATCCATTAAAAGGAGATGATGAATCAGGGTATTTACTAGCTCATTATTGAGGAACATCTTCTGCTTTACTGGTAAGTTTCACCTCTGGAATACTTCTGATTGATAGGAGATTACAGTCACTTTGTGATACGATAACACCTTTCCTGTATGATATTGCCTAGCTTTCTTGCTCAGGCCTCATGTTCAAGCTTTTAGGCATATTCATCCCTACTTAATCTGTAGGCACCTAACCTAGCCAGCTAACTTAACTGACTAATTCTGCTGGGCTGTGTTTATGGCCAGGAAAAAAGAGAAAGCAGTTCAGAGCAGGACTCCAATTTATATACACAGGGAGCTGAGAGAGATTATCTAGATATAATTTAGGTGTTTAAGGTTGGATAGTATGACTACTTCCCTGCACCTGTTATTACGTGACTCATTCTTTCGTTCAGGGCCCAGGTGGAAACTCATTGATGTGGTTTGAGTGTAATATTATAACTAGAGATTGGTATCCATGTTATTACAAGTAGATAGCCCCAGTCCTTAAGGCTGAACTTTAAAGCCAGAGGATGTAGCACTGCACAACTCCTCAACCCTCTCAGCAATATCTTAGGGCCTCTCTCTTTCAAAATACCCTCCTAGTCAGCTAGAAAAATGCCATCATTTTTTATTCTCCCTTTCTGAGGCTTTAACTTTTTCTGCTCAGTTTTGAGTAAATTTTAATGGATTTTCCCGAGACCTTACAGCCCTTATCCCAAGGGGAAGAAAAGGCTCTTTTGGGGAGGAATTCAGAGAACATGAAATGGGTTCCTGCTGGGAATGGCCTGTCTCCAGACTGGAGATGGAGCCCAGGCAGCATGGCCTTTTTGGCATGAAGTAAGCCGTGGAGGGGTCCCATCCGCTCTCCACCATCCCCCAAAGCCTTTTCACCTTTAAATATACAATGTCAGTTACAATGTAATCAGTTTTTCTGCCTTGAGAACACAAAAAAACCTTGGACTTATTTTCAGAGTTTAGGGCAAGGGAGAGGAAGAAAGAACTTGAGTATTTTCCAGATTCCTCTCCTTTTTTCCCAGGAGCAGCTAGAAGAGGGCCAAGGAGCTGTATGCTGCTTATGCAGACATTCTTTTTCGCTGGTATTTCTGTTTGCTAATTTCAGTTGTTAATGATGAAAAATGTCTAAGTAGGATACTTGCACCCAGCTGTAATTTTGCAGACCTCTCTCACTCTTTTATTTCAGTAGGTTGCCATGTCTTTCTGTTTTGCCGCAGCCTGTCTAGTTCTTTTCAGTTGCTTTTATTTAAGAAAAGCATTCTTAAACCTAAAGATGGGAAAGATGAATAGTGAACAGCCCCCAGATACCCTAAACTTAGAGGTTTATCGTTATGTATCTAAGGCTTTGCTTTACCAGTTGTAACATTTTATTCCCCTGTGTGGGGTCTAGTGCTTCCATTTGAAAGCTCCTGATATATCATAACAAGGATGTTCTTATATATAGTAATAATGGTGTCTGTCCAGAAGCTATCTGAGTATAGCTATGTTACTTTAAATTCGCATTTAGCCTTGCCTGGTATGTATTTGCCTATGTGAGTAGGCAAACAAGACTTTGTGTTTGTTTGAATTTGCTGATTTGCACATGAATATTGGGCACTTAAAAATTACTTACCACTGATTTGCATGAACCTATTTGCTTGCATGTTAGCAAAAACTGCTCTTCACAAATAAAAGGGCATCCAAACATGCAACAGCCACGAATTCAAAGTGACCATTTAAAATGCTGTCTTCTATACAAAGAACAAGCCTTTCTGCCCAGTAAACTGATAGGAATCGCTTCTAGTTAAATGTTAAATACATGTATTACAGTGAAACACTGTTGGACAGTGCTCCATCATCAATCAGTCTGTGTTCTTGAGGACACTATTTTTTGAGATGCTTTCTTTAAGAATAAAGCCCTGTGTTGTAAGGAATGTGTGCTAACTGATCCCCCAAACCATTTGTATTTTTCTTTATTTGTATCAGTGTCAGAGTTGAGCTTCTGCAAGAAATTTTTGCAGTATTTTATTTGTAGTCTTCATTATTTCAAGTTAAGGACACAAAACTCTTTGTACACCCAGAATCTGCACTGATTCGTTTATGTCCTGTATTTTGTTAACATGTTACCATGATTGCTAATTTTCATGACAATTGTTATTGTACCATCAGTGCTTAATGGCAAGGCATCATTATTCAATGCTGGTCAATCAGGCACTAAGACATGTGCAAGACATCAGGCTGAACCCATATAGATGTCGTGCACTCCCCTGCTAATGAATGCAGTTTTGTAAAAAGGTTTAAACACGGTTGGCATCCTTAATGTAAGGTTTGCAAAAGCTTATTGGGGAACTGCTTTGTGTTTATACGAAGCAGATCTAAACATGTCACAAACAGAGTTAGACCCATTGTGTGCGTGTGTGTGTGTGTGTGTGTATGTGTGTGAAGCTACGGAGAGGAGCGAATCATTTTGGGTTTGGAAATGTGGAAAGGCAGCATAATTTCCACCATGGTGGAAGCAGAGGGAACTGCTTTGCCAGGAACATCACTGTTTGGTAATGGATGTGGGACTTGTTCTCCAAAGCAGTGGCCACTGTGGGCATTAAAGAGACAATCCCTGAAAGCGGATGGTGTTCGTCAGCTCACACAGTTGGTGCTGGCTGGAGGGAGCCTTCAGTGCAGAGAGTTGAAGGTTTAGCACTGCAACCACAAGCCAAGAGAGGAAGTCAGACATTTAGAAAGGAGAAGCCGAAGAAAACAGGAGTGAGATGCACTTTATGCACTGTTAGTCCAGAGTGCTCTTCCCGTGCATCAATTAATGTTACCCTCGCATCTGCTTTAGTTACTGTTTCTATGTGGATTTGCACCCAAATGTTTTGGACTGCTGTCCATCATAAGCTAGATGGAACTTGGTTTGAAAGCAGAGATTTTTCATCTCTTCTAACTCGAAGGAGAATGAGCCCTTGTGGTCCTGGAGTATGAAAGGAACAGTAGACATTGGCTGTTAACGAGCTCCAGCACGCTGGGCTCCCGCAGAACTTGGTGTGCGTTCGGGACCTAAACTGCATCAACTAAATGGTTAATTCATCTCATATCAACAGCACTATGATTCATAATGTAAACTTGAGGAATCCTTGATGTTTCAGTCACACATTCCTCTTAATTTGGCCGTGCATTCTTTTAAAGCTACAGTGTGCTAACTTAATAAAATGCAGCATGCAAATGCACAAGTTTTTGCCTTCAGGCATTTTAGCCATGGATGTTTCAATGGGTGTCTTCTTTCAAGTATATATTCTTTCTTAAATTATTTACCCTGTAAACATGCTTTGCATTTTCAAAGAAGAATCTGGGCTTCCTCATTCACCAGATTTTGTTGAATTTAAGGTGTAAGTGAGATAAAAGAGTATCATCTGCTTCTTGTGAGCATGTTAGCCTTTGGGATTTTTTTTTTTCTAGTGAATGTTAGGCCCCATTTTCTTCTCCTTTGGTATTATCGCTCCCTCCCCCACTAAAGACCTTGATGCTTTGCCTAGAGCAATACCCACTGGCAGTGTCTGGCTGTGACAGTACTATAGGCTTCCCTACAGATGGGTCCTGCCAATGCCAACCATTGTTCTACCACTGTGAGCTGGCTTGACTGTCTTGGATCACTCAAAACTCGCCTTTCCTCTTGATTTTTTCTTTACTCTGAAGGGTCGCCCTTGCCTGTTGACTTTGAGATCTGAAATGTGCTGACACCCAGAATTTGTGTTCTCTGTCTGATCAGCAGCTCCCAGACCCAGACTTCAACATGCACTGATCTCTAAGCTCTTCTCAAGACTGTCCTGCTGCTACCAAGTGCCTCTGTCATTCTCCTCTTAGCCCCCATCCTTCTGGTAGTTTGCAGTTAGTTTGATTTTACTTGCTCCCTTGAAAGTATAACTGTAAAAGTCGATGTTATTCTCTTTTTTTTAAAGGTATAAAATTAATCTTTAACTGTGGGCTTGAATATTAAAAGTATATAATGCTTTAGTGTAGGAGTCTGTTGATAACATCCATCCTATTTCATGATTAATTTGTTCCTTTTAATATGATATTCTTTTGCTGCACTGTGCAGGCTAATTCAGATTCCTGGAAATTGAACTTTGATATGTATTTCCTAGATTCACGCCATAAGTGAACCTTCAATTAGCAGATACAGGTGGCAGCATGCCTTGCTCAGTGTTCTCTTCACAAGGATTTGAGAGTCGTGGACACTTGCAATCGAGTGTGTACTACCAGAATATTAAAAATAAAGCATTTGAAGGATTTGATGCTGTTTAGATTTGTCTTTAATTTTAACTCTCAGACGACAAAATGCTTTTCCACTGGGCCAGAGATAGGAGGAGTTGATTTAAACACTCAGTATGTTATGTATGCCTTTGCCTAACTATGTGTTAGATTAAGCAAGTTTCACTCACAGTTAATCCTTTGTAAATTAGCATTATGGATGCCTTGGGGCCCACATCCCACAAATAAAATGGTTGTCAAGCCAGCTGCACTGTGTATTACTTAAGGCTGAATGTTTTAAGAGTTTTCATGCTTTTAATCTATTTCACTGCTGAGTTTCAGTATTGCTAAGTGTCTTTTCAGGAGTGATGAGGCTGAGTGAGTAAATATATATTCTAGTTTTCATGCATTTGCCTGGGCAAATCGTTCGTTATCAGGTGTTTGGCAGAGAATGTCACACCCTGCCACAAAGGAGAAGCTTGTAAATTCAGGTGTTAAACTGGAGTGCAAACCAAGAAGAACCAAAAGCCCTTAATTAGCTTTATTTTGTTAGCCTACTACACTTTTTTTTTTTTTTGAGAAAAAAAAAAGAGAAAAGTGAGAAACATCCCTCCCTCCTCCTCATCCTTTTGGCAGAGTAAATATTGCCTGTTAAGTTTGAATTAGCTGTCATCGCAAAAGAATTAATGCTGTGGTTGAGCCTTTCTAGTGAGGAAGGGAAAAATAAACGAGACAGATCTTAGTTCAGCTTTAAGTGATAAATGAGGACAAAGCAGCCCATTCATCTCCTGCTAGGAAAGTGGACACAAACACTAAAGCAGTTTTGCGGAAGACGTGTCAGCAAATGTGATCATTTTGTAACCTGTCAGGAGGATAGAGAGCTAGTCCTTTTAGAGTGTCACAGGGGAGGGTGTCTGTCTGATGTGACAGTTTTCAGCCATCCATTTACTGCTTTTCCTTTAGGTGGGGGGTAAGCAAGGAGAGAGCTGGAGTTGGTTAAAACTGCATTTTCCTTTACACTTTCCAGTACAATTTCTATGTATATCCACCCACATCCAAATGAAAAACATTTACCAAGGAAAACTCCCCTCTGCTCTCTAGAGTTTCTTCTCTCTCTCACTGCTTGAAATATGCTCATTTTCACACATTACATTGCCTGTCTTCAAGTTGGAGCCTTGCACTTGGTTTGATGTTTCACAAAACGCAGTTTTACCTCTTCTTACCTCTGTTCAGTTGGTGAAGGCTTTGGTTTGGTTTGTTTTGATTTGGTTTGGTATGCAGAAACACAAGAAAAAAAATTAAAATCAATTAGGCTGCTTTTGTTACATTTGGTTGTTGTCCCTTTTTTGTTACTATATTTCTCCAACTCTGGTGATGTACTTCATGTACAAATATGTGCAGCAAAAGTTCCTGTTTCGTGAAGAGCCTCTGAAAATATGCGTCCTGCTCTGTGAAGACAGAATAACAAACGCTGGATTCCTACGGTCCAGAATCCTCCTGTAAAATGCTTCCAAATCTACTGTTTGTTGATTTATTCATTTTAATCGACCTATTAATTTCAGGCAAAATCTGAAGCAAAGTGGTGTCTGATTTTAAAAGCAGGGATTTCTCCCAACAAATGATCGAACACTGTTAAGACTTTCTACTTCTGGCATCTTTTTATTATTACTCATTTCCATTTTTGTATACTACATAGAAAATGTAACATTTGCCTATTAACATAAGTAAAGGTATGCTACAGAGACAGGAGATGCTTTTACAACATAAGCTTCACAGTTTGACACTTGCTTCTTTATATCATCCTTTTCTTCAAAACTATCTTTTATACTTTTCCCTTGGTATTTTAGTACAAGTAAGTACCTCATTGATATGTGTTTCCTTGAAATCTTGTACCTTAATAGTAAAATCCCTTGAAAATTAATAAATTGTTTCTGTTCAGATTAAAAGAGCTGTGAAGATTTCAGAAAGGCTTTAAAAAAAATGTAGTGGTATTTACTATTAGAGACCACCCTGCTTGGATTGCATCAGCTGAGGACTAATGATTTTGTCTGTTCTTAGAAGGTTAATAAAATGTAACATGATGTATTTTAGTTATTCTAATATGTATAGAAGTGTATGTGTAACTAAGAAAAGTCTAATTCTTTCCTGAACTTGGATTTAATAGCTACAGAAAGAAATGTTTGGAAGCACTGGAAATTGAAAGAAGTAAAAAATATTCAAGATACACAGAAACCCTCAATTTGTAGTCATATGTCTTTTCTCCAGCACATTTACCTGTGTGCTTCTTCTTATGATTTTTATATATATAAATATATATCTTCAGCTATTTTATTTTATTTTGTTTTATTCACTTCTTTTTGGTCTCTTCTGCTTTTTTTCAGGATCATACAAAACCGGATTTTGATGGTCGTTCTGGCAGTCATCATCATCTTCACCACCATAATGGCTATTTATTTTTCTGTCAAGGGACGCTGATATCTTTGTTCTTCACTAAAGAGCAACAAACTGCTTGTTCTGAGTAATTAAGACAAAGTGGTCACATGAATCATTCTCTTGCACTGACAGAATCTCCCTCTCTTTTCCACTCTTCAACTCAGGTGCAAGTGGTGTAAAGTATTTTGTATTATTGATGGCATGGTTGATGGCATGTGGGGTTGATTATTTTTTCTTACCTTTTTTGTCTTTATCTGAGTGTTTCCAGAATCTTAATATTTGCTGGGGTGAAGGTTTGTTCTGGTATTAAAAAAAAAAACTTAACGAGTAGAATTCTACCCCAGACAATTAGCCTGTAAGTTACCAGAGTTTAGGAGGGAAGAGGAATCTTTGCACTTTTCTTGTGCTATGCGAGGTGTGTGAATATCAAGCAGTATTTGACTTTCTGTGATATAGAATATAAGTAAAGCAGAGACCAAATGATGTAGAAAGTGAACCCGTCTCCTGTGACTAACACCCAGTCGTGCTTTATCGTAATAGACATAACCTGATTAAGAACAGTAGCTAGTTTTAAAAAGAGAGCAAC